>NC_045552.1:27346415-27646415 GCF_009769535.1 Thamnophis elegans
GGCAGGGAGGGCAGCCTTGTTTGAGAAGAGAGGGGCAGCCCGCCAGCAGAGGGGGGTCTTTTACCCGCCTCTACTGGTGGGCTGGCGCTTTCTTTCTTTTGTTGGCTGTGCCCCCCCCTTTCTCCTCTCCCCCCCCACCAGGAGCCCCATCCTGCTCCCCTCTCCCTTTCCTCCTCCTCCTCTCCCCTTTCTTCACTGGCTGCCGCCTCACCCCCTCGCCTCCTCCGTCCCCGCCACTGTGTTCAACAGAGGCATCTCGTGTCTATGGCGGACATAAACGTGAGACGCCTCTGTCGGGGACAGCTGCGGGGACGCTGCTTCTTGCCGCCACCAAACTCCGCCGCCTCGCCCTCCCCACCTCCTCCATCCCCATCGCTGTATCCAACAGAGGCATCTTGTGTCTATGGTGGACATAAACGCGAGACGCCTCTGTCGAGAACAGCTGCGGGGATGCTGCTTCTTGCCGCCACCGCGCTCTTGCCTCACCAACCATAAACCTCACCGCACGTCACTCGTTTGTCAAGTGTCCAAATTCTGATCATGTGACTATGGGAATGCTGCAACTAGTTGTAAATGTGATAACTGGCAGTAAGTCACTTTTTTCAGTGCTGGTGAAACTTCGAACAGTTGCTAAATGAATAATTGTAGGCCAAGGGCTATCTGTCTAGTTAAATTTCTGATGGATGGATGCTGTTAATTTTGCCTTTGCAAAAGGCTTTGCATTTTCCATTTTGTTTTTAGATCTTTTTCTAAAATACTTGTACCTTGATCAACTTGCTGGTTCTGCTCATTAAATGGTGGTTATTACATATAATTAAGGTTGCTGAGTAACTATATCAGAGAAAATGTATTGTCAACTGGCTATCTGATCTGTTTAACCCTAAAAGATTTAGAGGCAGCTGCAGGACTCTTAACTTCAGTTCAAGTTTGCAATGTTCTTCCAAGTGGGAAACAGGTAGATCATTTTATCTGTGGCACAGGATGGACTACAGGATGGAAACAGAGATCCTACCTTCAAACTGCATTGGGGCAGAAAGCAAGGTCTCCCTGGAGAATGTCTAAATGTCCTCAATTAGATCAGCCTGGAGGGAGCTGTAAGGGCAAAACAAAACAAAAAACAGAGAAAGAAAAAAATGGAAGCATGATGTAAAATCCTCCCCATGTTCACATAGATCGAGCTGCAGTTACATTTGTTGCACTTCCATATCTCTCATATTTGAAACAAGGCATAAAGATAAACACTGATAGATTTTGAACATTGAGATCTTATGGTGGACTGTAGTCCAGAGCAAGCATGGGTTTCAAAAAAATTTACTATTGGTTCTGTGGGCATGACTAGATGGGGGGCATATGACTGAGTGGGTGTGGCCAACTTGACATCACTCACACCCATGCCCATGCAGTCACATGCTCCCCCACCTAGCCACGCCCACAGAACTGGCGAAAATTTCTGTTTTGCCAGCTGGGAGGCTGGCAAAGAAGCCTCACTTTCCCCGCCACTACAGCTCTCAAAGGAAAGAGGCAGGGATGAGGGCCCAGGGCTCGCTTCCCTTACCTCTTGCCACCCATGCTGGATGGAGTGTTGGAAGCTAGGCCAGTCCCGGCTGGCCGCCCGGATCCAGGTGGTGAAGGCGAGGCAGGGTGAGCATCCGAACGGGTCAGTTTGGAGGCATGGCCAGCCAGCCGTCACTACTGGTTTGGTGACCCATGCCCAATATCTACTACTGGTTCAGTCCGAATTAGGAGCAAACCACCTCTGGTCCAGATACACGGGAATGAGGGGCTCTTTCCCAGAGAGCAAAGAGGCAAAGAAGCTTCAAATGCAGGAAAAGGGGAATGTGGACACTCCCGCACTCCCCATACGCACAGGATATATCTAATAATTATGCCAATAAGTTTTTTAGTTTAGATTAATGTCAAGCCCAAGGAACTAAGAATGACACAAGGAGTGACTTTCGGGTAGTTTCTTTGTTGCTTTCCAATAGACAGAATCTTTCCAGACTAAAGCATTTAAACTGCATAACTACTAAATGTACTCTGCAAACCGCTGGGCAGGGGGGTCACCTTGGCCCTTTTTCTGCATACCAAAGATTCCCAGCTTCTTTGTCTATTGGCCCCCTGGGAAAGAGTCCCTCCCTCCTGTGACTTTAGACTACATTACTCCACAGATGTATCCCACAAAGAGTTTTTCATCAGTGAAAAAAAGGTGGGGATCTACACATGAGAAGGAAAAACCAGATGCACAAGAACAAGTCTGATAGTGCCTGGCTTGCATTTGTGCTTTCCACAAGGATTTGGGTATCCTGGTAAGCCAAAGGTTGAGCATGAACCAGGAAGATGCTGCATTAACAGTGGAGCATTCAATTTTGTGCTGCATTAACAGTGGGGCATTGTTGAGAACAGGGGAAGGGATAGTTGTGCTCTACAAAAGTAGTCCTCAACTTACAGTTCTGGCAGCTCATCTGATAGTCACTGTATTTTGGGCACTCAGCAACTGGCCTATATTTACAGTTGTTTACAGGCCCTTGACCATGGATTACAATGTTTCAACCAAAACCACCCTTTACTTCTGGTTTTTGCCAAAGACATTCTATAGCAAACAATGGGGTTGCTTAACTCCTGGGGAAAATATGTTGTAAAATCTGGTTAATCAAGTGGGTGACTTGCTTTATCATTATGATGGCTTACAACCATGGTGGGCAGGCTCCATTAGAGTCATAAGTTGAGCATTGCTTAGTGTGTGTGTGTGTGTGTGTGTGTGTGTGTGTGTGTGTGTGTGTGTGTGTTCCAGCATAACTCTGGAATGCCTTGAAGCAATTTCAGCCAAACTTTGTACATTAAGATGACTTACTCACTGGAAACAAATACTGTGGGGGTAAGACACCCCTAACACCCCTCGGGGTGTGTGTTGTGTTAAGATGCAGCCTGTTGTGCCTTAAAATGGCTTCTACTGTACTGCTATAAAATGGCTTCTACTGTACAGCGCAGTGAAGTTGCCATTGTAACAGTTTCACAGTACTACACAAGGGGACTCCCTCTGATAAGGGGGGAAATCCAACATTAGAAATTATGCTTCTGGGGGCAAAGGGAAAACATTTTAAACTAATTTAATTGGAGCCAAAATCAGGACTCAGGGAGAAATTGCTCTTGCCATCTCCTCTTCAGGAATTGCGGCAACGTTAATGGATGGAGAGAGGACAGCCCATTCCACACTTATGTTGCCGCTTGACATCACCATTCCTGTCTAATACAGGACTGGGATAAGAAAATACCCAGGCAGCACTGGGTTATCAGCTACTATAGTTCTAAAACCAATGAAAGATTTACATCATTCTTGTGCTCTTGAAGACCCCATCTGATTAATAGAAATCAATTTCTAGGAAGAGCTACTCCCAATGAAATCATTACTGCTAATACATTTTATGGCTTTTACATGCATATTTCTCCTTTTACAGTATAAAGAAACATGATTACATCTTATAATCCCCTTTTTAAATAAAGTTTTCCAGGCAATACGGTTCTTTTTAATTTATACACAGTTGCTTCTGTCTGACTGGTAAAGTTTATTTCTTTGAACAGGGTAAAATTCTGCCTTTTTAATGTTCGTAGAATTGGCAGTGATTTGTTTGCATTGACAATACTGGTGAGCCTGGTTTCATTTTTGCCATACACAGCACTAGTTTTTGCTATCTATTGGTAAATTCTGGTCACTGAACATAATAACATTTTGTGGATCTCCCTGTGGACAACAAAATAGCTGACTGCAGGGGAGATCAATAAAATCAATAAAGGGGCAAATTTAGTGCACTATCTCAGCTGCTGTTTTGACTTTTGATTTTTCCTATGGATACCATAGGGAGACAGATACCACATAGACACACAAGCACACAATTGGCCAAAGAGATTGGCCAACCCAATCTCTTTATGCCAAGTTAGGTCCTCGTTTCTTCATTCCACTTTACACAAAATGGAGTTGAGTAATTTAAGAGTCTTTTACTAGGGCAATTCTTGCTCTAGTAAATTTTTGTTGACCACAAGTTTCCGGGTGATTTCCTTCCTTTTAAAACATTTTTAGCATAAAATCTCCAGTTCAAAGGCTTGGCTAGATAAGACAGTTCTGTTGCCAAGCTCTTTGAAAATCAGCACTCCTGGGAGTAAAGCTACTTTGAGGGGTAGGTGTGATAGTGCCCGTAGAAACTCATCTGCTGAGAACCATCTCCCTCAGTGGCAGCCAAACTTTACACTTTCAACTAGTTTTAATTTGGAAGGTTCACAGGAGAACCTTTCATGCTGCTGAGCCTGACGCATCATATTTTCTTGGCTTGTTTTGCCCAACCCATACCCTTCAATAGGCCATAGTTATAACTGAGTGGATAAAATGGGTAATTTTAATCTTGTTGATCCAGCTGTTAATTCAGAAGCTTGCTGATTCTTGGATGTGTCCAACTCGGATTCCAAAAGTTCTGCGAATCAAGGTCCATATTTTGGGTGCTCAAAGATCCTACTTTGAAGAACAGATGGAAGACACGGCCTTGAGAGCTTTTGCCTACTTCCTGCTGGTGCAAGGGGTACAGGTTGTCCACAACTTATAACATAGAACATAAAACCATAGGCCTGAAAGGGACCTCAGAGATCTTCTAGTGCTGTGATGGCGAACGTATGGCACACATGCCACAGTTCACTTCCATCACTCATGTGCACACACCTCCCACTGGCCATCTGGTTTTTGGGTCTCTACCATGCATGCTCGGGTGGTGGGGCACATGAACAGGGTGCATGGATGCGCGAGGGGTATGTGCATGTATGGGGGAAGCGGGGGGGTGCAGCGTGCCCCCGGTGCCCTATTTTATTCTCCCAGGAGGCTGTAGGGAGGCCTACTAGGCCCAAAACAGGGCACAGGGGAGGTGCAGTGCGCATGCGTACGAGGTGGGGTGTGGGGGCAGGTCACATGCACATCGCATTATGGATGCTTTTGGCACATGACAAAAAGGTTAGCCATCACTGCTCTGGTGCAATCTCCTGCTCAAGGCAGGAGACCTTATACTCATGATGGTGAATCTATGGCATGCATGTCAGAGGTGGCATGCAGTGCCCTCTCTGTCAGCACACACATTGTTGCTAGCTGCTCTTCTGGTTTCTGGCATGCACATGCATGCAAACCAGCTGGTTTTCACGAGCGCTGGAGTGCTGGAAAAAAGCCTGAAAATGGCCCAAAAAACAGCCCAAAAAGCAGCCTGAAACGGCCCAAAAACAGCCTGAAAACAGGCATGTGCATGTTAGCCAGATGGTCTTCGGATTTCCAGTGCTCAGGCACATGCTGGAAACCCAAAGACCTGGGTTGGCATGTGCATGCGCACAGGCTAACTGGTCTTCAGTTTTCTGGCACTGTGGTGTGCATACAATGCTGTTTTGGCACTCAGTGTCGAAAAGGTTCGCCATCTATGATTACACCATCCCAGTCTATTTTTGAACACCTTCAGAGCTGGTGAATCACAGCAGGCAAGCCATTTAATTGATTAAATTGACCTTGATGTTGGGAAATTTCAGAAATCAAGATGGCAGCCACCACCTCCAATATGTGATTGAAGCCCTACTCCTGTTCACTTTTCAGAGTGACATGGGTGAGATGGGTGGCATTTAAATTGGACGGATGAATGAATGAACATTCTAAAAGGGGGCAGGCCTTCACAGTTGAAGTCTTATCCACTATTTTGACTTCTTCAATACAGCCCTCTCTCCTACCTTCGCTGTGCAGAAGGAATTTCTACAGCAGAGCCACTGTCAGGTGTAAAGAATCAGCATCATTTATAAAGTTGCAGCATGGAAGATTTATTCAAACCAGGGGTGAAATCCTCTCGGTTTGGCCTGGTAGGAACGACAACCGGTAGGGATGATTGTCATTGGTTCTGCGAACTGGTAGTAAAAAAAAAAGCTTCCTAGGATCGTGCAGCTTAGCTGTGAGCCACATGATCCTCAGAAGCTTTTTGCCCACTTTTTAAAGTATTTTCTTCCTGCCTATTTGCCCAAACTGGCAGGGAAAAAATGCTTTAAAAAGTGAAAAACAAATGCCCACCCAGTCACATGACACCCCCCACCAACCACGCCCACAGAACTGGGAGGGGGGATTAGATTTCACCACTGATTTAAACCTGTACAGAAGAATCTGGTCAACTAATGGTGAGCACTAAATTGGCACCAGATAATGGTCAGCAGACTTCAAGGAAGGCTGGGCTTGTGGCAACACAAAGACTCTAAACTGATGATATGTTTAACTCCACCACCACCCCCAGCTCTGGAAGGTTAAACACAGTCTTCCAACTTCCAATTTCCACTCCTACTACTTTGAGGCAGCCCTTTAAGCCTTTGTTTGCATTGCCCATGAAGAAGAAACTTTTCCCTTTCTCCTAGTGCCAGGAGAAATTTTTACTTTTCACTCCTTTGAATGTGATACCTCTTAATAGTTGATCAAATGAAATAGCATTCTGTGTTGTATACTTGCCTGCACCCAGACATCTATTGAGGGCTGCCATCAAACTCCTCTACCAGAGGGAGAGCATTTTTCAGTAGTGCCCATAGAAGACCTATCTATTTTCTCATTCCTTTTCACTTTTAATTCATACTTTATTTTGTGGAATAATTATCTTACAGCTGCCTAGCTTGTATAGTGTCTACTTTTGCACTTTATTATTTAGGTTTTTATTCAAGTTGGTGTGTGTGTGTGTGTGTGTGTGTGTGTGTGTGTGTGTGTGTAATTATAAGTTGCCTAGAGAGCTTCAGCTATTGGACAATTTAAATTTTTTAATAAATTTAAAAAGTTAAGATTGGGATAATCTCTATGCCTAATCCAAGAATAAAACATAAAGGTTCCCCTCACACATATGTGCTAATCATTCATGACTCTAGGGGGCAGTGCTTATCTCCGTTTCAAAACCGAAGAGCCAGCACTGTCCAAAGACGTCTCCGTGGTC
Source organism: Thamnophis elegans (assembly GCF_009769535.1). NCBI lineage: Eukaryota > Metazoa > Chordata > Lepidosauria > Squamata > Natricidae > Thamnophis > Thamnophis elegans. The sequence goes on from NC_045552.1 coordinate 27,353,384, forward strand.
ATGTGGCCAGCATGACTAAATGCCGAAGGCGCATGGAATGCTGTTGGTGGTTCCTATTTTTCTACTTGCATTTTTACGTGCTTTTGAACTGCTAGGTTGGCAGAAGCTGGAACAAGTAACAGGAGTTCACTCCGTTATGCAGCGCTAGGGATTCAAACTGCCAAACTGCTGACCTTTCTGATCAACAAGCTCAACATCTTTGCCACTGAGCTACTGTGTCCCTGTAGTTCAAGAATAAGACACATTTAAGTTGTCCTTATTGGAATGATGTTAAAGAAATATTTCCCCTCTTATTCTGACACCATCCAATTCCAAGCTGTATTTAAAGAAACCTTAAAATGACTGTGCATAAAAATTGTGTGGGCGATGAATCAATTTGATATGCAAACATAATGGTTGTGTTTAATAAGGGAAATTATTATTTGCCTAAACAAGTGGTAAAAATGTTAAATCCCAACACTCAAAATTCTTGGATTAGGTTCCCCTATTTGACAAACATAATATTTTAAAATTTACCGACTCTTTTGTGTTTCTGAAGAAAAGGTCTGAATAAGATGTTAGGCTGCCAGAGAGGCGGTGAGAATATGCTTCAGTTAAACATATGTTTGTACAGCACCCTATAATGCTTTCTTTCTGGAAAGATGTTCTTACAGATATTAACACTAAGACAAGTTGTAGTATTTCCCGGTGTTTTTATTCTTTTGAACTATATTCTGGCTGCATAGATGTCAACATCTGAACAAAGAATGTGGAGTCTCTGTGCCCTGCTTGGAACTAAAATATTTATTCTTCAGAGCTTGAAAAATAAACATGTGGTTTCAACTATCAGTAGCCTGCAGAGGAAATGTGATTAGCAATTCACAAACATGCTACTTATTTGGTATAGTTTTGCTTGAATGATTATAAAATACAAATACCATTCATTAAGAGGGTTATGTAGAGCTTCCATATAGGTATCTGTTCTGACCCCCCCCCCCCTTCTCCGTCCAGGAACGAAAGCCAAAACAGACATACGAAAGAATGTTTTAATCAGTCCAGACTCTTGTTGGCTGCAAGCCCAAAATAAACAAAGAGATAATCACTCTGGCAAAAAGTCCTATAAACATATGCACCACTTCAAACAGGCTTCTCACAGCAAACCTACTTCTCCAAGTTGGTTTCTCTTAATTCGTCAAGTAGCCTTTCGATGGGGTGCATCCTGAAACAACTCATAAGTGTTTTCCTGAACACTCCCTCTGATTCAAGGCTCCGCCGCCACCTGGTGGCCAACCAGTCTCTCCTCGCCCTGCTCGGAGTCGGCACCCTGTCCAGGTTCCTCCACTTCCTCCAGGGCCAACTCATAAGACCCCTCGCTGTCAGAGTCTGGCGGCAGCTCCAATGGCTCCTGCCGGGCCACAACAGGTATCCACGAATTGATTATTATGTTCCATCATTATCAACTTTTAGTGACCACATAAATAGATTTTCCCATGATGATCTATTCCTAAACTGGTCCTTTCAAGGCTTCTTTTTTAAAAGTTTTTATTTTTATTCTCTTATATATCGTTACATTCACATAATTATTATTCTTATTTATCTTTATCACTTTTACATATTTGTTCTTCCATATAAAAGGTTAAAATACACATTCTGGGTTGCTTTGCTTACTATCCCATACACCTATTTTGTATTATCACCACCCTATTTTTCTTTTCTTTTCACCCTCCCTCCCTTCTCTACTTTCTTCCTTCTTCCTCTCCTTTCCCTTTCCTTCTTCCCTTGTCTTTCCCCTACTCCTCTCTGCCTCTGCCTCTTCCTCCTCCTACCCTCTCTCCTTCTCTTTCTATCCCTTCCCTCCTTCTTCTCCTTTCCTCTTTCTTCTTTCTCTCCCCTTTCCTCTCTTCTCCTCTCTTCCTCTCTTCCTTTTCTTTTCTGTTATTGTGGCTATCTCTTTTCAACTCTGAACTGGTGTATTTTAGGGATGGTATTCCCACACACCCTGTTATAGTTTTATGCTTATCCTTTCCTATTCCCTTTTCTTCATTATCATGTCCTAGCTATTATTTCCCCTCTATATCTCATTCTTGAACATATACTTATATATTAATACCTCCTTTTCTATTTTTCCCCTTCTCCCCACCCTTTTCCAGGTCTGCTAATAGTCCATTCATTACCACTGTAACTAAGTCCATCCAACTTGTTTCTGGTCCCCTTCCTATCTTCTTCCCTTTGATTTTTGCTAGCATTAAAGATTTCTCTGGAGAGCTGGATTTTTCAGGAGTCCAAAGTACAATAATTTGAACGTGGTCATTTCTGCAAGGAAAAACCCTAGCCTCATTTATTTGATGGTTGGTTGTTTGGTTGGCTGGTTGGTTGGTTGGCTGGTTTTGGTTCAGTGATCTATGGTATTCTTAACAGTCTTCTTCAACTCAGAAGTTATCAGTACTGTTCCTAACATCAAGGGCTTTCTATAATCAATGAAGCACATATTGACTTCTTTTTTATATTTTATTTGGCTTTCTCAATTATCCAGTAAGCATCAGAAATAATGCCTAGTGTTCCTCAGTCTCTTCTCAAGCCAACTTGAATATCTGGCATCTCCTTTTCCCTATAGGCCTTTAATCCTACATCCATTGGATTATTTTAAGCATTATTTTGCTGGCATGGGAAATTAAGGATATTGTGTGATAATTTCCACATTCCGTTAAGTCTCATTTTTTGGTATTGGATGTACTGAAGATTAAGTAGGACACATGGTGCATACAAAAAGGAGAATTCGTGGCTTGGGAGGATGACATTGGGGAGGAGGGGAAACCCTTGGTTGTGGACACTGATAACAAGATGAACGTCAGTCATCCATGTGAAATAGCTGCCAAAAGGACTGCATTAGAGGAAGCATTATATGATAGATATTTCAAAGTAGCATTCCTTACTGCACTGCACTGGTGAGAGCACATTTGGAGAACTATGTATAATGCTGGGTGCTATCATTCCAGAAGGAAGTTGACAGGTTGAAACAAATCTACGAAAGGGCGATTAAAATAATACAGAAGAACATGCCTTTGAAGACAAAGTGAAGGAATTTGGAATATTCAATCCAGAGGAATGAAGAATGTAGGAACATCATTCTATCATTCTACCATTTGCATAATTCTATAATTTAAAAATTGCCTAAAGCTTTCTAAACATCATTCTTAGAGGTTGCAATTTTCAAGATTGGGGGGGGGGGGGATCTTCAGCTCTTCCAGGGGAGAAATCATGACTATATTTGAGTTCAATTTGATTGATGGAATTTAAAGAGCCAACAGTTTTTTCTCTCTCTTTGTTAAATTATGACCAAAACCACCATTCCCCCAAAAAAATCCTTCTGCAAAGTCTTTCCTTCAATCTCTCCGCTTTTCCCATAAATATAGATGGAACTTGAAGGGATCAGACTTCTAAAAAAAATTGCTCCTAGTTATTCAGTTGCAGTGAGGGTCTCATTTTGGACTATGCAGTAGAACAGTGATGGCTAATCTTTTTGGTGCCAGTGCCCAAAGCATATGCGTGCAATGCAACCCAAATGTTGTTCCCCATACATGCGGAACCCCACTGCATGTGTCCTGTCCCCGCTTGCCCATTTTTGGCTTCCAGGTTGGTTCAGGAGGCCTTCCAGGAGCAAAATGCGGTAATGTGAGCGTCCCCCGCACATGTGGCCCAACCACCCACACACATGCAGACACATGTCCCCCGCATGCGTCCCCCCGCACATGTGCAGCAGAGACCCGAAGCTGGCCGGCGAGAGGCACGCGCACATGCATGGTAGAGCCTGGGCTGGGGCGACAGCTGGTGTGCCTGCAGACGTGCTGTGGCATGCATGCCATAAGTTTGCCATCACAGCAGTAGAACAAAGCTCAAGACAGGGCAAATGACAACCCACCAAAAGAGAAGCGTGTGGGGTTAAGGTGGTGAGATTGGGGTGATTCAATGAACCATTTCAACTAGAGACTCCTACCTTCTTCTTTGCTTAGTCTTTGTTTGATTACACCTATTTACAAAACAGAGGATTGATTGACTGATTGATTATGTCATGTCAAATCTGTGTCAACTCTTAGCAACTATAAAGATTTCCTCCATGATGATCTATCTCTAACCTGAAAAGAGCAGATTAGAGATGTATCATCATGGAAGAAATCTTTATAGTTGCTAAGGGTTTCTAATGGATTTCAGGTGTTCTAATGGAGCACCCATCACCACTATAATTAAATCCATCCACTTGCTGCTCATTGTCTCTTCTTTCCTTTCCTTCCATCTTTCGCAGTATCAGATCCTTCTCCAGAGAGTTAAATTGATTTGATTATGTGCCATCAAGTTGTTGCTGTTTGAAATCACATAAATAGATTTTCTTTAAGAGGATTTGTCTCCAATCTGGTCTTTCAGGTTTTCTAACTGTGCCCCAATCTCCACCTTTCTGCTAGTCCTATTCTTCTCTTTCCTTCTACCTTTCCCATCATAGCGATCCTCCTCCAGAGGATCAGGAGCAACCAGGCTCAGATTATTCTACTCCAGCTGTGTCATCACATAATGTATCTGGAGTAGAATAATCTGAGCCTGGTTGCTTGTGCATTGAGTGAGAATTATGGATTGATTTGTTCAATTATTTGCTTCTTTTCTTGGCATTGTATTGATTGGTTGACTTAGGTCTTAGAATGCCTTGATGATTTGGAGTGGAACAGCAGTAACTTTGTTTCCTGAAATACCCATTTCAAAATGAGATTGTATATAAATTCTGAAGAGCTTTATCACTAGATATTCTCTGCACAGTCATCAGGCATTCACCAAGTATTTGCATTTCATATCCAATGCTATTTTATGTCAATAGCTTGAGTATTTGGCAGGACTAATAGCTGACCTATAATGGCATTTAATATTTGATAACAGACATGACACAGAGGTGTTTAGTACAGCAATTTATCATACTATAAATATTTGAAGGCAAAAAAAAAACCACCAAGGTGCCAGTAAGCATTTGAGAAATATTTTTTTTATAATATGTTAAGGTTTGTATGATAATTTTTAGCTTGGAAAATTTTAGGTACCATATCTATGGTAAAAGTAGCAAGAATATACAGACTTGCATCCCACCGTGACCAACCATGGGGTGGTGAAAGGGAAACAGCAGTCTTTGGGGGCAGCAGTTTGTGGGAACTGGGGAAGAAGGTTGAGGAAGATGTGTCAGGTGCAAGCAGAGTCACCTTTAGCTTTAGCCAGCAACTTTATTGACTTCTACCTATGTTATAAGAATCTCCTCAGACTGCTTGCCTTTTCCTGAAAACAAACAGATAAGGTTTTGTAGACCTTAGGAGCAGGGGTGAAATCTGCTTACCTTTGCTACCGGTTCACAAATGGGAGCACACATGCCATCTCTACCCATGCGCACAACCTTCTGTGCATGCGCAGAGCATCAAAAACAGATGTGATGACATCTGGGTGGGTGGGCGGAGCCTGCCTTTGAGCGTGCCAGCAAAGGTAAGTCGAACAGTGGGGGGGGGGGAATCCGCTGTGCCACGTGATTTAGATTAGCTAGAAAGCAGGAAATCCTGCTTTCTAGCTAATATAAATTGTGCATCACAACTGATCATGGGAAATATCAGTTTGCACAAATTGGTACTTTTTTTTACTACCCAGCGAACCAGTCAAAACCGGTAGCATTTCACCTCTGCTTAGGAGAGGTCAGGTTTATGTGTCTGGCAGTTATGCAAGGACTCCAAACTAAACCCTGCTTGACCTCTCCTTCCCTCCTGACTGGCAATTTTCCAACAAGATGGCAGATGCTAGAGGACCAAAGAGAAGCCTACAGAGAAATCCCCTCACAGATTATCCTGATCAGCCTACATAAGTCTACTCTCCCCCACCACCTGCCTTCTGTGCAGCATGGGCAGGACTCAATAGCAATAGCAATAGCAGTTAGACTTATATACCGCTTCATAGAGCTTTCAGCCCTCTCTAAGCGGTTTACAGAGTCAGCATATCGCCCCCACAGTTCAGAGAGCTGGTTCTTCATATTGGAAAACCTTGTTAAGAGGGAAGTAAGGGGCCAAAAACAGTGTGGCTAAGGAGTTGTTTACAAGGCTGGAAGGTTGATTGAGATGAATGATATGAGTGCAAGGAGAACACAGTTCAAATCGCTGCTGCTTGATCCATCAAGCATTTGACAAGGTTTTGGTGAGGTTTGGTTCCCACCAAGCTTTGCTTGCTTCAAAAAGGGATTGTGGATGTATGACAAAAATTTGCAGAACCCGATCTTTTTCCTGTTCTGAAGAGTATCTGAATTGTGCCTGGTTGTTGTTGGTTGCAAAGTCATGTCCGACCCATCGCAACCATATGGACAATGTTCCTCCAGGCCCTCCTGTCCTCTACCAACCTACAGAGTCCATTTAAGCTCACGCTGACTGCTTCGGTGACTCTATCCAGCCACCTCCTTCTCTGTCGTCCCCTTCTTATTTCACCCTCAATCTTTCCCAGCATGAGGCTCTTCTCCAGTGAGTCCTTCCTTCTCATTAGGTGGCCAAAGTATTTGAGTTTCATCTTCAGGATCTGGCCTTCTAAAGATTGCCCCTACCTGTGGCCCAGTATCAGACCTTGGAGCTAAACCAAGCAGAAAACATGATTAAATGAACTAATTCTGCTTTAAAGTTATGTTAACAGAATCTTGCAAGTCTAAACGTATAAACTTCCCACTCCCATTTTTAAGTGTTTTATCCATTAGGGCAAGTTCTTTCTAATCTGCCTGTTAAGCCACTGGGGGCTCCTACCTCTCTTCTCTGATGGTTTCTGAGGCAGCATCTTTTCCCCTCTCCCCCAAGGTCATCTACACATTCTCTTTACACCCACTTGAATAATGAGGCAGGGACGAGGTTCCATAAAATTGCCGATGGGCTGTCTTCCACTCCACCATTTTTTTAGAAGTCAGGCAGACGGATCCCGGAATGATATTTGAAGGTGCCACTATTCAATAGAAATGCAGATCTCCTCTCCTGAAGATTGGCCCTTGAAAAGGTCATTCCAGCAAGTATCTATTGGAGATATTGATTCGAGCGCAAGATATCAAAATAATTGAAAGTTTAATACTTCAAATCGATACAAAATAAGGAAAGGGGTTTTTGCATGGGGGAAATGAGATAACAAAAGATCTGCTACAGAGCTAGAAAAGGCCATGAAGGGGATGGATGGAGATTGGTTGGGAAAGCTACCCCCATGTGTCAGATCCTAAATGGGTCATCTCCAGTTAGTCTGTTACTGTTCTGACCAAGGCTTCCCAAGAGCATGAAACAAAACTCCTTGTCCCAGCAAAAAAAACCTTTTATTAATTTACTGTGAATTCTGCTCATTCATATCCAGCAAAATCTTTCAAGGGAGGATTTACAGTCACAGATCTTATCTGGCTTGGAGAACTGCCAAGCTGATATTTACAAAACTTGGCAAGACATCTCGGAGAGTCACGAACCAATTAAGCAAACTAATTATCCTTTGGGCATTTGCCTATAAGAGTTTATAAGAGATCTGTTAAGACTTACAGGTACAAGCAAAAGATCAGAAAGATTTATTCTGTACTGATAAGCAGATATGTGCACCAAGTTGTGGAGCTTTGATCACATGAGTACAGTTGCCATTTTGGGGTTTTCTGACCCACCCAATCCTCCCCCAGAAACCCCTGCCTGCATGGCTTCTTGGCCTCCTATCGTTTCCTAAGACATATGAAATTCTAAGACCAGGGGTGCAAGTGCACCACTGTTCCTAATTCAGATGTCATGCTTGGTTTCCAGGAATCAGGACAGAACCTGGATAAAGTTGGATGCCATGTAAATTCCATCTTCCATGTAAATTGATCCAAAATTAAATATAGTTAAGAAGATGACTGTCTTTTATTAGGGAACACAAAAGAAAAATATGGCAAAGGTGGATTATAGCTAATGCTGCATATTTTAACGACGGCAAGACTGTTTTTTGCAGAAAAATTAAAAAATAAAGAGACTCCCTCAGGACAAGAAATGATAAGTAAGATACTAATGTGCACAGCAATGCACAAATTGACTCTTGAGCTTAAAGACAAGAGTGAGATGGAATAAAACGAAATCTGCGACAAATGGTAACAATGGTTAGAGAGGAGGGAAAAAGTTGGGACAGAAAAATGCAGACAAGTTAAGGATTGAAAAATATGGTATTAAGAATGTGTGATAGGTAGGAATCAGATATGTATTTGTATGGTTAGTAACTAGTTAAAAAAGGGATTAATGGACAGGTAATCTGACTGACTATACATACCTATGTAATGGATATAAAATGCAATTGTTGTAGAATCAAAAAAACTATATGGAAATGTTTATGCCAGAAATGTTGCACTATGTCCAATGTTTTTAATGTTTATCTAATAAAAAAACTTTTTTTAAAAAAGGAGTCATATTATCCAGTCATATTTTTAATACATTTCCTTCTTGTCATGCATAGACAACATGCCATTTTTAAGAACTTTGAGAAACCAAAGATTGAAGCCTGCAGATTCTGGTCTTCAGTTTAAGAATTTGAGAGCTCCTATTTGCTTTTTTAGAATAACAATTCCAAAGTTCACCAGGGGCCAGACCACGGATGGGTTCCTGCCAGTTCTAACCTCTTCTATAGAAGAGGTTCCACAAATCTACAGTGCCATGTAGAACCAGTTCCAGCTCCCTCCCCACACCTGTCCACACATCATCAAGATGAACAGTGAGAGGAGGAATTCTGGGAGTTGAAGTCCACAAGTCTTAAAGCTTAAAGGGTTAGGGGTGCAAGGGTCTTGTAACTTGACAGCTTTAAGACTTGCATGCTTCAAATGCCAGAGTTTCTGAGCCAACATTTTGGTTGCTAAGCAAGAGCATTGTTAAGTGAGTTTCACCAGATTTTACAAGTTGGCCACGCCCACCCAGTCACATGACTGCCAGGCCATTCCCACCCAGTCACATGGCTGGCAAGCCACTCACACCCAGTCATATGGCCAGCAAGCCACTCCCACAAAGCAGGCCACACCTACAGAAGAGGTTCTAAAAAAAATTGAAACCCACCACTGGGCCAGACCTTGTGTCAAATAGTTACAAAGAGGGAGAACAGAGCTTAGGACCAGAGTTTAGCACTGGGGGCAATATTCTGAGCCAGCCTTTAGGCATTACAGTTCCAAACTGCCATGTCCACTGAGCTGGCTAAAAATTCTGAGCATTATAGTTTGGAAGGCAACAGAAGGAGGAAGTTGTCTCCAAAGAGGGATGGGAACTTTATATTGTGATTGTTGAAAGCCATGTTTTCTCAAAGCTGTGAGACTCTTTCTTTCCTGTTTCCCATTTTTCTAATCCAGGCAACTCCACCCAACTGCATTCTATTCTTCTTTTCTTAAGCTTTCTCTCTCCCTTTTTCCTTTCTTTCTTTCTTTCTTTCTTTCTTTCTTTCCTTCCTTCCTTCCTTCCTTCCTTTCTTCCCTTTCCCCCATTTCTCCCTCTTCCTCTCTCTTTCACTCAATAGCAAATCATAGGGAGAGATATGGGTTTCTTCTCAAAGCTTCAGCTAATCTTTCAACTGTTGCCATGTGGCTAAGCAGTGCTGCCTCAATTTGTTTGTCACCCAGACTTTCTACACAATGCTCCACTTGGCTAGAGCTTGTATCACACAAAACAGTCCCACCAGCAGATACAAAGACCTGGACCAAGGGAACTAACACACATGCTACTGATTTTACTGGGATGGTTGCTGAGCCTGAGAGCTTTTTGCTTAATACAAAGCTGATCTTACCCCAAGGAAGCCTATATTTTGTAAATGGCCATTTATTTGCTACTGTGCGGACATTCTGACTGATCTATGACAACTCATCTGTACAAACCTTGCAGAAGGGAACTCCAATGGCTCGTTATGGCTGGAGTGCTTGTAAGCAGAGTCGATGGGCTGCCAACTAGAGAAGGACTTCCTGCCTCTTAAATTGGCTAGCCAGGGGCATCTCAAGCTGGGCAAGGGGGCATGGGAAGCCCAGATCATGACATTGCCGTGAAAATGAAGTAAATTATCTAATTTGCAAATTGCATGATTGATGTCATTTGGAGAAGGATGTGGATGCATTCATCATCATTGTGGTGGGCACTTATGACAGTTTCTCCTGCGTTGGGCAAAAAAAGCCATGGTGACCCAGTGGTTAGAATGCAGCATTGCAGACTAACTCTGCTGACTGCCAGCAGTTCGATCCTGACCATCTCAACATTGGCTCAGCCTTCCATCCTTCTGAGGTGGGTAAAATGAGGACCCAGATTGTTGGGGGCAATAGGCTGACTCTGTAAACTGCTTAGAGAATGCTGAAAAACACTATGAAGCGGTATATAAGCCTGTGCTATTACTAAGTGCTATTGTATCCTCTATATGGGTTAGTATACCATCCCTTTGACTGCATATACAGCCTGGAGATGGGAGAAGCTGTAATTTAGTGGGACAGCTGAGAAATAGTGGTGCTTCCTCCAAAATAAGCAACCTATTTTTGTCCCCATACATTTCTTCATGTATCCAATTGCAAAAAAAACCCATGTTTTTCCCTTGCAGGCCCTGGCTCTTTCTCACCAGTTCCCTATTCCAAGGAGATGTCGCAACCAACTGCCTTCAGCCTTGGCATCCATTTGTCCTTGCTACTCAAGCTGTGGAGTTTCTCAGCTTAATGTCTGGATCTTGAAACAATAAGTCTATTCCACAAATAGGAGCTAAGAAAGTCATTGTACAACTTCCTATCCTAGTCAATCTAACATCACCCAGCAACCAGGCGCTCTGTTGAGGCCACTCAGCCATTCAGCCACAGCAATGGACACCATGCCAATGTGCATGCTTCCCTTGATCATTTGTTTATTTCATCAGTTTATGAGCAATAATAGAAACTTTCATTATAACATTTGGTTTAAAAACAAAGCCAGTAAAATCATGGCAAAGGAAATCTTGAAAATTGCAGGGATGCCTTCAAAAAGAACAACATCATTTTGAAAAGCTGATAAAAGATTAAAAGCGGTTACTAATTGCTCATTTCCAAGTGGGAAAATCTAAAATTTAAAAATGTTTTGATAATATAGCCAAATTTCCGAAGGCAAGAGGGGTTCTTTTGGTAAAGAATGGAATCTTCCAAAAAGATAAGACACCTGTCAGGCCTGCAGCCATCTTTTCTTTTGGATCTTTGGCCTGCCACACTTTCTATTATTCTACTATGCATTTTCATTGTGTGAAAATGGGAGGGGGGATTGTATGAAGTTAGATGATATGTAGTCACAACAAAATTCTTTCTGTAAAGCCAAGGTCATCCTTTGTCTTTGTACTTCTGCACCTGACCAGAACTGGATGGTGGAAGCTGCCAGCATGGCTGTAGGAGATTGGACCATTTGATGGACTTGTGGGGGGGGGGGATCTTGAACTTTCGACTGGGTGGGGAAAACCGGGAAGCTTTCAGATTCCAGTTTTCCCAGACGTGCCAACCTGGCTCTCTTAATAAATTACACCTTTGAGGAATGCTTTGTCTTGGACTCTGATTTAATTTTGGATGCTATTTGGAACACTGAGAATACCATTTTTGACTTTTTCCCCATGTTTGTCCTATTTTCTCCTTCTTATATTTCTGTGTGGGCATTTAACACAATAATTCAAAATATCTGAGGTCTGGGATGACTCTTACTGTGATGAAAAACTGAAGATTTTGAGACAGCCCCACAAACACCCCAACAGGAGCAATGGGGAACGGTTCTATCCCCACAGCCTTCCCAAATAGGTTTGCCTTGATCTTTGGATTAACGAGGAGAATTGGCAAGGTCATACATCATAGAACATAGAATAATAGGGTTGGAAGAAAAATTTGAGGTCTTCTAGTCTAACATCCCTGTTTAACAAGAGACCTCCATATCATTCTGGACAAATGGCTGTCCAATCTCTTCTTTAAAATCTCCAGTGATGGAATACCTGCAACTTCCGGCGACAAGCTATTCTGTTGATTGATTGCTCTCACTGTCCAAAAATTTCTCCTTAGTTCTAGGTTGGTTCTCTCTTTAATGATCTTCCATCTGTTACGCCTTGTCCTGTCCTCTGGTACTTTACAAAAAAGGTCAATACTCTTCTTTGTAACAGCCCCTCAATGCTGCATTGTAATGATGATGAAGAAGAGAACGTAAAAAGAGCAGCAGCAACTAAGAAATGGACTTTTCTCTGTTTAGGAATATCCTCTGTTGACCATCCACTAAAACTGCCTCTGTAGACCATCCATCTTGGCCTGCTAGATTTTAAGTGTTAGAGCAGAGGTCTTCAAACTTGGCGATTTTAAGATTTGTGGACTTCAACTCCCAGAATTCTCCAGCCAGCATAGCTGGAGTTGAAGTCCACAAGTCTTAAAGTTTCCAAGTTTGGGGGACCCCTGTGTTAAAGACTCTTGAGAAATTGCCTTCAACAGTCAGAAAAGAGCCTGGGAAACCTCCAGAGGATCTCTGCTAATGCATCCCATTGTCTCCCTGGAGTTTCACAGCTGCATGTGGCCATCTGGGAAGAACTGACTGGGTTTTCCCTCCTGGGCCTTTCTCTTTCAAGAGCAGAGACCTTTCTTCTCCCATGGCTGTCTTGTGACTCCAGTCTCCATCCTTTGGGACTGGACTGAGAACCAGGAAAGTGGGTACAGAACAGCCAATACCAAATATATCTGCAGAGAATGCACTTGACTCACAATCAGAAAACACACCATGTGCTCTACCCTGGAATGTGCAAATAAAAAGAATTGTCTTTGAATACCTGCAAAGCATTTCTCCATGGAGACCAGATGGAGGATAGAAAGCTACCATTGAAATTCTAGGTGGCTTTTCTTAATCTCTGGCTCCTGAAACATGTTGCAGTGCTGCTCCATTTATGCTGGCTGTGAATTATGAGGATTCTGGTCCAGCACTTTGGGAAAGATTCTTGTCCAATACATATGAAGTCAATGGTGTTTGAGCATATGACAGAACAGTTCTTCTGTCAGGCCTGCAGGTATATATTCTTGTGGATCTTTGGCCTGCCATACTTTCTATTATTCTACTATGCATTTTCTATTGTGGGAAAATGGGAGGAGGGATTGTACGGAGTTAGATGATATGTAGCTATAACAAAAAAATTCTAGAAAACCAAGGTCATCCTTAGTTTCTGCACCTCTGCACCTGACCGGAACTGAATGGGTGGAAGTTGCCAGCATGGCAATGGAAGATTGGACCATGTGATGGACTTGTAGGTATGGGGGCAAGATCTTGAATTTTCAACTTGGTGGGAAAACCAGGAAGCTTCCAGAAGTGCCCACATGGCTCTCTTAATAAATTGGAACTTTGAACAATATTTTGCCTTGGACTCTGATTTATTTTTGGATGCTATTTGGAACCCTGACATATTCAGCAGCTCACAGAAAGTTCACTTGCTTTGACCCCCCCCCCCCAACAGTGTAATTTACTTTTAAATGGACTTGCATATGATGCCTTTGCTAATTAACTCATTGGAAGTTCTGCACATCCCTGCATATGTGCACAGTCCTTTCCCTTCCTCACTAATCCTGGAATGAAGACGTTTCTGATTTCTGGAGGTGTTGTACCTATTTTTGCATCACCGAGTTCACCTTTTTAAGAACAAAGGTAAAAGTTTTAAAAAAGAGGATTTTTAAAAGTGTAAGACTTCACCACCTCTCAGAAGGAGAATAAAAGATCCAGCGACATTTGCTACAGTGCCGCACACAGATCAAAACTGGTGAGAACGTCCAAAGGAGCAGAAGCTCCTTTGCCCCGCTTTCCATACTTGCTTTAATTTTCCTTTCAAAGCAGAGTGGCAGAGACATCATTTGGGAGCAGTGACAGCTGTACTGGCCTGACTTTCTGAAGACTTTCCGAGTAGTAGAGAGACCGAACTGGCCTATACAAAAGACCAAATGAAATATAGAACAGAGGCATGGTAAGGGAAAGTATTATATGGCCATCTGGCCAGTAGAAACACACACACAAACTAGTAGGCAAAGCATCCCTCTCATCAGTTCTACTGTCAGGAAGATTTCATAAGACTCCTTATTTGGAGAGACATTGCCCCGGTGGATCCAGGACAGGTGTGAAATGCTACCAGTTCGGGCTGGTTCACCCGAACCGGTAGCAAAAAATACTTTAAAAAGTTTTTAAAAATTGTTCCAACGATCACACATTGCACAGCCTCAGAACTTTTCTTTTTTACTTTTAAAACATTTTTTACAGGGGTGGGGGGGTCCATTTTTGCTCCCAGCCTGCTAGGCCAAAAATGGGGGGGGGGAGGGAAGGAAGGAAGGAAAAATGAAAGAAAAAGAAAGGGAGGGAGGGAAAAAGGAGAGGAAGGAAGGACTACAAACCTGGCACTAGATGCAGCTTCAGAGGATAATTCAGGGCTGGAAGGGAACTGGAGGTCATCTAGTCCAACCCTGCTCCAGGAGGACATTGTTAAAGTGAGTTTCTGTCTTTTGATCCCCCAGTTACATGACTACATACCCACGCCCACCCAGTCACATGACCCTCCACCAAGCCACACCCACAGAAATGGTATGTCAGCCTCTGCTTCGTTGCTGCTTTTCAGCTGCCATTGAAATGGGGAGGGGGGGCATGGTAATTGGGAGGGGAATCATTATGTACTGGAGGATTGTTATTAGGAGCTGTCCTGACCATCTATCTGCGCATGTGGAAGAAGGGAGTTTCCCGCCAAGGCCAACTGTCCAGCATTCCAACCTGATGATGCTTTTTGAAGACATCTCCCACCTGACGGTTGGGTGAATTATTATTGGACTATGAAACGGGGTGCCAAGGGGAGGGGATTGAATCATACATGATATCTATTGCTTTTGCGCCTTTTTACTCAGACTCAGCTTTGCTTTGCTACTCATCGTTTGTAATTAGTAAAAGTGCACTTAATTCTAAGCATGGAGTTGAGTGGTTTCTTTCTTGATTATTAAATGACGGAGCACCTGACAATAAGCTAAGTCTCACCTCGCACCCAACCCAGAGCAAACACCTTCCAAGGGGGGTGCCCTCAAAGAAAAAAAATGTCTTTACACGGCAGTGACCAGGAGGAAGATTTGGGAGCAACAGTGGCTCCATCATTAACGGAAATGCTGGTCGAACTGAAAGTGAAGGAACCTACTGTTCGACCCAGGTGGACTTGGGGAGCGGGACAGAAAGAGGAACCTGATGAACAACTAACTGGAGTCACGAGGAGGAGGCCCAGGAAACCAGCTGCTGACTGGCGTGGTGTCAGCTTCTGCTTTGCTGCTGCTTCAGCTGTCATGAAACGGGGAGGGAGGGTTTGGTATTTGGGAGGGGTTATTCGATGTGCTGGAGGAATGTTCTAGTATTTACTGGATGGTTGGACTACGCATGCGTGGGTGCTTCCCGCCTGGACCAACGGCCCCGACATTCCATCTTCGTGATGCCTTTTGAAGTTATCTCACACCTGACACTTGAAGGACTTATGATTGGCCTGAGGCTATGATCCCAAGGGGTGGGGAATGGACTATTCTATATATCAATTGCTTTCGCGCCTAATTAAACAGACTTCGCTTCGCAACTGCTCGCTAACCATTTGTAATTAGTAAAAGTACTTTTGATTTCCAACACATGGAATCTCTTGGTCTTTCTTTCCTAATTATATAATGGAGGGATGTTGACAAGAAGCGAAGTCTCTCAAAACCCTTTCCAGGAGACCTACGTCTACCGTGAAGGGAGTAAATGTCTTCGCCGGTCAGAGAAGACGAGGAGGCCGCTTGTGATGTGGATCCCAGCGAGGCCGCCCCCCCGAACTTTCGCTTCACGAGGCCGGACCTCCCGACCTCTCGCTTCATGAAGATTTGTTTCAACTGCAGATATCAAGCCAGCCTGACCCCCCCCCCTCACGATGGTCCACTTTGGTAGGACAAAGAGAGGAAGGGGCAAGCTGGGATGCAGGGGTTACCCGAAGGCAACCCCGACAATGACCGCTGGAGACGGGAGCCGTAAGAAAACCCCAGAGGAGAGATTTGCCTGATTACGGGGGACAAAGGTACTTTGGGGAAAGAGGTGGGGAAGATGAGGAAGACTGGAGGGGCTGGGAGTGAGAGTACCCACGCGCTGCTTCACACCCCCCCTCGGGCTGCTTCACCCCCTGCAGCTGGGGGTTTTGCCGGACCTGGGGCCCCACCTCCCCGAAGGCACAGAATGGCCAAAATCCCTCCCCTGCCTGTGAGATACAATGGAGATTCTGCCAGCCTGGCCCCTTTTATTATGCAAGTCTTCAATTACATGGAGATCTATGGCCGTGATTTTGAGTCAGACACCATGAGGGTGAGGATGATTCTCCTATCTTTGGACAGCGAAGCAGCTGCCTGGTCCACTGCATTGCATATGTCCGCTTCCCCCCTCCTGAGGAATTTCAATCGGTTTATGGAGGCTTTCAAAAGACGCTTTGATGACCCCTTGACTGAGAAGCGAAGCAAATTGAAATTTATAACCCTCGAGCAGGACGATAGGCCTGTAGCCCAATATATCCAGGACTTTCAGCGCCTTTCCCAATACATGAGAGGGTGGGGCGAGGAAGCCCTTTTGGACAAATTTGCTTTGGGCTTAGATGAAGACATTTATCAGCAGTGTGTCAATCGCAATCTGCCCAGACGTTTGACCACTTGGTTTGAACACGCAGCTGACGTTGAACTCGACTTAAACAGGCTTCGTTGTGCCAAGGAGGAAAGGAAAAAAAGGAAGGAGAAAGCTGCAAAAAGCACCCCCCCTCCAGGCCGCAAAGCCCAGTTCAGAGGGAGGGCCGAGGGGAGAGGGGCCCCCTCAGTGAATTCCAGACCCGTAACATGCTTTCGTTGCGGGAAATTGGGGCATCGCGCCCCCGACTGCCGTGCTAAATTGCCCACCACCGCCCAACCCCCACCCAAGCGAGAAGAGAAGTCTGGCAGAGCCTCCGACAAGAGGAAGAAAGAAGCTGCCTTCGCTGTGGACTCCAGGCCCCCCCTTTTCGGCCAGGCCTTGGAGGGAGACGCAGATGCAGCCGCCCACTCCTCCTCTTCTGAGGACTCCGATGACGAAACATCGCCTCACTGGGTGAGTTCAAACAAAGGGCCCCTGCTAATCCCCATAGAGTTAAAAGTTCCCCCTGAGGGGCAACCAGCACCCTTTCACGCCTTGCTCGATTCAGGTTGCTCCCGGTCCATGATCAACCCGGCTATGGTGGAGAAATTGGGTCTCAAATTGCGTACTTTGAAAACCCCCATTGTGTTTTGCCAGATTGATGGATCCATTGCGGGGGGCCGCCCATTTTTTTACGGAGCCCTTGGAGATGAAGATGGGTTCCCACACTGAATTAATTTCTTTTGTAGTTGCGCCTGGCATGGACAGGCCACTGATTTTAGGCCTCCCTTGGCTCCGGAAGTGGAACCCTCACATAAATTGGCGAACAGGCCGTTTGCGCATTCGCACAAAGGAGCCTCCAGAGGGGGAGGGCACTCCTGGGCAAACTATGACTGACACTCCTGAAGTGGCCGCTAGAGGGCAGAAAGGATTGATGGAGAGAAAAAAATTCCTAAAGAGTATTGGGACCTTAAGGAGGTTTTCAGCGAAAAATCTTCCGACAAACTGCCACCCCACAGGCCTACTGACTGCTCCATTGACATCTTACCCGGGGTTAAGCTACCAAAACCCCAAATATATTCCATGTCACCCAGGGAGATGGAGGAAATGCGGACTTTCATTGATAAAAATTTGGAACGTGGATTCATTGAACCTGCTCGCCCCAAAGTGGCTGCCCCTGTGCTTTTCCGTGAAAAGAAAGATGGCTCTCTTAGATTATGTGTTAATTTTAAAAACTTGAACGCGATATCAGCTCAGAATGTCTACCCACTTCCGTTGATGAAGGACATGTTGGCCCAGTTGGGGAAGGGCCGCATTTTTACTAAATTGGACCTCAGGGAAGCTTATTATAGGGTCCGCATAAAGGAGGGAGATGAATGGAAGACTGCTTTCAACTGCCCTCTTGGTTGCTTCCAGTTCCGGGTCATGCCTTTTGGCCTGCAGGGGGCCCCTGCAGTCTTCATGCAATTAATCAATGACATCTTGCATGCCCATCTCTACAAAGGAGTTATCGTATATTTGGACGATATCCTTATCTATACTCGCACTTATGACCAACACGTCGCTCTTGTGCGCACTGTTTTGAAAAAACTCCGAGCCGCTGATCTTTATGCCAAATTGTCTAAGTGTGAATTTCACCAAACTAAAATTGACTACCTTGGATATCGCATCTCTCCTGCCGGCATTGAGATGGACCCTGAGAAGGTGAGGGCGGTCACTGAATGGGACGCGCCCAAAACTCGTAAACAGTTACAAAAATTTTTGGGCTTTGCTAATTTCTACCGTCAGTTCATTCCTTCTTTTGCTAAAATTGCGCTTCCTATAACTAATTTGCTCAAATCCAAGGGGGAGCCTAAACCTAAGCCTAACAAGCCTCTGGACTGGACCATGGAATGCCAGGCAGCTTTCGAAAAGCTTAAACGCCTTTTTGCCGCTGAGCCGGTGCTAAAGCATCCTGACCTGGACAGGCCTTTCGTCGTCCAGGCTGACGCCAGCGACGTCGCCGTTGGGGCCGTCCTGTTGCAAGCCAACGACCAAGGTAACCTACAACCTTGCGCGTACACCTCCCGGAAGCTCACAGACACAGAGAGACGTTGGGCAGTTTGGGAGAAAGAGGCTTTCGCAGTCCGTTGGGCCCTGACCACGTGGCGCCATTTCCTGGAGGGCGCTAAGCACCCGTTTGAGGTGTGGACTGACCACAAGAATTTGGAAGCTTTGAGAATGCCACGCCGTCTCTCCCCCAAACAAATGCGGTGGGCCCAATATTTCAACCGTTTCAATTTCACACTTAAATATATCCCGGGTGGAAAGAATTTCATGGCAGATGCCTTGTCCAGACTGCCTCAATATAATTGCTCTAAACTGAGCAGCAGCAAAGCAGAAGCTGACACGTGGATCGAAGGAGGAAGACTACAAGATGTCCCAAGCCATGAAACTCCTCAAAGAGGTGTGGGGCGAACACCGGGCTCGAGAGAGTGGTGTGGAAAGAGGACCAGCAGAGGAACTAGAGAGAAGGTACCCATTGCATAGAGAGACTGGGGGGGGGGCGAAGGGGAATGTGCACAAGAAGACCCAGCACCTGACATGGTAGTAAAAAAAATAGATTTCACCACCAATCCAGGAGGTAGAATTTCTCACTCATGTCCTCATATGGTATCCTTTCTATGATACCCCAAGATGTCCTCTGATCACCCCAATCATTTTCAAATATGAGGACCGCCCTGATGAATGTTATGTTTATTATTTTTTTAAGGGATGTTAACCCCACATTTATATACCAGGTGGCCAAATATCTTCACCAATTGCACAGAGGTTTTAATTTGAGATGCTGTTTTATTCTCCTATTTTTTCCCTTCCCTAATAACCAATTGCTGTATTAAACTATTTCCCTTTTTATTGTACTCTTTTATTGTGGAAGCTGGCCAAAGACCGTAATAAAGATATTTGATTTGATTTGACTAGATAGACATCTGTTGGGACAACTAAACAAGCAAGAAAAGCTGGGAATACAAGCCAAGATCCAGGAGGGAAGCGCTTGCAAAGGTGAAGATCTTGGCAGGTGGTCCACAAAGCTCACTTTCATAGCCCCTCCCGATACGAAATCTAAGCACAAATTGAATGTTACAAGTATGAAACCACCATCTTTCTTTCAACTTGAAAATGAGATTTCCCTGACATGTGAAACAATGGGCAATTTTCCACTCTGATTAATTTAGGCTACAAGCTCTCAAAATTGCTCATTTTGGAGCTACTCAAATGTTGGAAAGAAATTAATCGTGTGGGATGGTGGATTCTTTGTGCGCTTTCCTTTGGAAAATGTGGGGGCAGAGAGGGGGAGAAAGATTGAAGGATGATGTGTGTTACTCAAAAGGCAGACCCACTTCTGCGTCTCATAAGATTACTCAACTTGGTGTGGGTTTTTTTCTAAAACTTTAAAAAAAGGAAAGAAAATTACAGGCAGGAGAACCCTGAATGAGGCTCTTCATAAAAGAGTCCCACTTGGAAAGAAGTAAGCAGTGAGGTACCACAAGGTTCTGTCTTAGGCCCAGTCAGGAGTGGGTTCCGGCTTCTTCTACTGCTTCAGGCACGCGCACGCTTGATGCGCGCTACATGTGCATGCACAGTGGGTAAAAATTCTTCTGCGGATGAGCAGAAGAAAAAAACAAGATGGCTCCTGATGGAACTGGTTTGGGAGAATGGCCAAAAGAGTACTACCTACTTGGCCGAACTGGTCCAAACCGGAAGGAACCTACCCGTGGGCCCAGGACTCTTCAATATCTTCATAAATGATTTAGAAGAGGGAATAGAAGGGGAACTTTTCAAATTTGCAGATGGTACTAAGCTGGCAGGAATAGCCAACACCCTAGAAGATAGGCTCAAGATCCAGATGGATCTTGACAGACTTGAACACTGAGCCCTATCTAACAAAAGGAAATTCAGTCTAGAGAAAAGTAAAGTCCTACACTTAGATAAAAAACCCAAAAGTACACATACAAACTGGGTGAAACCAGGCTTAATAGCAGTGACTGTGAGAGGGATCTTGGAGTCTTAGTGGATATGAGCCTGCAGTGTGCGGTGGAAGCCAAAAAAGTCAATGCAATCCTAAATTGCATTAACAGAGGATACAATCAAGGTCAAGTGAGGTACTAATATAACTCTATAAAGCCCTAGTAAGACCACAGCTAGAGTACTGCATCCAGTTTTAGTTACCGCACTATAAAAAAGATGTTGAGACTCTGGAAAAAGTGCAGAGAAGAGCAACCAGGATGATTAGGGGACTGGAAGCTAAAACATATGAAGAACAGTTGCAGGAACTGGGCACAACTAGTCTAGGGAAGAGAAGGACCAGGGGAGACATGAAAGCAGTTCCGATGACCTTGTGGGTCATCTAGTCCAACCCCCTCCCCCCAAGGAGGAGACCCTACACAATTTCTGACAAATGGCAGCCCAGGCTTTTCTTGAAAGCTTCCAGCGAAGAGGCTCCCACAACCTCCGAAGGCAAGTTCTGTTCCATTGATTGATTGTTTTCACTGACAGAAAATTCCTCCTTATTTCCAGGTTGAATCTCTCCTTGGTCAGTTTCCATCCATTATTTTGTGTCTGGCCTTCGAAAATAGCTTGACCCCATCCTCCTCTCTGTGGCAGCCCCTCAAATATTGGAACTGCTTTCATGTCTCCCCTGGTCCTTCTCTTCCCTAGACTAGCTGTGCCCAGTTCCTGTAACTGTTCTTCATATGTTTTAGCTTCCAGTCCCCTAATCATCCTGGTTGCTCTTCTCAGCACTTTTTCTAGAGTCTCAACATCTTTTTTATAGTGGAGTGACCAAAACTGGATGTAGTACTTCATGTTGTAAATGACTATACTTGGAAGGTGACTTGGAAGCACTGAATCCAGCCACTTTTTTTGGTGCTGAATGTCAAATTCAAGCAATCCCAACTGGTATCTATCAAGTCTCTGCTTGAATACGTTTAATGAAGGAAAATCCTCAACTTCCTTTGCAACTGACTTCACCTCCAAACTGCTCTTGCAGTTTGGAAGTATTTCCTTTCCATCAATCAAAATCTGTCTCCATGTAGCTGAAATTGTCACTCTGGAATGGGAGATAACAGGTGAGCTTCTTCTCTGCGACGTCCCATCAAGTACTTGAAAAGTTCAGGCAACTCCTAACCTCTTGTCATCTTTTCTGAGAGTTAAACACAACCAACAGTTTCAATGTTGCTTCATAGGATTTCCTTTCCAGTCCTCTGATCCAGTTTCTCAAACACTTTCTTAGTATGTGTTTCTGCACAGTGATTCTGCACATCTCAGGCAAAGCCTCTTTGTGTGCTGACAACCCTGGGAATGTTACAAGAAGAGTTACTCAACTCCTCTGCTCATAATAAAATTCCTTCTACCACCAGGCTTGAAATTTTAGGCCTGGATAACCTTGCTGTTCCGACCTGAGCTTAGTGCACAAGATCATCTGCCATATCGTCCTACTGGTTAATGACTACTTTTACATCAACTGCAATAACACAAGGGCCATTAATAGATACACACTAACTGTAATCCATTCTAATTTTGATTTCAGGAAAAACGATTTCAGCAACAAAGTAGTAAATGTGTGGAACACCCTACCTGATCCTGTGGTTAGTTCCTCTAACCCCCGTACCTTTTACCTTAAGTTGTCTTACGGTGGACCTTACGTGTTTCTTAAGAGGTCCCTAAGGGGGCGTGCATAAGCACACCAGCGTGCCTACCATCCCTGTCCTACTGTCCCCATTTATATGTACTCTTTTTATGTCTTTGTGGCTATGTTTTGCTTATTTATATCCATTTATTTGTGCCATTTTTTCATGTGTTTTTCCTACTTGTTTCCTTGTACTTGTTGACAAATTAAAATAAATAAATAAATAAAATGTTGCAAGACTTGAACAGAATTAGAGTGCTAAGCGTCATCTCTGCTTTTGTGCTCTCTTTTGCTACCTGTGGCCAGTTATACCACATTCTTTGATACAGTGGCCCCTCTGCCAACTATTTCTCCAATTTATGGACTGTATTTGTCAGCCTCTGGGGACAAAACACCCTTTTGAGGTATGGACTGATCATAAGAATTTGGAAGCGTTGAAGACCCCGTGTAAGCTATCACCTAAACAAGTACAATGGGCGCAGCACTTCAACCGTTTCAACTTTACCCTCAAGTACATTCCGGGGGGAAGAACTTTATGGCTGATGCCTTGTCTAGGCTTTCCCAGTACAACAGCTCTAGGCTGAGCATGGTTCATCCAGTCATCCCAGCAAAAAATCTTGCTGCCCCAATGGTTACCAGGAGCCAAGGCCCGATGGACTTAGATGTCATGATGGACTTAATGAACAAACTCAAGGAAGGCCTTGAATCCTATGACTGGTTGAAGAAACATTCAAATAAATGCACTATGAAAGATGGACTAGCTTGGATAGGAACTAAATTCTATGTTCCTGCTAACCTGAAACTGGTTGTTCTTCAACGGTCCCATGATTCGAAAATGGCGAGCCATTTTGGATTTGTAAAGACTTTGCATTTGATTAGGAGACAGTTTTGGTGGCCTTCATTGAAGAAAGACATTGAGTCCTACATAGCCAGTTGTCCCCTCTGTGCAGCCGCAAAAATACCACCAGGGAAGCCCCAGGGTCTCCTCCAAAGTGTTGCTCATCCTGGAGCCCCATGGAAGGAGATAGCAATGGACTTTATTGTTGAATTTCCGGAAAGTCTGGGTTATACCGTTATTTGGGTTATCACCTATTCATTTTGTGCCTTGTTCCAAGATCCCATCAGTGAAGTCTTTGGCTAAATTGTTTATTTCACATGTATATAGGTTACACGGTGTGCCTAAACACATAATTTCGGACGGGGGTTCAATTCACTTCTCTCTTTTGGAAAGAGTTCCTGAAATTGATTGGCTCCACCCAGGGGCTAAGCTCTGCCCACCATCCTCAGACGAATGGGGCTTGTGAATGGACTAATTCAGTTTTGGAGCAGTACCTCCGATGTTTCATCAATTATCAATAGGATAATTGGGCGGAACTGTTACCACATGCAGAGGTGGCGTACAATAATTCTGTTCACAGCAGTACTAGCATGACCCCTTTTCAAGTTGTCTTTGGTCAGGACTTTGTACCAATTCCTGAATTGCCTCAAGAGAAACCACAAATTTTATCCTTATCTGAATGGAGTGATCAATTTCAGTGATTTTGGCCCGTGACCCAGAAAGCATTAGATGCGGTTCACGAAGCTCACAAAAAACAAGCAGATAAGAGAAGGTCTAAATTGAAACAAAGTTGGGGATAAGGTATTTTTCTCCACTAAGTTCCTGCAAACCACACAAAAATCGAAGAAGCTGGGCCCTAAGTATGTTGGCCCATTCCCCATTATAAAAATCATAAATCCAGTATCGGTGAAATTGGAGTTGCCGAAGAACTTTAGCAGAATTTATCTTGTATTTCACGTGAACCTGTTGAAACTGAAGCACACCTCTTCGTTTTGTCGCCTCCACCTTCCCCTCCAGTCCCTCTTCTTATTGAGGGAGAGCAACATTTTGAGGTTAAAGAAATCCTGGACTCCAGAAAACATAGGGGTCACATATACAGCATTTGGTCTCTTGGAAACATTTCCCCCCTTCCCAGGCTGAATAGGTTGACAAATCTCATGTTAGGGCCCCCGACTGGTGCAGAAATTCTACACCAGTTATCCTGATAAACCTTGATTTTACTATAGTTGTGTTTACTATATTGTTGTTTTCTATTGTTTTTCTTTTCATTTTTTCTGCAGGGATGATGAGTCTTTCTGAAGGAGGGCCAGATGTCAGCCTCTGCTTCGCTTGCTTGTTTTCAGCTGCCATGGAAACAGGGGGGAAGGCATGATATTTGGGATGGGAAAAATTGCTACAGGAGGGTTAGTCAAAAAGGGAGTTTTAGTCTCACCATCTTCGGTGCATGCTGATGGCTGATGTTTGGACCTGGTCAAGGCCAACCACCCTGCATACCAACCTGGTGATGCTTCTTGGAGATGCAACCCACATGACACCTAAGGGAGTTGCAGATTGGGCAATGGGGTGGGGGTTGTTGGAAGGAGGGGGCTGGGCAAAAGTTTGATATGTATGATTTTGTGTTTTTCTGCCTCAGACCTTGCTTTACTTCACTGCTATCTTTTTATAACCAGTAAAAGTACTTTTAATTCCACAAACAATGTAGTTGAGAGGTTTCTAGGTTTATTGGATTTATATGCCGCCCTTCTCCCAAGGACTCAGGGTGGCGTGCAACATAAAAGAAAACACATATTACAAAAATTAAAAGGAACATTAAATAAAGTATCCCAAAAAAACCCCAATTGATATTTACAATAAAAATTTCAAAATTAAATTAAAATTAACAACCAAATTAATCCTATATTTTATTCTATTCAGGACAGGCTGGCTTGCTGGAAAAGCCAACTTTTTAGGGTGCGTTGGAAGGACCGGAGGTCGGGGATTATGCGAAGCTCCGCGGGCAGCTCATTCCAGAGGGAAGGCGCTCCCACAGACAAAGCTCTCCCCCTGAGGGTTGCTAGCCAACACTGTCTGGCCAATGGCACCCTGAGGAGGCCAACTCTGTAGGATCGCACTGGACGGTGGGAGGCTACTGGTGGCAGTAGGTGGTCTCGCAGGTACCCTGGGCCTAAGCCATGGAGTGCTCTAAAGGTCATAATTAGTACCTTGAATCGCACCCGGAAGATAACCGGCAAACAGTGCAGGCCACCTAAAAGGGGTGTAACATAGGTACCCCCATGATAACCCGCACGGTTGCATTCTGGACCAGTTGAAGCCTCCGAGTGCTCTTCAAGGGCAGCCCCATGTAGAGAGCATTACAATAGTCCAGGCGAGAAAGGACGAGGGCATGAGTGACTGTGCACAGAGCATCCCGATCCAGAAAGGAGCACAACTGATGTATCAGGCGAACCTGATAAAAGGCCCCCCTGGTCACGGCCGTCAGGTGTTCTTCTAAACTAAGCTGCGTATCCACGATGACTCCCAGATTGCAGGCTCTCTCTGAGTGGGGTAAAGTTTCTCCCCCTATCATCAAAGATGGAACAAGATGCACAAATCGGGATGACAGAAACCACAGCCACTCAGTCTTGGAGGGATTGAGCTTGAGCCTGTTCCTCCCCATCCAGATCCGCACAGCCTCCAGGCATCGGGACGTCACGTCGAGGGCATTGTTTGGGTGGTTTGGGGTACAGATGAAAAGTTGGGTATCATCAGCATATTGATACTGTACCCAAAAACCACGGATGATCTCACCCAGCGGTTTCATATATATTTTGAACAGAAGGGGTGAAAAAACCAACCCCTGGGGCACCCCACAAGTGACACACCTCAGGGTCGATCCCTGTCTTCCCGTCAACATGAACTGTGACCGATCCGACAGGTAGGAGGAGAACCACCGCAAAACGGTGCCCCCCCACTCCCAACCCCCTGAGTCATCACAGTAGGGTACCATGGTCGATGGTATCAAAAGCCGCCAAGAGATCTAATAGGACCGGGACAGACAAGTCCTGGGCCCGCCAGTGATCATCAACCAATGCGACCAATGCCGTCTCCATGCTGTATCTGGGCCTGAAACCTGACTGAAACAGATCCAGGTAGGCAGCTTCACCCAGGTACTGGGGAAGCTGACATGCTACCACACTCTCGACAACCTTCACTACAAAGCGAAGGTTGGAGACCGGACAATAGTTGGCTAAAGAAGCTGGGTCCAGGGAAGGCTTCTTAAGGAGGGGCCTCACCACCGCCTCCTTCAAGGTGGTGGGAAAGAACCCCTCTCTCAGTGAAGCATTGGTAATCGCTTGGAGCCAGCCTTGTGTCACCTCCTGAGAAGCCAAAACTAACCAAGAGAGACATGGGTCTAGCACACAAGTGGCAGCACTGAGTCTCCCCATAATCCTGTCCATGCCCTCGGGGGTCACAGGGTCAAACTCATCCCAGATAGTCTCCAAAAGATTCATTCCCGTTGACTCATCCAAATCTACCCAGTCAGAGTCCAAGCCTGTCCGAATCTGAGCAATTTTATCCTGCAGTTACTGAACAAATTCTTCAGCCCTACCCTGCAAGGGGTCTTCCCCAGTTCCTTGGTTAAGTAAGGGGTGGGTCACCCTAAACAGGGTGGCTGGCTAGTTATCTGTGGATGTAATAAGAGCAGAAAAATGTTGCCGTTTTGCCACTTTTATCACCACTAAGTAGGATTTAATATGAATTCTTACTAGTGTTCGATCAGATTCGGACCTGCTGGCCCTCCAACCACTCTCTAGGCGTCTTTTCCAGTGTTTCATCTCCCGGAACTCCTCAGTAAACCAGGGAGCTACCCGGGATCGACACCGGGTCAGAGGCCGCAAAGGCACAACATGATCCAAAGCCCCAGTGGCCGCCCTAACCCAGGCTTCCACTAGGGCTTTGATCAAGCTGTGAGCAAGGGATTCAGGAAAAGTCCCAAGCTCCATCAGGAACCTTTCAGGGTCCATCAGGCACCTGGGGCGGAACCCTCTAGTCAGTTCTGCCTCCCTGCGGTGAGGGGTAGCAGTATGGAAGTCAAGCCTGATAAGAAAATGATCAGACCATGACAAGGGTTGGATAGAAATATCCCCTAAATCTAGATCATTCATCCACTGCCCAGAGATGAAAATCAGGTCGAGCATGTATCTCCTGTTATGGGTGGGATCTTGAATTAACTGAGTTAGGTCCATAGCCGTCATGGAAGCCATGAACTCCCGAGCTGACTCGGATGTCTCGCCAATGGAAGGCAGATTGAAATCCCCCAGGATCATAAGCCTGGGGAAATCAACCACCAATCCAGCTAACATATCCAGTAGCTCTGGCGGGGCCGATGAAACATAGCAGGGAGACAGGTACGTGTCAGAGCCAAGGTGGCGCAGTGGTTAAATGCAGCACTGCAGGCTACTGCTAGATCAGCAGGTCAGCGGTTCAAATCTCACCGGCTCAGGGTTGACTCAGCCTTCCATCCTTCCGAGGTGGGTAAAATGAGGACCCAGATTGTTGGGGGCAATATGCTGACTCTCTGTAAACCGCTTAGAGAGGCCTGAAAGGCCTATGAAGCGGTATATAAGTCCACTGCTATTGCTATTGCTATATTCTGACCCCCCTCGTCCCACACCAAAGCACGCCGATCCAAAGATACTTCAAGGAATTTATTAACAGACAGACAGGTCCTTGGCAGCAAACCAGCACAGACAAGACTTGGCAGCAATCCAGCCAGCCTTCTCCAACTTTAGTGAATGCATTGACTCCTGCAAAGGGGGCCTGTGCACAAACATTCCTTTTATAGTCTTGAGAGGAGCCTAATTATCACCAGTTGAGTACAATTATCTCCTGTTACTGCGTAACTGCTCCTTACGCCTATTAGCTCTTCAATGCCAAGCATCCAGGAACAACTCCTTTGGCTCCTCCCCACTGGTCCAAGGCTCAGGCACCTCCTGGTGGCCAACCAGCCTCTCTGCACCCTGCTCTGAGTCGGAACCCTGCCCAGGGTCCTCCACATCCTCCAGAGCCAACTCATAGAGCCCCTCGCTGTCAGAGTCTGGTGGCAGCTCCAACGGCTCCTGCTGGGCCACAACAGGTACGTAACAAAAAAGCCCACCTGAACTCCAAGGCCCCATTTCACAAAAAGGGACTCACACCCACCTATCTGAGGCACAGTGACCTCCTGAAGTCCGAGACTTTCCCTAATAACCACTGCCACCCCCGCCCCTGCTCTGGGCTCTTGGCTGGTGAAATGCCCGGAAGCCTGGTGGGCATAATTCACTAAGGGGAACACCCCCCTCATGGCCCAACCAGGTCTCTGTAATGCACGCCAGGTCTGCTTTACCCTCTTGTATGAGGTCGTAAATGAGAGGAGCCTTATGTACCATGGACCTGGCATTAATCGACACCAGCCGGAGACCAGGGTCCTGTAATCCCGAGCACCCAGGGGTGAGAGAAGGGTGATGAGGGTCGGAACATGCGATCGCTCTAAAACAGCGAACCTGCATCCCCCGAACATAATTTGGCCCTCGGCCCCCACCATATCTGCCTCTCCCACAAACATTAGAGATGGTAAACCCCCAAATGGAATGGCTTAATGTCTCCACCGGAATCCCAACCCTTCCCAGCACTCCCGACCCATTCCCATTAGTTAGCTCTGGCCTGTGCTCTGGCAGACTCCCCCACAAGCCTGTATGAGCCATCCGGATCAACCCCACCCCATCCCCTTAAAATTTGATTTTAAAACCCCTGTAAGAAACTCCTAAGAAGTCTCTTCTTTGCATGCCACCTCTCAGGATCCCAAGATCCATCATTAAGGAAGCCATCCGTCCTGATAGGCAAGAGGGCCATCCCCGGGAAAGGGGGAGTTCCCGAAGAGAATAAAGTTCTGTCGCAGTATAACAGAGGAGAGTGTGGCATCAACCAAAAAGGAAGCTTATGTCCATCATAGCAATGGTCAGTGTTAAGGACAATATGTAGGGGTAACGTCCAGATGTCAGAATCGCAGCAGATGATAAATTGCAAGGTGGTGAAGCGGCCAGTGATGGCGGCAGTTAGGACAGTGGCGGCAGCGGCGGCTGCTCCAACAGCTCCAACAACTCCAACAACTAAGCTCCGTCCACGCCACCCACACTCATATCCTTCGCCAGGGCCGCACTCCATTGACCCAGTCTATAGTGTCACAAGAGGAGGGGCCAAATGGCCTAATG
This sequence comes from Thamnophis elegans, assembly GCF_009769535.1. NCBI lineage: Eukaryota > Metazoa > Chordata > Lepidosauria > Squamata > Natricidae > Thamnophis > Thamnophis elegans. The sequence continues at coordinate 27,382,736 of NC_045552.1, forward strand.
GCACAGTACGTTGGTCCAGGCAACAGCAGTGATACAGGAGGGGGCCACAATGAAGGACACCCCCCCCCCACTCCAACTGCTCCCACACCAACTACTGAAGCCATCTTCCACTGGCATCAATATCCATGCCAGCTGCCTCAGCCACTCCCCGCTGGTCCAGTCTATCACATCCATAAGCAAGGTGGGGGGAGCAACTGGGATAACACCATGGCATGGGGAGTGGCAGTGGCAGAAACCCCAGGCAGGGTGTCCCACCGCCACCGACCACACCCATGCCGGCAACTGCAGACGCTCTCATGTCTCCATTCACCACCAACCACCCCATTTCACTCACCACATTCTGGCTACGAGGTAGGAAATAGCAGCTCAGGGGTACCCCCGAGGTCCCAGGAAGTTCTCATAGCTGGACCTGGAGCTAACGATGGAATAGGGTACCCCCTGCAAGCCCTGAGAAGGACAATCATCTCCCCGAAGCGCTCCTCAAACATGACAGGACACCATCTTGGGCATGCTCAGTAGAAAAGGTTTGTTTCTTGGTTGCTGAAAGAGGCATGCTTGACATTATTCTATCAAAACAAATACCAACATTTCACCTTCACCAAGACTTACATTGAAAATATTTAGTGCATCATATGTTTTGTAAGAAAAACACACACTATACATCTTCAGGGTCTCGTGATATTTGGTAACATATCTCTGTGCGGCATATTTATTTATTTATTTTCCACCTGTATTATTTTTAAAAATAACCCAAGGCAATGAACGCACACAATACTCCTTGCTCCTCCTATTTTTCCCACAAGAACAAACTTCTGAATTAGGTGGGACTGAGAGAGATGGCCCAAAGTCACCCAGTCTTTCATACTTAAGGTGGGACTAGAACTCACCATCTCCTGGTGATCAACCCAAAGTCAGCCAGCCAGCTTTCATGACTAAGGGGAGACTAGATCTCTCCATCTGCTAATTTTAGCCTAGACCAAATTGGATCTACTGGTTAAGGCAGAGCATCCGGAAGCTCCAGTTAGTGCAAAATGCAGTGGCCTGCATGGTTTCATGCAGACCCCAGTGTGCACATGTATCACCTCTCCTGCGGCAGCTGCATTGGCTGCTGATTTGCTTCCAGGTGCAATTCAAAGTGCTGGTTGTCACCTTTCAAGCCCTTCATGGCTTGGGACCAGGTGATCTGAGGGACTGTCACTTTCTGGTCATATCTACCTGACCCAACAGAGCAGGAAGACAGAGAATGCTGTGGGTCCCATCCCCGAGGGAGATACACCTGGTGGGACCCAGAAGAAGGGCCTTCTCCATGGTGGCTCCCTCTCTCTGGAGCACCCCCCCCCCAGAGATTAGAAAAGCCCTCATTCTAGTACTCTTCTAGAAGGTGCTGAAGACCTGATACTGCCAACGGGCCTGGGGAACCTAGAGCGGGAGGGAACCAGGGAAGGGTTACTACCAGCATTGGTGTCGGTTCACTTCGCAAACTGGGGGACCAGTTCAGGGGTGTGGCAAGCCTGGGTCACTGCCGGTTCTGCGACCCAGTCCAAATTACCGGTGCGAACCAGTAGAAGCCCACCTCTGGAGAGAACCCATTAAATAGCTCATGTAATCTGCTGTCACTGGGGCGGGGTTTGTGTGGTGATTTTTATTATATTATTCTATATTAATTTATTTGATTCTTTTTGTTAGTTTTTATTGCTTTTTATTGCTTTAAATGTGGTTTTATATTCTGTAAGCTGCCTTGAGTCGCCATGGGTGAATAGGCAGCTATATAAATTCAATAAATAAATAAATAAACATATTCAGAACATGGAGCAGAGACTTAGCTCAAGCAAAGCCTTGTTCACGTCTCTCTCTCTACCCAGAGACCTCCCAGAAGGCATCAAAACCCGACCCTCCTAATTTGTCAAATTCTAGTTTCTCTCTGCTACGATAGATATTGTTGCACGCTCCCAGATACAAAAAAGCAATAAATCTACCCTGTCCCTGTCTTATTTACTTTACATAGCATTCCAAAATCTATCTACAGAAAAATATCTGCAATATTAAAAAGAGAAACATTGCTCATCCTTGCAGCCCAGCTGAAATGCTATTAAATCCCACACAGCTGTTGCTGATGCTCGGTGTGTGTGTGTGTGTGTGTGTGTGTGTGTTTAAGTCTCTATCTATTCGCATGTCTGTAGACACACACACACACACACAAATACTAACTAGCTGCTGCTCGGTCATTTTATGAGTGTTAATTACACTACTCCTCTGTCTGCCGGATTACATTGCCACTCGCTCTTAATTCGTGTGCCTTGCCGCAGGTGCCGGGTGGTATTAACTTTTTAATGTGATGCATTAGGAGCTCTGCAAGTTTGTTTTTCCAGGATGCTGATGGATATTTAATTGGCCAGCCCTTGTTGAAGTGATGGGGGAATCGAGTCAGAATCCAATGCAAATAGGATTACGGAGTATCTCTGCAGAAGCTCACCAAATATTTTCAAAAAAAGGCTAGACCACGAGGGCCTCCCAGGGTTTCTATCACGGGGTAGCAAAATGATCCCTTCGGGGCATCCTCTGCCATTTGGAAGGAGAGAGAAGTGACAGCTGGTTGAAGAAACGCTCAGGTGCATTTTTTTTGCCATGTGTTGCAAAACATTTTGCGTTCAGAAGAGCATGCTGCTTCACAGCAAGTGGATTTCCCAACCTGGGGCTCTCTAACAATTGGATTACAACTCCCATCTTTCACTAGACAATGTCCTAAATACCTGAGGGTGATAGGAATCCCACTATACAAAGAGAAAACTGAAACTAGTTCTAGTGTTTTTTAGTTAGGGTTTTCATGACAGCCTTTTTCAAGATGTAAAGTAAAGGTTCCCCTTGCACATATGTGCTAGTAATTCCCGACTCTAGGGGGCGGTGCTCATCTCCGCTAAAGAGCCAGCACTGTCCAAAGATGTCATCATGGTCATGTGGCCAGCATGACTAAATGCCGAAGGCACAGGGAACGCTGTTATCTTCCAATGAATTGCTTATACACATAGTCCTTGACTTACAACTGTAATTGAGGCCTGTTCTTGCAATTGTGTGACCAGATCTGATCACGATTGCAGTAGTCATTAGGCCAAAACAAAGTGGTTGATAAACAAATCCCTTTTCCCTGATGTGAGGTTTTTGCTAGAAACAGGAAGTAAATGCTGGAAATCAACAAAAAAAGCCACAAATCAGAGTCATGTGACTACAAGAAATTGCAAACAGCCCAAAAAGTGAAGTGGTTTCCAAACACTCAAAATTCAATCATGTGACCATGGGGGGGGGGGAATGCAGGCATTGTAACTTTAAAAATGGATTGTAAATAGTTCTAGGAAGGTCTGTCGTGACTATGAATGGTCACTGAATGACCAATTGTAAGAGGAGGACTGGAGATGGTAGATGATATAGAAAAGCTTGTTTCAGAATGGCACAAAAGGGTGGCACAAAAGTCCAACCCCCTAAGCAGGGAGTTGGACTAGAAGACCTCCAAAATCCCTTCCGACTGTTATTCTAAGATCTAAGACCATCCAAGCCCCTGAACAAACATTCAAAAATGAAAGCAAGGGAACATAATCAATTCCAGAAATATTTGTTTGTTAAAATTTACCTCAACGTTCCTTATGGAGCCCTGGAATCTCTCAGAGATGACTTGGAAATCTTCAGGGTTAGGATTCTGGGGATCCTAAAATCAACCCTCTCTATAATTGAGGGGGGGGCAATTATTGATATACTAGAAGGTTTTAGTTTCGCTCCTACACAAACTTAGAGCAGGGGTCCCCAACTATGCTGGTTGGAGAATTCTGGGAGTTGAAGTCCACAAGTCTTAAAGTTGACAAGTTTGAAGACCACTGCCCTTGAGCTACCACCTTGTCTCCTTGATGTAGGTTCCACGGCAAAGCTGCAAATGGGGATATACTCAGTGGTGGGATTCAGCCAGTTTGCACTTATCCAGGAGAACCGGTTGTTAATTTTCTAAGCAGTTGGGAGAACCGGTTATTGGAAGAAATCTCAGTTTGTTTGTTTTTCCCACTTTCCAGGGCTAGTCCTCTAAGGAAGGCAGGAAGGAAACATTCTGGTGTTGTTTCTAGCCTCATCTTTATTGCCCTGCTTACAGAAACTGCCTCTCCGGTTAACCCTTATTACGTTGTAACAGCTACGGTGAAGCACTCATCAACCTGAGTGATGTTAAGTTGGCCATGCCCACCCAGTCACATGACCACCAAGCCATACCTCCCCAGCTGGTCATTAGGGCAGAGAACCGGTTGCTAAATTATTTGAATCCCACCACTAGATATATTTGCTGGAAAGAGAGAGAACTACTCTTGAAAATGTTCATTCCATCTAACTAAATAACTTGCTTGACCTGGGAGAGGAAGCCAAGAGGGTATCCAGCTCCCAGCTTCAGGCAACAAAGTATCTCATCACTGATAGCTCCCAATTGGCCCAAACAACTTGCTCTCATTTTCCTGATGTCTTCTCCTCCTCAAGGGAGCTGTACCAGGGAAACGTACTGGGTCATTTGTTTTAATTAGGAGGCCTTAATTGGCTGCATTCTAAGGGGAGATTATCCTCAAGAATCAATATACCTCTTGTTCCTCACTACAGCATCGATCCAGCACAGATAATTCCTGCCAAGCTCAGTTGGCTGTTGGGCTAGAAGGCAATAGGCTGGCAGCGGTGTATCTCTGATGTCAAATCCAGGAAGAAAAAAAAATTTCTTCTTTTCTCTTGTTCAGTGAGAACAACATCTCCAGCATTTCAGCTTCTCCACTAAGAGGAACCAACTTGATCAATAGAGAAGAAAGACTCCCAAAGTCATGACTATTGAAAGTATGCTTTACTAAAGCCAAGTGGTTAAGATAAAGGTAAAGGTTCTCCTTGCACATGCGTGCTAATCAATCTTGATTCTAGGGGGTAGTGCAGTGGTGAAATTCAATTTTTTACTACCCGTTCTGTGGGTGTGGCTTGGCAGGCATGGTGTGGCTCGGTGGGCATGGCTTGGTGGGAATGGCAGGGAAGGATACTGCAAAGTCTCCATTCCCAATCCACTCTGGGCCCATCCACAGGTGGCATTTGCCAGTTCTCCGAACTACTCAAAATTTCTGCTACCGGTTCTCCAGAACCTGTCAGAACCTGTTGGATTTCACCCCGGGGCAGTGCTCATCTCCATTTCAAAGCCAAAGAGCCAGCACTGTCCAAAGACGTATCCGTGGTCATGTGGCCAGCATGACTAAACTCCGGTAAGGTGCATGGAACGCTGTTACCTTCCCACTAAAGGTGGTTCCTATTTTTCAACTTGCATTTTTAAGGTGCTTTTGAACTGCTAGATTGGCAGAAGCTGGGACAAGTTACTAGCGGTAAGTACACATATCTGCGTCATGGGCAACAAGTACGCATCTGTGCCCTGCATGTGGTGGGTGCCCGGCCCCGTTGCACCGTACCAGTTACAGGATCCGGAACCCACCACTGCTTCCTCCCTACAACAACCCTGCGAGGTGAATTGAGAGAGTGACTGGCTCAAAGTCACCCAGCAAGCTTTCATGGCTCAGATGGGATTTGAACTCCCAGGCTCCTGCTTTCTAGCCTGGTGCCTTAACCACTAGACCAAACTGGCTCCAGCTTGACAGCACTTAACCACTAGACCTAAATTCCTCCAGGAGATCTTAGGCTTTGATTCCCTAATGAAGACTATGGTTGAAGGCGCTGATGAGCACAAAGGTCTTCACACTCTATTCCCTCTTTCAGCCAGGAGCTGCTAATGCCCGTGAAAGCCCCCGGTGGCTACATAAGTGCGCAAATACTATTTGCACAGCTGGGAAAATTGGCCAAAATGTCCTTCTCCTTTGAAAAAAATTCAAAAGCAAATGGGGCAAAAGCAGGTAGGAAATACCTAATGAGGCTTTTTCTTGTACAAGTCCAATTTGAGCAGCTTCTACTCTGACTCTGAATGTTTCACTCACTCTCTGTTCTTTTATAAGACCCGGACTACTGTAGTTCTTCCAAAGTTGGCACTGTTTGGAGCTCTTGCTCTTGTGTCACACAGCTAATCTTAGGGAACAAAAGGCCTGGTCAGGTGCTCTGCCTTACAAACCCCTCTGGCCAACTGCGCTCTCTCTCTCTCTCTGTGTCTCTCTCTGTCTCTCTCTCTCTCTCTCCCCTTCTCTCTCTCTGTCTCTAACTGTCTCTCTCTGTCTCTATCTCTCTCTCTGTCTTTCTCTGTCTCTGTCTCTCTCTCCCCAGACTGGCCATCTCATCACTACTGTAAGTTGTCCTTCAAATACAAACACTTCTCTGCTTCCTGAAATGAGAGGAGAGGGCTAGGAGCAGCCCCTCCTCCCAGTAAATAATCCGCTGTCCTGTGAGCTTGGATATCAATGTCCAACGAAAACAGCAAAAATAAAATCAATGGACAATAATTCCCACTCCAAATGGGGAAAGGGGGAGCGGGGGCTGCTTGAGCTGGTTCCAGGGATCTGTCATCAGGTATATAAGGACAGCAGCTGCCCCTCCCCGCTGCAAGGTGGAGGAATCCATCAGCCAGCTTTGGTTTAATAAAGGAGCTGTCTCATCCATCACAGGGGCAGTCAATAGGCCTGTAATTTCCCATTTATTTCCTAGATGTTGTCAGACTTCACATACTCAACTAGGAAAGGAAGACATAGCGTAAGAAAGTATAGCAAATCAGGACTGATGATGGCTGTGTGGGGGGTCATCTAGTCTGACCTCCCTCATAACCCTGGCTGAGCTCCTTGCATAGTTCTCTGTGACCAACGCTAACCCTGATTTTTTAAAATAATTTATACTATAATGTAATTATTTATTTCTTTAGGAGCTCAAAGTACCATACATAGAGTATGAAAGAGCCGAGGTGGCGCAGCGGAAGAGCTGAGGTGGCGCAGTGGGTAGAGTGCAGTACTGCAAGCCACCAGCTGACTGCTAGTTCGGTAGTTCGGCGGTTCAAATCTCACCGGCTCAGGGTTGACTCAGCCTTCCATCCTTCCGAGGTGGGTAAAATGAGGACCCAGATTGTTGGGGGCAATATGCTGACTCTGTAAACCGCTTAGAGAGGGCTGAAAGCCCTATGAAGCGGTATATAAATCTAATTGCTATTGCTATAATTGCTATTGCTATAGAGTTATCTCCTCCCATTTTCCTCTAAATTAACAAGCCTGTGGTTCCCCATTGACTCTGGGGTCATAAGTCATTTTTTCCAGTGCTGTTACAACTTTGATCAGTCACTAAATGAACTTTTGTAAGTTGAGAACTATCTATATTGTGGGTGGCCAATAAATTTAATAAATAAACAAAATAAATAAATTAAGACGTTACCACTTCTCCTGACTTTCCAACACTCTCAACATAAGGGAGGAGTTAAGAAGTGGCCAGGGACACAGTGGCTGAATGGCTAAGACGCTGAGCTTGTCGATCAGAAAGCAGTTTGGCAGTTCGAATCCCTAGTGCCACATAATGGAGTGAGCTCCCGTTACTTGTCTCAGCTTCTGCCAACCTAGCAGTTCGAAAGCAGCATGTAAAAAGGCAAGTTGAAAAATAGGAAAAATAGGAACTACCTTTGGTGGGAAGGTAACAGTGTTCCATGTGCCTTCAGAGTTTAGTCATGTCAGCTACATGACCACAGAGACGTCTTCGGACAGCTCTAACTCGTCAGCTTTGAAATGGAGATGAGCACCGCCCTCTAGAGTCAGGAACAACTAACACACATGTGCAAGGGGAACCTTTAACTTTACCTTTAAGAAGTGGCCAAACCCAAAGGGGCTTTTTCAAGAGGCAAGTGGACTTTCTGGTTTTTCTTTGAAAAATGAAAAAGCCCCTTTGGGACAACCGTGCCCTGGATGACTGAGAACTTCCATAGGCATTTAGCCATACCCAACATTAGTGAGGTTCGGTTGAGTGCTGGGCTCTCAGGCACCAGAGAGAGACTGGTCCTTCCTCCCCTTGCTATGAATATTCATATGTTTGTGTCAGAAATGCAGAGGGGTTTTTTTGGGGGGGGTGTCCCTTGACGAGCACCCAGCCTATTAACTATTCATGGAATACATCAGTCTAATGTGTAAATACTAATTACTTTGGTGGATCGCTGGCTTATTAAGTGGAGATTTCAAGCGTTTCACAATTACATCCTGGCAGACACAGATGTTTATAAGAGCTAACACAAAGCTTTCTCTCATTTCCCCAGCCCTTCTCTCCCCCTGCTGTGGCTCTCTCGTTGCTATCGGGAGTCGCATCCTATATTTGATGCTGGAATAAAGCTGAATATAATGTGGATTAGGCCTTACCAAGATTCAACCCCTCAACCCTTTTGAGGGAGGGGGACTTAGAATTTAGCCACGTAAGAGATCAAGCAGCTGCAATTAAATAAATACCTTTTTATAAATGACACAGCAGCCTTTGTCATGACCTATACTTCAGTTTTAAGACTGGGCAAAAGTCTTACAAATATAATTAAAACTTTCTTATCATTCTACCTTTTTAAAATCATAGCAGAAGGACAGAAACAGAAGTGGATGGATATTTAAGCGGCAAGTTGTTGCTAGAATATTGGAGAGCTCTAAAAAGAACCCTGATCATTTTGAGAAAAATAAAAAGTCACATGCAGGGATTCTTTGGGGCATTTCTGCACCAACTTAGTGATGGGCTGACCACTGATGGCCAATATCCTGTCTTCCCTAGGACAATCCTTTTTCCAGCAGCCTCCTTGGCTTCCCATGGTCTACCTAATCACAAAGGAGAAAAAATGCAATTGTCACCCTCCCTGAACAGCCCTATCAAAAATGTATAAAGGGATTTCAAATATGTGCTGGAAATAAAAATATGAAGAAGAGAGTTTTAACCATCTTTGGTAGACTTGTAAAGATGTTTATAAAATTCTCTGGACTCAAATATATATGCATTAATGTATAAATAAATATGTGTTTATTATTTTACAAATAGCTGAAGGCAGTGAACATACCTAATACTCCTTCCTTCTATTCCACCCTCAACAACAACCCTGTGAGGTGGATTGCTCTGAGAGCAACTTTCTGACAGTGAGAACAGTCAACCAATGGAATAGCTTGCCCACAGAGGTTGTGGGAGCTTCATCACTTGAGACTTTCAAGAAGAGATTGGACTGCTATTTGTCAGGGTCTCCTGTTTGAGCGCAGGGTTGGACTAGATGACCTACAAGATACCTTCCAACTCTGTTAACTGCTAAATATTCCTCCCTCTTCCTATTTTCCCCACAACCACCATTCTGTGAGGTGGTTTGGGCTGAGAGAGAATAATTGGCTGAAAGTTTCATCTCTAAGGCAGAACTAGAACTCACAGCCTTCTAGTAATTGGCCCAAGTCAACCAGCCAGTTTTCATGCCTAAGGTAGGGCTAGAATTCATTGTCTTCTGGTAAATGGCCTAAAGTCACCCAGTCAGTTTTCTTGTTGAAGGTGGAGCTAAAACACAACCTCCTTGTTCAGCACTTTAACTAATACACAAAACTGGCTGTCAACCAGGGGTGAAATGCTACTGGTTTGGATCGATTTGCCCAAACCAGTAATAAAAATGCTATCCGTTCATCCGAACCAGTAGTAAACAAAAAATACTTTCCTGCTTTCTAGCTAATCTAAATTGCGTGGCACAGCAAATTTACCCCCCCCCCCTCGCTGTTTGCTTACCTTTACAGGTGCGCTCTGCACATGTCTGGAAGGTCCTGCAGGGTGTTGGACAAGATGACCTATAAGGTCCCTTCCAACTCTGTTAATCTGTTAATAATCTGTAAGAGCGGATAGTCCAAAGTAAACCACCTGGCTTTCATATCTAAAGCAGGATAAGAACTCACAGTCTCCTAGTTTCTAGTCTGGTGCTTTCAACCACTAGACAAACTGGGACATTTATGGCCCTAATACTATACTGATATTGGCTGTAGCTGAAGCCTAATGGAAAGAATCAGTTGGATGTTGTTATCCAATGGTCCTCTTATGTATTACGGAATCTGAATCTGAAGGTTTTCCCCAAGGATGTTCTTTGGCTCATCCCCATTCTTCCTGCTGTTGCCCGAAATGTTTCTGTCTGGCAACCAACAAGCCTTAATTTCCTCCTCACCGCCACATGTGTCTGATCCGTATCTGTAACTACCTGGCTCAGAAGTCAGCCAAGGTCTGGATACTCTGGCAGAAAATTCATGGCAGATCTCAGCTCCAGCAGGACAAGGGCTTTTTCAGGACCACAGAGAACTCCCTGCAGGATGTTGCTATCTTTGTACAGTTCATTCATTGGCATCCTTCAGTCTCAAAAGACTGGGGTATCCTGCTCTGGAAAGAGGTCAAAGCTGGAGTTTCTCTCCAGAGCACGAGGCCTGGGTAGATTAATATGGAGGATAGACTGTTACCCAAGCAGCAGATCCCCCATCTCTACTTCACTGAAATAGTCCAATGGCACAGCAGAGACGATGCAACTGGTTCCAGCTGCATCACAGGAGTTACCAGAACGTGGTTGTACACAGTCACGAACTGCTTCCGGGACTCCGGCTCCAGATTTTGCCTGGTGGTTGACTCCTGAAGCCTTTTCTATGAATGGATGTAGCCACAAGGCAGTGGAGGTTTGTAATATCAGAGTTTCCCTTCTCCTAGAAGATGGTTCTGCCGCTTCCTCTGCCATTGGGGAGTAGAGCCCTCTTCCGCCTTCAAAACCGTGGACCGTCTTCTCATGTGACCCTGGAAAGGGGCCCTTATGAGGTGGCACCAGCCGGGCAGCTGGACCAAGGTTTTTAAGGAGGTGTCACTCCTCCATCACTCACCCTTTGTCCTGGCTTGTGACAGGCAGAGCCTGGCTTCCCAAATGTTGGGCCCAGGATGGTGGGTTTGCTTTGTACAGTTAGTCCTCAGTTTGCAACAGTTCATTTAAGTGACCATTCAAAGATACAACAGGCCTGAAAAAAGTGACATAAATCCATTTTTCACACTTATGACCATTGCAGCATCCCCATGGTCACGTGATTTGCATTTGGGTGCTTAACAACTACTTCATTTTTACGACGGTTGCAGTGTCTCGGAGTCATGGGATCTCCTTTTGCGACCTTCTAGCAAGCAAAGTCAATGGGGAAGCCAGATTCACTTAATCTCCGGGTTACGACTATAACAACTATGGTGATTCACTTAACAACTGGGGCAAGAAAAGTCAGAAAATGGGGTAAAACTCAGTTAACAAATTTCTGACTTAACAACAGAACATTTGGATGCAATTGTGGTCATAAATCAAGGACTATCTGTACTTGGAAATAAAATAATGGAACTATGGAATAAATAACCATACTAATTGTGTCATTGCATTTGATTTTCTTTCAATCCAGCAGTTGCTTGGATGTATGAGAATAGGGAAGATGGTGTCAGGGTTCCAAATAGCATCCAAAAGTAAATTGGAGTCTGAGGCAAAGTATTGCTCAAAGTTCCAATTTATTAAGAGAGCCTTGTTGGCACATCTGGGAAAATCTGAATTTGAAAGCTTCCAGGTTTTCCCCACCCATTGAAAGTTCATGATCTTGCCCACACACCCACCAGTCCATCCCATGGTCCAATCTCCCACTGCCATGCTGGTTCGGATCAGGTGCAGAGACAAAGGATGACCTTGGATTCTAGAAAGGAATTTTATTTTGACAACATCACATTCTACTCCTTACTATTCCCCCGCCCAATTCCCCACTAATGAAACAGCATAGTAGAATAGAAGATTAGTGTGGCAGGCCAAAGATCCCAAAAGGAACTGGCTGCAGGCCTGACAGATGACCGTGATGGAGATATGCTAACTCCACAAAGTGACAAGAAGTAAAACATATTCTAAGTTCATCAGAGCTGGGAAACACTCAGAAGCGTCTTAGTCGGATTCCCCCACCAACTGACTGAACTAAAAATATAGGTTCAATATAATCAGACTTCTAAGATTGTATTATTATTGCCACTCTCAATAATAGTTCCAGCCTTCCTGTGGGATTGATCTCTTGGTCTCATCTACCTAGTGGAGCTGGCACTGCATTGGTTCCCTTTCTAAATCAGGGACAGGTCCAAACTTTCTCCAGGTAATTTGAGCAAACTGGGCACCTGTGTGACTTCTCACTACTTGCCCTTATAGGCATGTGGCCACAAGATTGAAGGGAAGCAACACAATCAGATAGAGAGCTGAGGTGGCGCAGTGGTTAGGGTGCAGTACTGCAGGCCACTTCAGTTGACTGCTATCTGCAGTTCAGCGGTTCTAATCTCACCGGCTCAAGGTTGACTCAGCCTTCCATCCTTCCGAGGTGGGTAAAATGAGGACCCGGATTGTTGGGGGCAATATGCTGACTCTGTAAACCGCTTAGAGAGGGCTGAAAGCCCTATGAAGCGGTATATAAGTTTAACTGCTATTACTATAGTCCAAAGTCAGGGGAACAGAACATGGACAGTTAGCATCTAGGGTGGGTGTTAAAACAGCAATATTGGTAGTCCTTGACTTAGGGCCATCCTTGAGCCTGGAAGTTACAATCATAAACTATGATTGTTATAAAGCAGGTCACTACAAGACTGGCCCAATTTTACAGCCTATTTTAATGGCAGTTGTTAAGCAAACACTATGGTTGTTAAGTGAACCCATTGTTCATTATGGGGCTTTTTTTTTTTTTTTTTTTTGCTGGAAACTGAAAGTAAATACCGGTTTCTGGCACAAAAATGACGGCAATGACGGTTACATGACTGCAGGACCCTGCAAGTGGCCATAAATGTAGGCTGCTTGCCAAGCACCCAAAGTGCAGTCACATGACTGCAGGGTGGGTGTGGCCCTCGGAACTTAAAACTGAGTCATAAGCAGTTTTGGGGAGATCTTCAAATGGTCACTAAACAACTGGTCATAAGTTCAGGGTTGCCTGTATTGTGCAGTAGAGAGGATTACACAGAACGTTACACATCTGCTACAACGTCCTACCTGTCAATGACTACTTCAGCTTCAACCACAATAATACACAGGCAAACACTAGATACAAACTCAAGGTAAATCGCTCCAAACTCGATTGCAGAAAATACGACTTCAGCAACAGAGTGGTCAATGCCTGGAATGCTCTACTTGACATAATTTTAATTTTAATTTAAGACTGTCTACTTTTGACCTCACCCTATGCCAGAGGTGGGTTGCTCTCGGTTTGGCCTGGATCAGGCGAACCGGTAGCGGTGGTGGGAGGCTCCGCCCACCCACCCGGACACTTCTGTGCATGTGCAGAAGTGTCACGCACACGAGCAAACCGGTAGTAAAAAAAATTAGAAACCCACCACTGACCCATTCCTAAGAGGTCTGTAAGGGGCGTGCATAAGCGCATCAGCATGCCTTCCGTCCCTGTCCTACTGTCTCCATTTATTCGTACCCATTTACTGTGGTCATATTTACGTTTATACTTATACCTGTTATCTTTTACATGTTTGGCAAACTAAATAAAATAAATTTTAAAAGGCTACAGCCAAGCCAATGTTCATTACTTTAAGGTGTGCCAAATATGCTCGCTCCGTGTCTTGCCTAAGCAAGAGGAAAGGAAGGCTGCAATGGGGAATGGGATGCTGTTTGCCTCTCTGGGACACTTCAATAGAAAACATCTTAAACCAAGGCATTGAAGCCTCTGGCTCAGCCCAGTTCAACCATCGTTCATTAGTCTTGCCTAAAGGGCAGAACTCTTGAAAGTTACAGCAACTTATTCCACTATTCCCACAGGGCTCTTCATTAGCACCTTTCATTTTTGCATATTTCAACCTTCTAATAATCTGCTGTGCTGTTAGCATTCCTGTGAGCAAAGATGTGGTACAGAGAATCTAGAGGAACATTTGAGGAAACAGGAGCTCAGATTTGTGACTTGGTTCCTCCCACATCCAGGGACTGAAGTTAATCTCAGTAGCCCAATAGCCACTCTCAGGTCTTCCTCTCCCTGCAAGAGGGAACGGAGCAGTGGTGAAATTCAATTTTTATTTACTACCAGTTCTGTGGGCATGGTTTGGTGGGCTTGGCAGGGGAAAGATATTGCAAAATCCCCATTCCCTCCCCACTCTGGGGCCAGCCAGGGGTGGTATTTGCCAGTTCTCCGAACTACTCAAAATTTCCACTACCGGTTCTCCAGAACCTGTCAAAACCTGCTGAATTTCACCCCTGGAACAGAGTATGTCAAAACAATTGAGTGTTTCTGTGTTTATTAGAAATTGTATTTGCTTTTCTTCGCTTTTTCTCTTTAGAGATAGGTGATACTATAATAGTTCAAAGACTTATTGTTATTTGATAGATAATTATGAATTTAAGGAAATAAGGATTGTTACAAATGAAATAATATTAATGGTAATCTAAGTGTATAATGCTCAATGACAGCGAAACATTTAGCTATCTTTAATGTAAACCAGTGATGTTAAGCCTAAATTTAAGAATTGATGCACAAAAACTTGTAACCAAATGACATGCTTGATGAAATGGAGGAAAGTTGTTCTTTTTTTCCTCTCTTGCTTTGTTTTTGTATGTGTTGTTTTGTTTAAAAAGAATAAAAATATATATATTTTTAAAAAGAAATTGTATTTGCACATATTTTATTTGAATTTATTAGAAAAGAATCTCTTCTGAATAGATCAGAAGGGAAAAAGCAAACAAAGAATTACAGTTGATCAGCAAAGAATCCCCTTCGGGAAGCGGGGTTTCTCCTGACAGACAAACCGAGCAGAGGTGGTATTCAGCCAGTTCTGACAGGCTCTGGGGAACCGGTAATGGAAATTTTGAGTAGTTCGGAGAACCAGCAAAAAGGCTGCCCATGCCTCTGCTGCCTCCCAGGATCTTCTTTTGTTTCCCTGAACAGGAGAATGGAGCTGGAAAGCAGGTTAGTGGGATGGGGAGGGAATGGTGATTATGCAGTATCCTTCCCCTGCCTCACCAATAAAGCCACGCCCACAAAGCTGTGCCATGGCCACAGAACCAGTAGTTTAAAAATCGAATCCAACCACTGAAACTGAGTAACAAGCAGATGGGTGTTGTCCTTGTTTCAGTTGTGAAAAGGAACAAAAGAGGGGTGCGTTAAGATAAAGAAGGTGACTCAGCCAACGACACCTAGGGGCTGACTAATATTAGCTGCAGAATTTCAACTGACCACTAGGCAGCAACACAAAAGAAACAGGGGGGAGGGAAAACCTTCCTCTCTTTGCTGTCATCTAGCAATCAGTGAGATTTTTGCCAATCAGATAGCCTATGCCCTAAATGCAACAAAGGCAGGCTAAAAATCTTCCACTGTTTTCCAATTGGCTTTAACCGATAGGCAAATTCTGACTTTGCACAATGTTATTGTCTTGACTGGCTGGGGAATTCTGGGAGTTGAAGTCCCACAGAACTTAAAGCTGCCCAGGTTGAGAAACACTGAGTGATTGTATTAACCATTATCTCTTGAGATACAATACTTTAAAATAGAATAACAGAATTGGAAGGGACCTTGGAAGTCTTCTAATCCAACCCCCTGCTTAGGCAGGAAACCCTACACCACTTCAGACAAATGGTTATCCAACATCTTCTTAAAAATGTGCAGTGTTGGAGCATTCACAACTTCTGGAGGCAAGCTGTTCCACTGATTAATTGTTCTGTCAGGAAATTTCTCCTTAGTTCTAAGTTGCTTCTCTCCTTGATTAGTTTCCACCCATTGCTTCTTGTCCTGCCCTCAGGTACTTTGGAGAATAGTTTGACTCCCTCTTCTTTTGGCAGCCCCTGAGATATCAGAACACTGCTATCATGTCTCCCCTAGTCCTTCTTTTCATTAAACTAGACATACCCAGCTCCTGCAACCGTTCTTTGTATGTTTTAGCCTCCAATCCCCTAATCGTCTTTGTTGCCCTTCTCTGCACTCTTTCTAGAGTCTCCACATCTTTTTTCCATTGTGGTGACCAAAACAGAATGCAGGATTCCAAGTGTGGCCTTACCAAGGCATTATAAAGTGGCATTAACACTTCACGTGATCTTGATTCTATCCCTCTGTTCATGCAGCCTAGAACTGTATTGGCTTTTTTGGCAGTTGCTGCACACTGCTGGCTCCTACTTAAATGGTTGTCCACTAGGATTCCAAGATCCCTCTCACTGTTACTACTACTGAGCAACATACGACCTACACTGTACCTGTGCATTTTGTTTCACTTGCCTAAATGTAGAACCTTACTTTTTTCATCATTGAATTTCATTTTGTTAGATAGCGCCCAATGTTCAAGTTTGTTAAGATCCTTCTGTATCTTAAGCCTATCGGAGTGTTGGTAATAGCTCTAAGGATGCACCCTCAGTTGCATCAAGTATTGATTAAAATGCAGAGCATTTGAAGCAATAGTAGCATTTCTGCCACAAGCTAGCATTTTTCCTAACCTCTAAGCACCCCTTCTTGGGAAAAGCCCATTGTCCTTTTCAATTCTGGCCGATCTCGCTTCTCCTGAAAAGTAAATTAGAACTAGTTTTCCTTCCAGTGGGTTAATAAAGTAAATGAACAAGAATTTGTTCCAGACCATTGAAAAACTACCCTCGTGTTTTCAGAAGCCAGCGAAGAACAAACACTCTGGGAATAAATTATCATCTTCCCCTAGAATTAATAGCAGGGAGTAAATCTGTCTCCTTGCCGGAAACAGGATGCTCTTTAAGTTACAACAGCAACAACTGGTGTTCCAGAGCCAAGGCATAAAATTGCAAGTTGTAATGTTAGAGGAGACAGACAATGCAGGATGGTTGTTAAAAGTCCAACCTGCTACACTGAGAAGAATAATAGAATAACAGAAACATGATTTGCAGGTCAGATAGAAGATCAGGTAGCTCTTCTCTAATCCAAGAAGTATTTGGAAGTGTCTTTTCTTGAGTAGAACAAGAATTGCCACCATAATTAAGCACATGTTAATTATGGGGTCCTTGATGCTCTTTGGCCTCTTGGTTGTTTTCTTGCAGACATTTCATTCCCCAACTAGGTAACGTTATCAGTGCTAGAAGGGAGTGGGGCAAATGATGATGTCACCTACTTGGGGAATGAAACATCTGCAAGAAAACAACCAAGAGAGCACCAAGGACCCCATAGTTCAATCCTGAGCTACAAATATTCTCTTCTATTGGTAATTCTTAATTAGGCAGTAGTTCTGGATTTTAAACATTAAGTTCTCTAGAACTATGCTACAAGAGACTGTCCAGATACAGTCCAGAATGTTTTGTCCATGCTCAGCTCATCCTTGTAACTAGATTTCTCCAGATCATAATCCATGTCCAATTCAGAAAGCATTATAAGGAGCCAGCTTGCATTTAAATAGTTGTGGGCTCCTTGAAGCTTTCTGAGTTTAGTTCCTTTCTTGTGGAAGATGTTTCATTATCAAACTAGGTAGCATCATGAATGCTAGGAAGGATTTGGTCTCAGTTTATATCAAGAGATTTGAGCTGTCAGTGGATATATTCGTAGTGGTTCCTTGATTAGGCTGTTATTTAGTGTTAACTTGTTGGCCTGAATTTGTAGTTCTTTGATTAGGATATTGTTTGCTGCTTAATTATCAGTCTTGTATTGATCTTGGTGTTTATCTCTGCTTATCTGGGTGTTGATTGGTAAACAGGTGTTATGGTTTCTTTTTAGCTTTTTGACTGTCCCTTTTGAATGGTATGAAGATATAATTTATCTCTGTTTGTCTAACTTAGTAAGTCCTTTGATTGTAATATTGTTTGCTGTTTGATTGTTGGTCTAGCATTAATCTTATTTGCTTATCTGGATGTTGATGGCTGGCAAAAAGGTATTGCAGCCTTTTAGCTTTTTGATTGCTTCTTTTGAATGGTTGTTTATCTCTTTTTTTAATAATTTTTTTATTTTTTTGTTACATAAACAACACATACCCACAACAGTGGGGGAAAAAAGTCAAAACAAAAAAGAACAAAAAACAAAACAGAGGGGGAAAAAGACACAACGAGTATATGTTATAAAAAAGTCTATCAGCTGATTACAGCAAGTTTTTGTGCATCTCTTCCATTAATTCATATTAATTCAAATATCTTAACTCAAATGTTTACCATATTAACATCATCATACCTCCACTTTTAGTTGACTACAGTTGTTTAAACATCCTTCATCTTTAACTATACCAAAAATTTAATCCATAACCACATGCTGGGATTTCATTTACTTGTTTATAAAATCCTCCATTAACATCAAATCCTCATATCCTGTTTTAGCTAAACGTTCATAATATTTAATACCAAAAATTTCATCCTCCATGTATATAATTTATTATCATTCTCCTTTCTTTATTTAATTATATCGTATATCATAGCATTTTCCCCATATTAGTTAAGATTTAACTGTATATAGTTTTATTTTATTTTTATAATAATAATTATTGTTATTAATAATCTTTATATATAGTCCAAAGATATTTGTAACCTTCCCTTCTCATATCCAATTATTATTTATCATAGCAACTCAACTTTATATACATTACTATCATTATCAATTATTATTCAACTATATCTATTACAAATGAATTTAACTAGGTTTAGCTAGTTTTAAATTATACTCTTCCATCTATCAGCCTGTGTCTCTCCAGTAACAGAACCGCCTTAAATCTGTTGCCATTCGTGGGTCCAGTTCTCCAAACATCTTTATGAGCAAGTCCATATGAAGAAATCTTTGCACCTTTTTGCTTATGGTGCCTCTCATATAATGCTGCCACCCTCCTTTTATTTCCTTTATCAGCTTGTCTTTAATTCTCCACTTAAAATGTTTATTTCCATTTCATTCCATACAATCACATGTATACTGTGCATAACCGGGGCATATAACATTGAATAATAAACACAGCCCTCCCTTTTATAGACAATACCCCCCAAAATACAAACCCAATATACCACCTTGACCCACCATACACCCTCTTTCACCCCCCTCCAACTTTCGTTCTTCCTTCCAACATTCCCCTCTACTACCTACTTCCCCTCCCCCTCTATCACTCCTCTCTCCCAATACATTCCCTCCCTTCCTTCTCCTCCTGCCTCCAATCCTCTCTCCCACCCTCTCTACCCCTCTTTCTTCTTTCGCTCTACTCCTCCCTTCGGTGTATTTCTATTGTCTATCAATATATTCAGCTTGTCCTATTTTTACACTAACATTAAAGAGCCACAGTATACGAGTGCAATCATGTGCTTTAGGATCTAACACATATTATATTTCCCCCCTCCCCCCTCCCCCTAAAACCCCACCTCCCTTCCCTCCCCCCGACTTCCCAGAGCCCGTACACGGTATAGCTTTTTAACAAACACAGTTTAAAATATCTTAAAACAAAGGAGATTAAAGAAAAAAAAAGTCGATAAGATCTCTATGTTGGACTCAGCTTCTTACTGTTACCCAAACTTTAAACAGTTTAACTTATTGCTAATCTTAAGCATAGGCTATCTGGAGTTTCTTAGTCCCATATTTGCTTTGTGTATAGTCAATCCATTTTTTCCAGTCTCGTTTATATCTCTCGTTTGAGTGGTCTTTAAGATATGCTGAAATTTATGCCATCTCGGCTAAGTTTATAACTTTCAAAGTCCATTCTTGAGTTGTAGGCACGTCTTCCTTCTTCCAGTATTGCGCCACCAACAGTCTTGCTGCCGTTATTAAGTACAGAACCAAATTAGTATCTACCGCTGTAAAGTCAGTACATATACCTAGTAGAAATAACTGAGGGGTGAATTTTATCCTTCTTTTGAAGATATTTTGCATGATCCACCACATTTTTATCCAAAATGCCTTAACCTTTTGACATGTCCACCATATATGAAAATATGTAGCATCAAGAGAACCACATCTCCAACATTTAGGCTGTACATTCGGATACATAGAAGCGAGCTTTTTGGGATCTAAATGCCATCTATAAAACATCTTATAAAAATTTTCTCTCAAATTTTGTGCTTGTGTAAATTTCACATTTCTTACCCATATTCTTTCCCACATGTCCAGCATTATTGGTTCCTCAATATTCTGAGCCCATTTTATTATACAGTCTTTAATCAATTCCGTTTCCGAATCCATCTGTATTAGTACATTATATATCCTCTTTATATGCATTAAGCTTTGATCTCTTATTTGTTTAAACAGATTATCCTCAACTTTGACAAAACCAGTTTTTTGATCTATTTTCCACCTAGCCTGTAATTGGCCATACTGGAACCATGTTTGAACTACCTTCTCCTCTTTTAGTACCTCTAAAGATTTTAATTGTAACACCCCCCTTTCTGAAGTGAGAAGTTGTCTGTAAGTGATTATATCGTGTTTTTGTTCTGTATTCATGTTTTCAATTGCATGTCTAGGAATTGCCCACATGGGCAACTTATCATTTAATTTGTGTTGATATTTTTTCCAGACCCGCAATAAAGCATTCCTTAAAATATGATTTTTAAAATTCTTATCCAATTTTTTGTTAAATAACAAGTAAGCATGCCAACCATATACCAAATCATGTCCCTCAATATTCAATATTCTATCGTTGGTTAGATGGGTCCAATCACTAATTGCAGATAATGCCACTGCATCATAATATAATTTTAAGTTAGGTAGTTTCAATCCTCCTCTTTCACGTACATCTTGCATTATTTTCATCTTTACCCTCGGCTTCTTTCCTGCCCATACAAATTTGTTGATACCCTTCTGCCATTCTAAAAGATTCGCATCTCTTTTAAGTATTGGTAACATTTGAAAAAGAAATAAAAATTTTGGTAAAATGTTCATTTTCACTGCCGCTATCCTACCCAGCAAAGATAAGTGCAATTTCTCCCATTTTTTCATCTCCGTCTGTATACTATGCCAAAGTGGTTCATAATTATGCTTATATAATTTCCCATTTGAAGTTAAAATATTAACTCCAAGATATTTGACTTTTTTAACTACCTCACATCCTAGCATCACTCCTAATTCTTCCTTTTGTTTAGTATTCATATTTATAGCTAATATTTTTGTTTTCCCTAAGTTTATTTTAAAACCAGACAGTTGACCATATTGATTAATCGTATTCATTAAAACCATATTAGCTTGTCTTTAATTCTTAGTGGTGGTATCAAAAGTTTTGCAGATGGTATTTCATAAAGTATAAATTCTTTAACGCTTCTCACTCCTCCTGCGCCCTGTCTTTCAAAGTAAATCTTCTGTGTGGCTGCTCCCCCTTCAGACATTCCCCCTTTTTCTCCCTCAGAGGTAAATCAGTTGCCCCGAATATCAGCAAATTGAGAATCTTTATCTCTGACATCCTTATTTTGTATTTTAAGAACATTCTCAATTTTTCCCTCATATTTTGTTGCTAAAAACACCAAATAATCCAATTTTCTCTCAATTCTAGCCTGTGTGGCAGATAATTTCTGTAGCGCTGAAAAAATCATTTGAATAGACACTTGAATAGACGCCATGTTTATATGCAGTTAGTATTTTTTCTTGAGAGCTCTGAGGTATTTGCAGGCTCGGAGCGGTGCAATCTTATCAGATCTTAGACCAATACAGCCAAGCAATAA
Source organism: Thamnophis elegans (assembly GCF_009769535.1). NCBI lineage: Eukaryota > Metazoa > Chordata > Lepidosauria > Squamata > Natricidae > Thamnophis > Thamnophis elegans. The sequence continues at coordinate 27,404,244 of NC_045552.1, forward strand.
AAGTGTCAAGTTGTAAACAACCAAATTATAGTGAATTGGTTTATAGCCCGCTTGCAGAGGATCAGAGGAGATGTTGGAGTAATCTATCCTTTGTCCGTGTGAATAACATTTAAAACATTTAAAAAGTAGAATAACCACCATCCAAAAACCAATAAAAAGATCAAAATCGCCGCTAGATTCTTCTGCTCTTTAATTTAAATTAGCTTGAATTTTTAGGCGGACTGTTTATCTCTGAGTAATAAAATAATCTTACCAGTTGAAAACACTTTCATCATTCTTTGGGGCTGTCTGCAGTTTCAATTAGCCTTATGGCTAATCCGGAAGTCACTGGCAAGGGAGGTTATTTTCCAGTTCCCCAGAGACTTTGCGAACGTCTCTGGGACCACTGGATCTCCTCCTATCTTTCACTGTCTCTCTGGGACAGCTTGGGTCCAAATGCTTCGGAATAGAGGATTTCCAGGAATAGCCTGAAAGTCCGTCTTCTCACTGCTAAGCCCCTAATGGTTGTTTATCTCTATGTGCCTGTTGATGGCTGATTAGTCTGAGTGCCAGGTTTCCAGAAATTCTCTAGCATTTTTAGACTTAGCTTGGTCTAAGATGCTCACAATTTCACAGTTGAAATTATGATGAAGTCTGTCCATGTGTTATGTAATTAAGGTATTTCATCATGTCTTCTGACTGCTAGTTGTGCTTTGTTAGTCTTTCTGCCTATATGTCCTACATACTGGGTGTTTTACTCCTTGCACTATATATTGTAAATGACTCCTGTTTTTTTTCTTCTGGAACTACTGGATCTTTTGGTTTACTTAAGATGTTTTCAGGAACTTTAGCTGATTTGTACTGTAGGAAATTAAAAATCCCTTCTCTCCTAGAAAAATGAAATATCCTGGGAAATATTGAAAAGGCAGAATATTATATTTCCCTGGATCAGAAATGGAGAAGCATATTTTTAAGTAGGAAACAGACTCATTCTTAATAGCCCCTTCCTTTGTCACTGGGCCATTAAAAGGCCTGAGTCAATCTATTCTGCATAACAAAGAGCTCCAGGGTGATAGGATTAAGGCATGATAATATTAGCCCTTTACCCATCTCACCGCAGGGGGCCTGGGAAGAAGCAATGCTCAACATTAAAGAAACTTGGACTCACAGCCTACAGAGTTGCCCCTGTATGGCGCCATGGGAGTCTGAGAACCAATCAGAATACAAGATTAAGATCAAAAACCAGAGAGGGCATAAAACCAGGGACTTTCAGTATCTCTCTCTCTCTTTTCTTCTTCTTCACCCAACATCTGGAAGCATGTGACCCCCCTCCTTTTCTGTTCAGGAACTCAAGCCATGTGGTCCTATCCACCATTAAAACATCTTTCCTGGAGCCCCCTCCACTGAGTGCAGAAGCAGAAGTGGATGGGGGCCCGGATCCGCCTCTCGTCCTAGAGTGCATGGTATGAATGGCCTGCTGAGAAGAACGGGGGCCGTGGGAGGGGGGGTCTACGGGGAGGGGGGTGGGCCGGAGCATCACGGTTACGACTGGGAGGGGCAGGTATGATGGGAGCTACAGGGCTAGCCATTACCGGGGAAGGAGGGTTCGTTACGTCACAGCGATCCCTTGTTCCGGCCCTGAAAGCTCAACTCAAGGACCAGGTGACAAGAGAAGTCAGGGACCTCGTCTCAGGTTGCTGTTGCTAAATGCCAGGTCTGTGATTCATAAAGCTCCCCTCATCCAGGACTTAATCTTAGATGAGGGGGCAGACCTGGCATGTATTACTGAAACCTGGCTGGGCCACGAGGGAGGAGTCCCACTCTCAGAAATGTGCCCAGAAGGGTTTCAGGTGCTCCACCAACCACGACACCAGAGAATGGGGTGCGGGAGTGGCAGCTATTATCCGAGAGTCATTAGCTCCTCGCAGGATCCCTGCTCCAGAGACTGTCAGGTATGAGTCCCTCCTTGTGAAGTTGGACCTAGGGGGTCAAGTGGGCTTGTTTTTGATGTACCTACCTCCCAGCTGTGTCACAACAGCCCTGCCTGCGCTCCTAGAGTCAGTAGCCGGACTGGCGGTTGAGTTCCCCAGACTTATAGTACTGGGGGACTTCAACCTGCCATCTCTCGGCGAATGCTCAAATGGGGCCCAGGAGTTCATGGCTTCCATGACAACCATGGACTTGACCCAGGTAATTCAGGGTCCGACTCATATAGTGGGACACACGCTTGACCTTGTGTTTCTCTCGGGGCAGTGGAGACGTGATCTGGAACTAAAGGGTATAGAGATCTCGCCCTTGTCATGATCAGATCACTTCCTGCTGAGGCTTGATTTTCGGAAGCTACTCCCCTACTGCAGGGAGGTGGAGCCGATTAAATGGTTCTGCCCCAGGCGCCTGATGGACCCATTGGGATTTCAGACGGAGCTTGGAGAGATACCTGACTCCCTTGCTCACAATCCGACAGAGTCCTTGGTCGCTGCTTGGAATACAGCGGTGGCTGAGGCACTAGATCGGATTGCGCCTTTGCGGCCTCTCCGCAGCAGTGGATCCAGGAGGGCACCTTGGTTTACCGAGGAACTCCGGGAGATGAAGCGCCAAAAGAGATGCCTAGAGCGACGCTGGAGGGCTAGTAACTCCGAATCTGACTGAAAACAACTAAGAGCCTTCATTAGGACTTATTTAGTGGCGATACGGGAGGCAAAATGTGCTCATTTTTCCGTTCTTATTGTGTCCGCAGAATCTCGCCTGGCTGCCCTGTTTAGGATAACCCGCTCCCTCCTGAAAGGGAGGGATGTGGGGGAACCCTTACAGGGAAGGGCTGAGGAATTTGCCCAGTTTCTGTCGGACAAAGTCACTCAGATTTGGACGGACCTTGACTCCACTTGGACAGTACCAGCGGAGATGCCGAGGGAGGGCCTTGATCAGATTTCTTGGAATGAGTTCCAGCTTGTCACCCCTGAGGAAGTGGACAAGGCCATGGGAGCGATGAGTGCCTCCACCTGTTTGCTGGACCCGTACCCCTCCTGGTTGGTTTCGACCAGCAGGGAGGTAACATGAGGTTGGCTCCAGAGCATCACAAACACCTCTCTGCAGGAGGGATCTTTCCCGCAACCTTTGAAGGAAACGGTGGTAAGACCCCTCCTTAAGAAGCCTTCTCTGGACCCAGCTATCCTCAAAAACTATTATCCAGTCTCCAACCTCCCTTTTTTAGGGAAGGTTGTTGAGAAGGTGGTGGCCTTCCAACTCCAACGGACCTTGGATGAAGCAGATTATCTAGATCCCTTTTGGTCTGGTTTCAGGCCTGGTTATTGCGCCGAAACTGCTTTGGTCGTGCTGACTGATGATCTCTGGCAGGCCAGGGATAGAGGACATTCCTCTATCCTGGTGCTCCTTGACATCTCAGCGGCCTTCGATACCATCAACCATGGTATCCTTCTGCGACGGCTGGAAGAGGTGGGAGTGGGAGGCACCGTTTTAAGGTGGTTCTCCTATTACCTCTCAGGCAGGTCGCAGTTGGTGTTGGTTGGAGGACAGAGGTCGACCCCTAGGCCCCTTAAATATGGGGTGCTGCAGGGCTCGGTCCTGTCCCCCCTCCTATTTAATATCTACATGAAGCCGCTGGGTGACATCATTCGCCAGCAGGGGATCAAATACCATCAATATGCGGATGATACTCAGCTGTATCTCTCTGCCCTGTGCCAACTCAGTGTAGCGGTGGAAGTGATGTGCCAGTGCCTGGAAGCTGTCAGGGCCTGGATGGGAGTAAACAAACTGGCACTCAACCCCAACAAGACCGAGTGGCTATGGATGTTGCCCCCCAAGGACAGTCCAGATACGCCATCTTTAAGCCTGAGGGGTGAAACTTTACACCCCTCAGAGAGGGTCCGCAACTTGGGTGTCCTCCTGGACACGCAGCTGACACTAGAACACCATTTGTCAGCTGTGACCAGGGGAGATTTTGCCCAGGTTCGCCTGGTGCACCAGTTGCGGCCCTACCTGGACCGGGAGGCACTTCAAATGGTCACTCACGCCCTCGTCACCTCAAGACTTGACTACTGCAATGCGGTCTACATGGGGCTGCCCCTGAAAAGTGTTCAGAGACTACAACTGGTCCAGAATGCAGCCGCATGAGCAATATTGGGTGTACCGAGATACACCCATGTCACACCTATGCTCCGCAAGCTGCACTGGCTTCCTATCGGTCTCCGAACGTGCTTCAAGGTGCTGGTTATCACCTTTAAAGCCCTACATGGCCTAGGACCCGGATATTATGAGACCACCTTCTGCCACATACCTCCCAGCGACCGATAAGATCACACAGGAGGGACCTTCTCCAGGTGCCGTCGACTAAACAATGTCGTCTGGCGGCTCATCAGGGGAGGGCCTTCTCTTCCCGGCCCTATGGAATGATCTACCCCCAGAGATCCAGACCATCCCCACTCTCTCGGCCTTCTGAAAGGCTACTAAGACCTGGCTATTCCGGCAGGCCTGGGGCTGTTGACCTCATGAATGAGGTCCAGCCCCATCTAGATTGAGTGCATGATGTGTTTTTTTTAACCTGCTTTTCTTCTCTATTTTTAAATTTTTTATTCTTTTATAGATGTATGTCTGTAAGCCGCCCGGAGTCCTTCAGGATTGGGCGGCATATAAATTCATTAAATTTGAATTTGAATTTCCAAGCAGCCTCCATGTTTCCAGTGTCTTTTTCCCCACTTGGAACTGAACCCAGAAGGACATTTCTTCCAACAGTACCAATAGAAAAGAATATTTGTAACTCAGGACTAAACGTGCTCTCTATGAACACCATATAACCCCCCCCACACACACACACACTCCTACAAACACCGAAGTATTAAAATGCTAAAAGAAAGCAGAAACCACAAGCAAACATCTGAACCATCCCTTGGGTTGGATAAAGCAAATCCAAACTAAACCCCTAAGAGTTTGAATCAGCTTGTTTCTTTTGAGATCTTTAAGGGAACACTTTGAGTGGGGAAGGATTATAATTGAAGTCATTCTCTGAAAAGAGAAAGAGAATAGAACAGAATAACAAAATTGGAAAAATGTTAAAATTATTAATATGAAAGATGTGTATTGGAATGTAATGATGAACACCATCAATATTAAATGGAGTTTTGCTCAGACGCTGACATACACTATGTAAGCTAAGTGGAGGGAGTGGAAGAGAAAGAAAGAGGAAAGGAGAAAGACAGAGACCAGGAGAGAGGGAACAGAGGGGAGGAAAAGAGTAGGAGGGAGAGAAGGATTGGAAAGAAAAGAGAGGAGAAGGAGAGGGGAAGGGGAAGTAGAGAAGAGAGGGATGGTAGAGAGCAGAAAGGAGTCGGGAGGAGGAAAGAGGAAGAGGGAACAGGACGATGGTAGATAGGATGTAATATGGTGTATGGAAAGCAGAATAGCAAATGATAATGGGACTATAATTTGGATAATGCAAAATAGTGTTGGTTAATGATGTAATGGTATACTTCTGGTTACTTGTATAAAAATAAAAATTAAAAAAACTTTTTTTCAAAAAAAAAGAACAGACTAACAAAGTTGAAAGGGACCTTGGAGATCTTCTAGTCCATCCTTCTGCTCAAGCAACAGACTCTATACCATTTCGGACAAGTGGCTGTCCAGTCTCTTCTTAAAAGCCTTTATTGATGGACTCAGTGGATGGATCCCTCACTAGTCTAGTGATCCATCATACTAGTCTCATGATGGACCCAATTAGATCCAGTGGATTTCGTTTCATCTCCTCTGCCCATTTCTACTTCTATCCCCTTTTACTCCTGAAAGTAGCAGAGAGGGGAGGGCAAAGGACCTTTCATGGGTGTTAAAGGTGTTAAAAGAAGATTTGTACCATTGCTTCTTCAATGGAACCTTGTAGAATCGCTCCTCGCTTTTGTACTTTGGGAGTACCACTTTGCAGAAACACTAAGGAAGCAGCCCTCAAACTCTCTTCTCTTCTGGACTTGCTATTTCCACTCAGCCTGTCCAGATAGCTGTTTTGGCAACACAGCCAATACCAGAGAGAAGCAGCTGTTTTTTACCCAGGCAAACATGATCACATATACCACGTGCCTTGAAAAGGCTTTGAATTGCCAGCCACCAAAGGGCACCGAGATTCCATAAACCAGCCTCTGAAAGATAATTAAGCATCAGTTAGTGAAACAGTCATTTAACAGGGGTGATAAAAGGAACCTGTCAGCTGCGTGGCCCTGTTCTTCCCACACGTGCCTCCCACCTACCCCCCTTTCTCACTTGCTCCCAGCATTCATTTAAAAAATCATCTCTTTTTCCCATGCATGAAAATGGGGTTGCGTGGGGGTTGCAAAGCAAATGAAACACAACAGCAAATTGCAATGAAATTGAGGCATCCTGTATTCCTAATGGCATTATTTGCAAAGTGCTACCAAGTGAGAAGGGGATTCATTTCAAACCTCTCTGACAGACCCTTCCTTACAATTCCACCCCCACCACCCACAGCAAAAAAATAATTGCAGGATCGGTTGCTACCCATCAGGCTGAACCTCCTTAATTTTCTAGGCTATCCAACCAGCACTTCCTCAGTCCTTTCTACCAACTGCACCTCCCTTCGGCTGTGCTCAAAGAAAATAGAAAGGAAGATACATTGGATTTTCCTGCCTAAAGCCCGGAGATACCGAACTTAATAAACCTTGTGCTAATTCTGAAACAGAAGGGTAGCTGTGTAATCATGCAGCCTTGTACGCAGGGAAGTTCTTAATGAGAAACTCCCTTATTAAAAAAACAAAGCCAAATCTTTCGATATAAAAAGGGAGATTGTTGGGAGAAGAACAATTTTAGAAAACCAAGAAAAGGCTACGCTGGTTTTATTCCAAATAAAAAGCAATACAGTCATCCAGTTCATTACTTAGTATGCTCTTGAATTAAATCCTGTTTTTCTGTACAGATTCAGAATACATTGCGAAGAGAATAGTTGGAAAGGGATAACCTGGACTATTTATTGATGTTGATAAATAAGTCCTTCCTTCCTTCCTTCCTTCCTTCCTTCCTTCCTTCCTTCCTTCCTTCCTTCTATCAGGCCTGCAGCCATCTTTTCTTTTGGATCTTTGGCCAGCCACACTTTCTGTTATTCTACTATGAATTTTCTATTGTGGGAAAATGGGAAGGGGGATCGTACGGCGTTGGATGCTATGTAGCCATAACAAGATTCTTTCTAGAAAGCCAAGGTCATTCTTTGTCTTTCACCTCTGCACCTGACAGGAATTGGATGGGTGGAACCAGTGGTAGGTTCAGGATCCAGTTCTAACCAGTACGGTTGGAAAAGGCCCAGCAGCATCCACATGGATGTGTGCAGCGCACGCATGCATCTTAGCGCCTCTGCAAGCCTCCGTGATGCTCTAGCTGCTCAGTGGAATGTCACACAGGTGCTGTACACGCCATGCACGTGCGCAGAAACGCCAAAGACTTAAAAGACCGGTAAGGAGCTCGGGCGGGCGGGTGGGCCCTCCAGAGCACTGTACCGGAACAGTATCCAGTGCTCTGGGCAGGCTCCGGTACGCCCATACCAGGGTGTACCACCTGCAACCCACCACTGGGTGGAACTGCTAGCATGGCAATCGGAAATTGGACCATGTGATGGACTTGTGGGTGTGGGGGCAAGATCTCTAACTTTCAACTGGGTGGGGGAAACTGAGAAGCTTTCAAATTCTGGTTTTCCCAGATGTGCCAACATGGCTCTCTTAATAAATTGGAACTTTGAGCAATACTTTGCCTTGGACTCTGATTTACTTTTGGATGCTATTTGGAACCCTTACACCTACCTACCCACCTTCCTTCCTTCCTTCCTTCCTTCCTTCCTGTATATTAGCCTAGTCTCATAAATTGTGATGAAAACTGAAAAACAACCCAGGTGCACCCACAATCACTCGCGCGACCGCGTTCTGGACTAGCTGAAGTCGCCGGATGCTCTTCAAGGGCAGCCCCATGTAGAGCACATTGCAGTATTCCAGCCTAGAGGTCACAAGGGCCCGAGTGACTGTTGTGAGGGCCTCCCGATTCAGGTAGGGTCGCAACTGGCGTACCAGGCGAACCTGGGCAAATGCCCCCCTGGTCACAGCCGTCAGATGGTGGTCAAAAGTCAGCTGTGGATCCAGGAGGACTCCCAAGTTGCGAACCCTCTCTGCGGGGTATAAAATTTGACCCCCCAGCCTGAGCGATGGAACACTGGTCGAATTTTTGGGAGGGAAACACAACAGCCACTCGGTCTTCTCCGGGTTGAGTACAAGCTTGTTAGCCCTCATCCAGTCCATAACGGCCTCAAGACCCCGGCTCATCACGTCCACCGCTTCATTGAGTTGGCACGGGGCAGACAGATACAACTGAGTATCATCCGCATATTGATGGTATTTTATCCCGTGCCTCCGAATGATCTCACCCAGCGGTTTCATGTAGATGTTAAATAGTAGGGGGGATAAGACTGAACCCTGCGGCACCCCATATGTTAGGGGCCTAGGGGTCGATCTCTGGCCCCCCACTAACACCGACTGCGACCTGTCCGAGAGGTAGGAGGAGAACCACTGCAAAACAGTGCCTCTCACCCCCACCTCCCGCAGTCGTCGCAGAAGGATACCATGGTCGATGGTATCGAAAGCCGCCGAGAGGTCGAGGAGAACCAGGATGGAGGCATGGCCTCAGTCTCTGGCCCTCCAGAGATCATCGGTCAATGCGACCAAAGTGGTTTCTGTGCTGTAACCGGGTCTGAAGCCCGACTGGAAGGGGTCGAGATAACTTGCTTCCTCCAAGGACCGTTGGACACCTTCTCGACAACCTTCCCTACAAAAGGGAGGTTGGAGACTGGTCGATAGTTGTTAAGAACAGCTGGATCCAGAGATGGCTTCTTCAGGAGGGGTCTCACCACCGCCGCTTTAAGTGCGGCGGGGAAGTGCCCCTCCCGAAGAGAGGCGGTAACAACCGCCTGGATCCAGCCTCATGTCACCTCACTGCTGTTGGCAACCAGCCATGAGGGACACGGGTCCAGTACACAGGTGGAGGCACTCACAGCTCTCATGGCCTTGTCCACATCCCCAGGGGCAACATCCTGAAACTCAACCCAGAGGTGGTCAACCAATTCATCCTCTTGTGCCTCGGCTGGAACTGCAGGGATGGAGTCCAAATCCGACCGAAACCGAGCAATTTTGTCCGCTAAGAATTGGGCATAATCCTCAGCTCTACCCTGCAAGGGTTCCCCCGTATCCCTCCTATTTAGGAGGGAGCGGGTTATCCTAAACAGGGCGGCTGGGCGGGACTCAGCGGATGCAACCAAGGTGGCAATGTGAGATCTTTTTGCTGCCCTAAGTGCCCTGATGTACTCCTTGGTGCTGGTTGTTAGGATTGCTCGGTTCGACTCGGACTTATCGGACCTCCATAGGTGCTCTAGGTGTCTCCTCCGGCGCTTCATCTCCCGGAGCTCCTCGGTAAACCAAGGGGGTCTCCGGGATCCGCCACCTCGGAGGGGCCGTAGTGGCGCAATCCAGTCAAGGGTCTTCGACCCTTGACCGGATTGGAAGGACCTTCCAACTCTGTTATTCTATTATTGTTTGGGTGTGCACAATATGCTAGACAAGGCTAAAACTGAAGTTAGTATTTGGTGGGAAACGGGCCATCATATTAAGCCATTATATTGCTTTTCTGGCCAAAGGAGTGGCCTTCAAAAGAGACTCTATCTAAGCCCTTGGCAGCTTTGGCTTTCAATGAAACTTGTTTCCTGCCTTTCTGTTTTTTGTAAATGCTACGCAAATTGAGACTGAAAAACAGCCTGATTTGAGCAAACAAATGCAATAAGCATATTAGGAGCTCTGTAAATAATTACAATTCCAGATCCTTTCTGTGTGTTTTACCTGCAAACATCTTCAAGAGTGAAAGGGAAAGAAAGGCAGGCAGTGAAGGTCTTCTGCTTGGTCTGGATCAGGGATTGGCTGCTAAATATCTTCCAGGAGGCTTACAATGTGCCACACCCTCTTTATCTTGCCTTTCAATCTTTGATGTCAGTCTGCCAAAAGCAACCTGTCTGCATTTGCACATTACCTTAGCCATAATGTGGCTTGTGTGAAACTAACCATTGCAAGCATTCAGGTTATTTCAATTCGTTTGTTTTATTAGTTTTAATTTTAACTTAAAAAAAAAAAACATTGCAATTGACATTTCTTCTTCAAAAGGCTAATTGCGATATTAGATAAAAACCTAAGTAGCAATATAATGTTACTATTTATAATAAAACTATGTAGTTTAGAATAAATGCCTAATCTGTCATAATAATAAAAATGAAATTCCATTTTCAAATGATCAAAAAAAGAAAAAGATGAAAAGTGCTATATTAACCAAAAAAGACAAAACAATTATCTAAGGTGTTTTCTAAATGTATGCATATAAAAGCTCATTGAGACATAGAGAGAGATAAGAGATGAAGATGAAGAGATGAAGACAGAGACAGAGAGTGTGAGAGAGAGACAGAGAGAGACACAGAGACAGAGAGACAGAGAGAGACAGAGAGAGAGACAGAGACAGGGAGAGAGACAGAGAGAGAGACAGAGAGACACAGAGACAGAGAGACAGAGAGAGACAGAGAGAGAGACAGAGACAGGGAGAGAGACAGAGAGAGAGACAGAGAGACACAGAGACAGAGAGACAGAGAGAGAAAGAGAGAGACAGAGAGAGAAAGAGAGAGAAAGAGACAGAGACAGAGAGACAGAGACAGAGACAGAGACAGAGACAGAGACAGACAGACAGGGAGAGACAGAGACAGAGAGAGACAGAGAAAGAGAGAGACAGAGACAGAGAGACACAGAGACAGGAAGAGACAGAGACAGACAGAGACAGACAGAGACAGGAAGAGACAGAGACACACAGAGAGAGACAGAGAGAGACAGATACAGAGAGAGACAGAGAAAGAGAGAGATAGAGACAGAGAGAGACAGAGAGAGACAGAGACAGAGATAGAGAAAGAGAGAGACAGAGACAGAGAGACAGAGACAGAGATAGAGAAAGAGACAGACAAAGAGAGAGTGACAGAGAGAGACAGAGACAGGGAGAGACAGAGACGGAGAGAGAGACACAGAGAGAGAGAGACAGAGAGAGACAGAGAAAGAGAGAGACAGATACAGAGAGAGACAGAGAAAGAGAGAGACAGAGACAGAGAGAAACAGAGAGACAGAGACAGAGAGACAGACAGAGAGAGACAGAGAGAGACAGAGACAGGGAGAGACAGAGAAAGAGATAGAGAGACACAGAGAGAGAGACAGAGACAGAGAGAGAGAGAGAGACAGAGAGGCAGAGAGAGACAGAGCCAGAGCCAGAGAGAGAGACAGAGACAGAGAGAGACAAAGGCTGAGAATAGATGACGGAGACAGAGTGAAAGATATTTCTACTATCTGCCTACTAAGATTACATGTCTTCAATTTCCATTTTTTCAAGCCGTGATTCAATTTTTAAACAATGCCTTGAAACTAGAGCATACAAAATCACCCTGCCCAGTCTTGTCTCTTCATCAATACAAAGCTAATTCAAAGGCTGAGAGGTGGCAAATTTCATTAAGCCATTAGAGTTGGGTTTAACTCACTCTTTTACTTCACTATTGAAAACTTTATTTAAAAAGAATAAAATGTCCTGAAAATGAAGCTCCTTCAGTCCTACATTGTCTCTAGCCCCCATATAACAGATTAATAGAATTGGAAGGGACCTTATAGGTCATCTAGTCCAATCCCCTGCTGGAGGAGCAGGAGACCCTACGCCATTTCTGACAAATGGCAGTCCAGTCTCTTCTTGAAAGTCTCAAGTGATGAAGCCCCCACAATTTCCGAAGGCAACTTCTGTTCAATTGGTTGATTGTCCTCACTGTCAGAAAATTTGTCCTCATTTGCAGGTTGAATCTCTCCTTGCTCAGTTTTCATCCATTGTTCCTTTTCTGGCCTTCAAGTGCTTTAGAAATAGCTTGACCCCCACTCCTCTCTGTGGCAGCCCCTCAAATATTGAAAAACTGCTATCATGTCTCCCCTGGTCCTTCTCTTCACTAGACCAGCCAGGCCCAGTTCCTGCAACCGTTCTTCCTATGTTTTAATCTACAGTCCCCTCATCATTCTGGTTGTTCTCCTCTACACTTTTTCTAGAGTCTCAACATCTTTTTTATAGTGTGGTGACCAAAACTGGATGTAGTACTCTAGGTGTGGTCTTGCTAGGGCTTTATAGAGTGATATTAGTACCTCACTATATTCCCCAGTGCTCCAGTTGTGTGCAACATCTTCATCCTGGACAATACAAGCACAAAGCAAGCATCACCACAAATGTCCCCTGCATTTCTGTTGCATAGTAATGGAAGGTCCATTTGACATATAGGTAATCCTTGATATACAGCCATTTGTTTAGTCACCCTTAGAAGTTACTATGGCATTGAAAAAAGTGACACATGGTGTTTTTCACACTTACAACCATTGCAGCATCCCTATGGTCACATTCAGATTCAACTGGTTCATATTTATGACGGTTGAACTGTCCCAAGGTCATGGGGCCCCTTTTGTGACTTTCTGACAAGCAGAGTCATGGGGAAGCCAGATTCACTGAACAACTGCATGACTCCTTTAGCAATTGTGGTGATTCACTTAACAACTGTGGCAAGAAAGATTGTAAAATGGAGCAAACCTCACTTAACAACTGTCTCGCTTAGCAACAGAAATTTGTGGCTCAATTGTAGTCATATGCTGAGGACTACCTGAACAAATTGTCATGTGGGCAAGCCTCAAAATGTATTTTTGGAAGGCCTGGGTGATAGAGAGGATTCCAGATTGTTCCAAGCCAAGGTTTGATTTAGCTCTGGCTTGTTAAATAAACCACTCTGGATAAATTCACACATTATGAACATGATTTACAAACTACCATGTTCAATTCCCACATTGCAATAAACAGATAATTGCTGCTATTTTTATGAATGTAATATTAACAGTCAATAAAGAGGGTTTTAAAATTGCAGGTTCATAGATTGAAAAAGGATGCGGTGGCTCAGTGGCTAAGATGCTGAGCTTGTCGATCAGAAAGTTCAGCAGTTCGAACTCCTAATTCCGGGTAATGGACTGAGCTCCTGTTACTTGTCCCAGCTTCTGCCAACTGAGCAGTTCGAAAGCATGTAAAAAATGCAAGTAGAAAAATAGGAACCACTTTTGGTGGGAAGGTAACAGCGTTCCGTGCACCTTTGGCGTTTAGTCATGCTGGCCACATGACCACAGAGAGGCTTTTGGACAGCTCTGGCTCTTTGGCTTTGAAACGGAGATGAGAACACCAGCCCCTAGAATCGGGAACGACTAGCACATATGTGCAAGGGGAACCTTTACCTTTATCTTCAGATTGAAAAGAGCTATGTAAACTGCAAGTATTCATAAATGGGGCTTGGAATACCATTATTTTGAGGCGATCCACTTTCTTCCATTTTGGCCATCCTCTTTCTCTTAAGGAAGAAAAGGGAAAAGTAGCAGAATATCAAATAGACAAATGAGGCAGTGGAGATACTCAAGCCCCAGTTTAATCCCATCGTTAGAAACAATAAAACCAAGAAGGGCTTAACCAATGGTTAGTGCCTACGATTGAGCCTTGCTATATTACTGGGAACTGGAGTAAGGCTCATCCTGGTCAGAACCTGGCTGGGGGTTGAACTCCAGAGTTGTACAATGGATATGGAAGTCAAAACACATTCCGGAAAAAAATGGGGCAAATCCTTCCTTACTCTTGCCATGAAAATCACCCGTGACTTACTTACGATCATAACACGGACCAGAATTCCCATTGTTAATCAATGTGCCTGATCTTTTATGACCTTTTTACCCTGGCTATTAAACAAATGACACCGTCATTAAGTGAATCTGGCTTCCTCTATTGGCTTTATTCATCAGAAGCCCTCTCTGGAGGTTGCAAATGACTGCAACTTTTGCAAATACATTGGGTTGCCAAGTGCCTGAATTTTGATCATGGAACTACAAGGACACAAATGAGGACTTGTGGCCAGTCCTCACTCTTACCACAAGGTTGCAAGGGTGAGGACTGGTCATAAGTCACTTTTTTGAGCTCCAAAAAGTTGTTGTTGTTGTTTTTAATTTTTAATTTTCAAAACAAACACAACACATAAAATCTTCCTTTCTTACATACTATAGAAAGTGTATCAGTTGGTTACAAAAGACTTTCGTGCATCTCTTCCATAGTCATCAAGAATAATGACTGGTCATAAGTCACTTTTTTCAGTGCTGTTGAAATTACAAACACTTGTTAAGTGAATGGTCATAAGTCAAGGACTAACTATAGATGCTTGCTGCTAAGGGTTAAGTTTAACTTGAGGAGAAAGAAAGAAAGGGAAGGAGGGAGGGAGGAAGAAAGAAAGGGAGGGAGGGAGGGAGGAAGCGAGGAAGGGAGGGAGGAATAAAGAAAGAGAGAGGGGGTGGAAGGGAAGGAGGGGGAGGAAGTAAGTAAGTAAGTAAGGAAGGAAGGAAGGAAGGAAGGAAGGAAGAAAGAAAGGGAAGGAAGGAGGGAGGAAGAAAGAAAGGGAGGGAAGAAGGAAGGAAGAAAGAGGAAGGGAGGGAGGGGGGAAGAAAAAAAGAAAGAAAGAGAGAGAGAAGGTGGGAGGAAGGGAGGGAGGGGGAGGAAGGAAGGAAGGAAGGAAGGAAGGAAGGAAGAAAGAAAGAAAGAAAGAAAGAAAGAAAGAAAGAAAGAAGAGAGAGTGAGGGACAAAGGAGAGGGAGGAAGGACCACAAACTAGACACATCTTCAGAGGTTACCTTGAAAGAGCACAGCAATCCAGCAATCCAGGGCCATCTACTCCAATCTCCTGCTCCAGCAGGATTAAAGTGAGTTTCTGTATTTTGACCACCCCAGTCACATGACTACATACCCACGCCCACTCAGTCACATGATTTCCCACCACCACCAAACCACACCCACAAAACCAGTAGGAAAAAAATAGATTTCACCACCGGGCCAGCGATATGCACATTTGGGGTGCTCAACCTGCATTTATGGCCATTTGCAATGTACCACAATTTACAACATTTTTTGCTGAAAGCTTGTCTTTAATTTCCAATTTCTAGCAAAAAAAAGAAGAAGAAGAAGATCCATAGCAAACGGGTTTTCTTAACAACCATGGCTTAATTAAGTGCTGCAAAAAAGAAGTAAAATTAAAAAGTCACAAAGTGACCTGCTGTTAGCACTTATGACTGAAATTGCAGGATCAATTATAGTTATAAGTTGAGGACTATCCATATGCTTCCACGATCACCTGTGGAGATCAGATAAAACCTAGTTTTAGTGTTTTATTTCAGAAGGGAGCCATGCACTGAAGAGTGAAACTTTCTTCCCCAGCAATTAATTCTCTTAAAATTGCCCATTGTGGAAACAATATAAGTCTCTTGTGTTCCTGCCTCTTTGCAGGTGGGAGGGAAACAGCTGAGCTCCTTCTTTCATGTGAAGCCATCACTTGCTTGGATGAAGAGAGTCCGAGGCAAAAGATTCCTCAAAGGTTCCAATTTATTAAGAGAGCCATGTTGGCACATCTGGAAAAACCCGAATCTGAAAGCTTCCAGGTTTTCCCACCCAGTTGAAAGTTCAAGATCCTGCCCCCACACCCAGAAGTCCATTACATGGTCCAATCTTCCACTTCCACGCTGGCAGTTCCACCCATCCAGTTTAGGCCAAGTGCAGAGACAAAGGATGACCTTGGCTTTCTAGAAAGAATTTTGTTATGGCTACATATCACCCAACTCTGTATAATCACCCCTCCCATTTTCCCACAATAGAAAATGCATAGTAGAATAATAGAAAGTGTGGCAGGCCTAAAGTCCAAAAAAGAAAAGATTGCTTGCAGGCCTGACAGAATCTCTACTAACTTCAAAGGAGCTTATTTAAGAAGCCCTGCTTCCCAGCCAACTCTGTTTGGAGATTAAAGTTGTCCCTTTCGAAATTCATCTTCGTGGGTTCTAAAATTGACCAAAGGGGTGATTGCAGTCCTGAGATCAGAAGGCCTACAGCATTTAGAAGACCTGCAATGTCCTGCATGACTAACATCTGGAAGAGTAAAGATAGCAGCCTCCCAACCAAATGCAGATTAGTCAAGGCAATAATTTATCTAATTGCCATTAATGGCTGTGAAAGTTAGACTCTGAAAAAGGCAGATAGGAAAAAGGGTGGATGCCTTCGCACTTCCACTGTGGTGCTGGAGATGACTGTTACGCATCTCATGGACTGCAAAACTCACAAAGAAATCCTAGACTGAACCTCACCCAAAATGTCACTCAAAGCCAAGAAACCAAAACAAAGACTAGCTGTCAACTGTCCAGTTGGTGAATCCAGGAAAAGCAACTCCTGGGACATTCTTTTACCAAGAGTATAAACTTTACTGAATAGATCCACATTGGCACAGAAGAAGCAAAACCAGCTCTGAGCTTCCCTCACAAACACACGCATTGTTTATTTCCCCATTCCCCACAGGCTACTCACAGTCCATTATGCCTGCCAATCACTTCTGTTCCTTTTGATTTTTGAGAATCAGCCAATCACGCTTTGACATCTGCTCTGGGTGTCCTTGAGGTGGGAGTTATGTATCTCCTAGGAATCAATGATGGTTAGAGGCCATTCCCCTCACCCTTGCATTCCAATCCATCCCACCCCCCCATTCTTTGTCAAGCTGTGAGGAAAGTGGTATATACCATACTTTTCGTACTATAAGACGCAACAGCGTATAAGATGCACCAAGATTTCGAAGAGGTAAGTAAGATAAAAGTTGTTGCCCTCCCCAACCCCCAGGAGCACTCGGAAGGCTTCAGCAGGGCTGGGGGAAGGCAAAAATGTCCCAATTTTTGCGAAAAACAGACAAAAAACTACTGAAAGCCTTTTCCAAGTCCTGAGACAGTTTTGAAGGGAATATCAGCACCATCTACCCTACTTTTAAAAAATTACAATGGTTTCTATTCTCAAAACAGGCCTTAAAAATAAATAATCTTCCTAGGGGAAAAACCATCTGGCTGGCGGGAGGTGCACATGCATGCACAGTGGAGCTGGGATGGGGCGACGGCTGGTGTGCCCACAGAGAGGGCTCTGCGTGTCACCCGTGGCAGCCGTGCTATAGGTTTGCCATCCTGGGGCTAGACTAACATCTTTTTGATTTATCTAAGGTAATGTTTTCCAACCTTGGCAACTTTAAGATGCGTGGACTTCAACTCCCAGAATTCCCCAGCCAGCATGATGGGAGTTGAAGCCCACACAATTTAAAGTTCCCAAGGTTGAGAAAGCCTGTTATAAGGCATTGTGGGAACTCAGTCTTGCTTTAGCGTGTTTATGAACAAGTCCATCCCATTGAATCAGGACAGGTTTTATTCGACTGAACATCAAATCTTCTGAGAACACAGCTGTTCTATTTGTTAATCTTGGGTTAAGATTAAATGCATGTGTCAATTTGATTTAGAACAGTTTTCCCCAACCCAACACCTTTCAGATGTTTTGAGATTTTATTTCATCCTTCCCTGGCAGCAAGCTGTTCCTGAAGATTATGAGAAATAGCCAGTGGGCATCAGACTATAGATTATGTTCATTTTGAGCAGACAGAAAAATGTAAAATATATCCTTTGTCCAGTGATTGGGGTTAAGGAAGAAAGTCTATGTGCAGGTGGTCCTCGCTTAACAACCAGTTGCTTAGCGCCATTCAAAGTTAGGATGGACCTTCCCAGAGCTAATTCCAAACCATTTTTAAAGCTCCTGTGCTTTTTGTGGTTGTAAGTCAAGGACTACCTATATTCCAGAAATGTACTAAACTATATTCAAAAGTAAACAAACATGGATTTAGCACTATTTAAACAGAGTGCAAAAATTCCAAAAAAGCTGGCAGGTGCAGAAAGATTGAGCTGTGAAACAACTCCCCCTCTCCCCCTCTGCCTCATCTCCCACTACCCCACCCTCTTCCTCTACCCCTCCCTCTTCCTCTATTCCTCTACCCCTCCCTCTTCCTCTCTTCCTCTCCCCCTCCCTCCCCTTCCCCCTCTCCCTCTCTCCCTCACTCTCTCCGTTCCATTTTGCTCTACAGCCCCTTCATTGTTGGTCAGCACCTGGTTGAGGCCCTTGGAAACCCAGAGCTGAGGGCAGGGCAGTCTACGTGTCCCCATGGGCCTGCAGAAGAGTGGGTTGGATCCTGAAGGGAGAAGGGATCCCTACATGAGCCTAAAGCAATCCAGAGGAGCTGAGCCACTCCCAGCCATTTCTGCACCTGCATGGTCAGTGAAGCAAGCCAGGTTGTACCTGTGGCAAAAAAGGGATAAAACTACTTGAAAACAAGAATCACAAATGGCAAGTAATGGATGATTGTGGCATGGACCAATGAAGGTGTCAACACAGCACAGCCAAAAGGATGCTGGGGTACATTTGTCCCACAGATGGGAAAAGCCCAGACAATGCAGGAATCTTCAAGCCACAGGCCATGGGCCACTACCGGGCCTTGAGCCATTCAAAACCGGGCTGTGGAAGTGGTGGGCAAGCATGCATGGTTGCATCCCCACTTACACGAACAGTGGGCAAGCACACACTGCCACACTCCATTTGCAAGAGCGCCCGCTGCTTGCACAAAAGGAGCACGCACATGCACACACATTTGCCCGTTGCTTACGTGGAACCATCCCATTCTCCCTGCCATGCCCCTCCCCCCATGCCAGTCTGCAAAGCCAGAAAGGTTGGGGAACTCTGGTCCAATGGGCTCCATTAAGAAGGGGAATTTATAGCCAGTTCAGGAATTAGTTTAGTTTAGGGCAGTGATAATCTTCTTTTGCCTCAGGTGCTGAAAGCATACGTGCATGCCCACCCCCATAATGCAATCCCACCCCTGTGCACCCACCGTGCATGTGCACATGACCCCCCACTGTCCCCCCATGCATGCACGCATGACACAGTGATGTGCCGTGAGGTTTATGGCTGGTGAGGCAAGCGGGCAAAAGCCGCCCTATGTTGGACACAGCATTCGGATGCCCCGCCGCTGTGTCCGACATAGGGCAGATTTCGCCCAATTGCCTCACCAGCCAAAACCTCACCGCACGTCACTGGCATGACACACACACACATCCCACCTTCCTGAAGCCTGGGGAGGGCAAAAACGGCCTCCCTGTGCCCCCTCCTCCTGGAGGCCCTCCAGAAGTTGGAAATGGCCCATTTCTGAACTTCCCGTAGGCCAAGTAGGTCCTTTTTTGCCCTCCCCTGGCACTCCGGAGACCCTTCTAAGGCCGAAAATCAGCTTGCTAGTGTGCGCATCGACGCTGCAGCTGACCTAGGTCAGCGGTTTGCGTGCCCTCAGATGCCATAGCCTCGCCATCATGGTATTAGGGAAATGGTGAGAGAGAGAGAAAAATCCCCCCCCCCAACGCTCATTGCTCTAGAGAAGTCAGCAGTTGCCAATCTCACCATTCTCTCATATCGTGCCTGTTTTGACCTCCCACCTTCCCCCTAGCACCATGGACCTTTCATCTCTCCTCCTCCTTAATTACCCTTCCTGCAAATAAATCCCATCTCCTTCCTGACCTCTCCAGGGAAATTGATTCCACTTCATAAAATGCTTCAGGGGCTGACTCCTCAGGTGAACAAGGCAGGAGCAAGACGGCTCAAGGCAGACACGATCAAAGAAGAACTATGTTCGCTTGTATGATTAAGGGAAGCCCTGAGTGTCACAGTTTTGCCTGAGTGAATATCAGTGCCTGGCCCAGACTGGAGAGGTAGACCCCTTCTTTGCTCTTCAAAGTAGAACGGCCAGAAATGCTAGCTGAAATGCCAAGGGGAAATTGGAGGGGGAGCCTGCTGTCACTCTGCATGATAACTGGTTCAGGCCAATCCTTCTTTCCCCTAGGCCAGGGGTCCCCAAACGTGGCAACATTAAGACTTGGGGATTTCAACTCCCAAAATTCTCCAGCAGCTGGAGAATTCTGGGAGTTGAAGTCCACAAGTCTTAAAGTTGCCATGTTTGAAGACCTCTCCCATAGGCCAGCGATGGTGAACCTGTTCAGCACCAAGTGCCCAAACCAGAATGCACATGCATGTGTGTGCAGGTGCACACATTGGAGCACACGCTGGAGCACTGGAAACCTGAAGACCAGCTGGCCAGCATGCGCATGCCTGGTTTTTTTGGCCGTTTTTTGCCTGTTTTCAGGCTGTTTTTGGCCTGAAAAACAATCTGAAAATGGCCTGAAACCAGCCTGAAAATGGCCCCAAAACAGCCTGAAAAACATCCTTAAAATGGCCCAAAAATGGCTTGAAACCTGCCTGTAAAATGGCCTGAAAATGGCCCAAAAATGGCCTTTTTGGGGACATTTTTTGGGCATTTTCCAGGTTGCTTTCCAGGCCATTTTCAGGCCATCTTCCAGGCAGTTTTCCAGTGCTCCAGTGCCCATGAAGACCAGTTAGCCGGCGCCAGAATCCAGAAGAGCAGCTGATGAGGGTGCACGTGGCTACAGAGAGGGCTCTGTGTGCCAGCTCTGGCACATGTGCCATAGGTTCACCATCCTGGCCCTAGGCTAGTGGAGAAGAGGTCCTCCCTTGTGTCTCTGCATCTGATCCCTCAGCTGTTCAGCAGAACTTTCCATCCTTGGAGGAGTTTGCCCACTGCTATGCTGTGTCACTGCTCAAGCCTTGCTTCTCTGCTATCAGCATCAGACAGAAAGTTGGACCTTCCATCATTCCCCGCATCTGCAAAGCACAGAGAGTCCCCAAAGGGGCTTGTTCTTTCATGCACTCCCAGAGGGAGACCTTTTCAAAATGGGAATTTTGGAAAGAACAGCTTATGAAGGGCTTCTAAATCGTCTGAGATACAGGAGAGGGGGGGGACCGGGTCCTCCATACACCCTCACCCTCCCTGGATGGCTGGAAGGTTGGCTGAATAGGATTGAATAGTGGCTCAGGAAGGGGGGGCTTAAAACATTCACTCTCTCCACCCCCTCCAATTTGCCATCAAATGCAGAACAGAGGAGGGGAGAAGAGGGGAGGGCAGGAGAGAGGAAGGGAGGGGAGGGGAGGGGAGGGGAGGGGAGGGGAGGGAGGAAGGAAGGAAGGAAGGAAGGAAGATTGGGCAGGAGGAAGATAGGGTGGGAGGAAAGAAGGAAGGAAAGGAGGGAAGGAAAGGAAGGAAGGACAGAAGGAAGGAAGATAGGGTGGGAGGAAGATAGGATGGGAAGAAAGAAGGAAAGAAGGAAAGGAAGGAAGGGAGGGAGGAAAGGAAGGAAAGAAAGGAAAGGAAGGAAAGGAAAGGAAAGGAAAGGAAGGAAAGGAAAGGAAGGAAAGGAAAGGAATGAAAGGAAAGGAAGGAAAGGAAAGGAAAGGAAAGGAAGGAAGATAGGGTGGGAGGAAAGAAGGAAAGGAAGGAAGGAAGGAAGGAAAGGAAGGAAAGGAAGGAAAGGAAAGGAAGGAAAGGAAAGGAAGGAAAGGAAAGGAAGGAAAGGAAAGGAAAGGAAAGGAAAGGAAGGAAGATAGGGTGGGAGGAAAGAAGGAAAGGAAGGAAGGAAGGAAGGAAGGAAGGAAGGAAGGAAGGAAGGAAGGAAGGAAGGAAGATGGGGTGGGAGGAAAGAAGGCGCGAAGGAAGGGAAGGAAGGGAGGGGAGGAAGGAAGGAAGGAAGGAAGGAAGGTTCATAACCACCCCTTTCATACTCTTGCATTATCACTCCAATCATTGAATGTCTCTTTGGTTTCTTGAGTCTCTATCACCAAATGCAAGACTCCTGTGCTCTGAAACCAGCAAGTTTCCTGCCCGGTGATTAACTCAGATGCCTCTTTATTAACATCTAGTCAGGTTTGATCCAGGCAAATGTTCCTTCCTATGCAGGAACTCCACTTGCAGCAGCCATGATCAGTTGCCCCTGACCATCTCAGTCCCTGCTGTTTCAATTCAGCAGTATCTCCTCTGGGGCTACAGACAGAGGAACCTATTCCCCAGGATGTTAAGCGGAAAGAGGATTTCTCTCTCCCTCCCTCCTTCCCTATCTCTTTCCCTGCCTCTTAGGAGCAAGAGTTCTCTGTGCATCATGTGGAAGAAGAAGCTTCCACAGTTGCTATAGAGATTCTGCAAGGCTGCAGAGCAGAGCAGAGCCAGGCAGAAGATTAGAACTCAGTAGATTCAACTCTGCAAGCCACGTCCTTCTAAAGACCTCCAGTGGAGGAGACAGAATAGTGTATCTGAGTTACTGGAGGCCTGAGACCAATTGAGTGCTCAAATAAGAATTCCTAACAAGAAGACCAATTTCTCGATGGAACCAATTACCAAGAGACCTGCTTGGTTCCCCTTCACTGGACGTCTTCCAGCAGAGGCAAGGCAGCCATCTGTCAGGGTGGCTTCATTTTGGATTCCTTCTCTGAACAGGTGATTGAACTCGGGAATGTGCCTTTTAACTCCAGGATTCCAAGTTCCACAATTCTACAAATCACTAATATGCTTAAGGTAATTTCCCTAAGGGCCCAGAAGAAGGGCTTCATAGAGGCAACCCTTGTTGGTGAGTAGACTAAAAAGAGGGCTGCACTCGTTCAGTCTTTGCTGTGATCCAGCGACATTTTTTTTAAATCTTCATCTCATGAAGGCATGGGGCAAAATACCTTCCTAGCTCAAAATGAAGATGGGGCAGAGAAGACGGTGAATTTAGACTGTGCAGAGCAGGTAAGGTGCTTACAGGAAAGATCTAGCTCAATGATGACTAACCTTCTTTTGGCTCGGGCGCCGAAAGCGTGCGTGCGTGGCCCACACCCATAATTCAATCCCCCCCTGCATGCCCCTGCACATGTGCGCATAACCCCCCGCTACCCTGTGCATGACCACTGCTGCAACCCTGGGCATGAGTATAACACACACACACACACACACACACCTTCCCTGGGGAGGATGAAAATGGCCTTCCCCGCCCACCGAAGGCCCTCCGGAAGCCAGAAACACTCCATCCCCGAACTTCTGGTAGGCTCGTTTTTACCGTCCCCAGACTTCTGAGGTTTTCCTGAAACCTGGAGAGGGTGAAAAACAGCCACCCCCAGCCTTCCGGAGGCCCTTCGAAGGCCAAAGATCAGTTGGCCAGCGCACGCATGTGCGCTGCAGCTGACCTAGGACAACGACTCACGTGCCCTCAGAGATGGGTCCGCGTGCCCCCTGTGGGACATGTGCCATCACAGACCTAGCTGGTTATCGTCCCATGCACACACATTAACTACACAGACATGCACAAAGTGTTTCTAAATCTATATTTATCATGCTCGGCAGGTAAAAGGTTCCAGCTACAGCCGTTCAGTCAATCTGGGAGGTTTAATTATTAAGCAACCAAAAAAAGCTTCTTCCCGTGTGCTAAGCCACAGGACGCCCATGGGAAGCTGCGATGGAGTGACAGCTGCTCCCCTGGTGTCGAGAAGAGTGAGTCACTTGTTGCTGAGTTTTGACACTTGCGACTCGCTTCTCTCCACGGGGAAGGACATAAAACCTGGGCCAAGTGTCCATAGAAGAATGCTATTTCTCCAGCATGCTGCGATGTGCAGTTAGCTCACAGCAGTTCTGCTCTTTGATCTGCTGAAGAATTGAGGCTGGGGAAAGAGTCCCCATTGTGATTGGCGCTTTGGCCGATAGGCATCATTTTCCTTTGGAGTCTTTTCGCTATTATGCATTGTAGAAAAGTGATGGCAAATCTTGTGGGTTTGGTGTGTCGAAAATTTGAAAAATGCTTAACTTGACTTGTGCTGTCACATACATGCTTACTGCCCTGAGCAAAAGAGAAAGGATTCTCTAGTTCCCCCTCCCCAATGTAGGCCAGCCTGAGCAGCACACTCTCCAGCAGTATCAAGGCTTGGCCTGAAATAGAGGCTTGAAAACTTGACTTCAGAATTAGCACTGATGGTGCCACTGTGAAAGGCCACCTTGCATCATTCCCCAAGGGGCACAGTACAACAGCCCAGCTGCCCAATGCTGAAAAATCACACAAGAATGGAACACTCTTTCGAGAATAGTTGTTGTCAGTGTTGGGATATACTCAGGGATGTGCAGTCACTAGAGGCAAGGGAGGCGGAGCCTCACCAGTATCCTCAGGAAAAAGAAAGAAATTTAAATATATTTTTTAAAATAATTAAAGCCAAGATAGTTGCTACCAAATTCCAAGTCACAGTGGCTTGGTGTCTGCTTAGTGTTAACCAAAGCAGGAGGCGAGAGAACTCTGGGCCCCTTTTCCATAAGGAATTTTTCGCCTTCTAAAAGTTAAGAAAGAGTTAAAAGGCAAAAAAGTTCAGATGCAAAAGAGGCACTAATTCTCCCGCCTCCTGATCTGGAAGCAGCGTATCATGTATTCTTGAGCACGCTTATGTTGAGCGGGTTATTTCGGAGGGCGTGCTTCAGAGGAGAGAGGAGTGGGGGAGAAGGAGGAGGCTCGCTCTTTGCTGCAGACCTTGGTGCTTGGCGGCTCCCGCGATGCAAAGTGCCCCGCTGCCCCGGCCTGCTTCTCCAGGCTCCGCCGCTGGAAGTCCCGGATCGCCTCTGGGGGAAGGCTGGGTGAGAAGTGGAGCGAAGCTTCTCTGCGGCCTCCCGGCACTATGCAGAGGCTCTCGCAGGAGCGCGTGCCAGCGGCCAGCGGCCCGGAGCGGCCCCGGCTGCGAGACAAGGCAGCGCTTAAAGCAGCCGCTGCTGCCACCACCGCCCCTCCTTCACCCGGAACACCCCGCCGGGTGAAGGAGGGGTGGTGGCGGCGGCAGCGGCTGCTTTAAGCGCTGCCTTGTCTCACAGCCAGGGCCGCTCCGGGCCGCCGGCACGCGCTCCTGCGAGAGCCTCTGCGTAGTGCCGGGAGGCCGCAGAGAAGCTTCGCTCCGCTTCTCACCCAGCCTTCCCCCAGAAGTGATCCGGGACTGCCAGTGGCGGAGCTTGGAGAAGCAGCGGCCGCAGACCGGGGCAGCAGGTGGGCGATGGCATCGGGGGCGGCGGGGCACTTTGCATCGCGGGAGCCGCCAAGCGCCTTTGCTGCAGACCCAGGCGCTTGGCTGCTCCCACGATGCAAATTCCCCCCCCCCTCACCGAGGCCGACCGCTGCCCTGCTGAGCTGTTTCGCAAAAGGATGCCCAGCTGAGCCTCCACCGGTAGTGGAAATTTTGAGTAGTTTGGAGAACCAGTAAATACCGCCATTGACTGGCCTCACCCCCATCTATTCTCTGCCTCCTGAGTCCCAGCTTATCGGGAGGGAATGGGGATTTTACACTATTCTTCCCCTTCCACGCCCACCAAGCCACGCCCACAAAACCAGTAGTAAAAAAAATTGAATCCCTCCACCGTGTGACACGCATGTCATAGGTGCGCCATCACCGTCCTAGATCCTGATTCTGCATCAATCTCAAGATGTACAGGAGTAATTGAATAGACTGTTATATATCCAAAGGATGTGAGACAATTCTGTCCTGATTCTAACACCCTGCAAAGTTTGGTCATTACCAGTTCTATTCAGTATCCCAAAGATAAGAGGTGGGTTCCTACCAGTTCGCACCTATTCGGTAGAACTGGTTCGTCAAATCTACCAAACCAGTTAGAAGAGGTTCTACCAGTGGACACGGAAAGCAGGCCGCACCTACAGAAGAGGTTCCAAAATTTTTTGAAACCCACCACTGCCAAAGATGCTCTTTCCAAAGGCAATTTGACTTTATTTTTCCTTGAAGACGTTTCGTTTCTCATCCAAGAAGCTTCTTCGGAACAGAATTGAAGAAGCTTCTTGGATGAGAAGCAAAACTTCTTCAAGGTAAAACAAAGTCCACTTTTGCCTTTTGAAAAAGCACCTTTGGGACAACCATGACTTGGATGGCTGGGAATCTCCATAAACATTTGGTTCTGTTCAGTGCTTGCTTGATGAGAAGACATAGTTAGGTAAAACAGGAAGGAGAAGGGTTGGGTTCACTGGTTGTCCAGATTGTCCAGATTAACAGAGTTGGAAGGGGCCTTGTAAATCTTCTAGTCCAACCCCCCACCTAAACAGGAAACCCTACACCATTTCTGACAAATGGCAGTCCAGTTTCTTCTTGAAAGCTTCCAGGGATGAAGCTCCCACAACTTCCAAGGCAACTTTTGTTCAATTGGTTGATTGTTATGTCAGAAAGTTCTTCCTTACTTCTAGGTTGAATCTCTCCTTGATCAGTTTCCATCCAATATTCCTTGTCTGGCCTTCAGGTGCTTTGGAAAATAGCTTGACCCCCTCCTCTCTGTGGCAGCCCCTCAAATATTGGAAGACTGCTATCATGTCTCCCCTGGTCCTTCTCTTCACTAGACTAGCCATGCCCAATTCTGCAATCATTCTTCATGTGTTTTAGCCTCTAGTCCCCTCATTATCCTGGTTGCTATTCTCTGCACTTTTTCTAGAGCCTCAACATGTTTTTTATAATGTGGTCACCAAAATTGGATGCAGGACTCTAGGTGTGATCTTACCAAGGCTTTATAGTGTGATATTAGTACCTCGGTTGACAGGTCCTTCCTCAGCTCTGAGTGACCCTCACAATCCATCCATCATCACTCAGACAAATGAAAATCTTCCCAGGGAGAATTGTCTGTTTCTGCAATCACCATGCCTTGCTGGGCACTGAGGTTATGGTGATAAAGCCCCAAGGAATTAACTGGGCATGCAGGGCCAACCAAAGAGTCAGGAAGGGCAAGCAGGGTGAGATTTTCAGCTAATGCAAAGAATTATGAGTGATTTGGAGAAAGGTGCAGAAGAGGTCTAACCAAATTATTGCTAAAGCCCATAGATGAAAACTGCTCTAGGCACAAGGAGCTTCATAACTGTGAAGATACTGAATTTTGAATGAGTTTGGAAAAGTCACTTTGTTTCTTTTTGTATGAACAAAATAATCTGATTATCTTCTGGGGTTTTTCCAAACCCCTTCCTTGATATAAAATATGACTAGCTGAGCAGCTGAAGGGAAATAGGGGATTTTGACCACAGCTGGTGCTTTGGGAGAGATTAAACAAAGAGCATATATCAGGCAGAAAAAGGTAATGTTTTTTCAGCCAAAGAAAGCAAGTTTTAATTAATGTTTTAGTGACCAAAGGCTACAAGAAGCAAAATGGTGATGTGATGACATTACTGGAGGGGCTGGGGGGGAAAGGGAAGGTCATTTTCTCCTTTTCTGTAGATTTTGTTTTGATTTTAATAGTAGCAATGTTAAGCCTATTAGAGGATTAAGACTCCTATTCTTCATTTTATATTAGTTTGTGTTAGATTTATGTTCTTTAAAACTTTTAATAAAATTTATTCAAAAGAGAAGGCTCCTGTTTTATTTGATTTCTTGCAGAAAGTTGGAGATTTTCACCATGGTTTTGGGATAGTTTGCTGATAGTTATTGTGCCATTTGGAGCAGCACATACAGAATAACAGAATTATAGAATTATACAGTGGCCCCCAATTCTTTAAGGAAGAACTAGTTCTGTGGAGAGAGATTATTTTGTGGAATGGAGGGGGCGTTGTTTCACACACTGCCTGCATCCTCCACGTGTGCAGATGGGACTTTGCTGCCTTAGGCAACCTAGTTTCTGGCATGCTGGTGCTGATCCGCAGCCTGGGGGTTGGGGGCACCTGGAATAATAGAATCAGAGTTGGAAGGGACCTTGGAGGTCTTCTACTCTAACACCCTGCTCAAGCAGTAGACCCTGTATCATTTCAGACAAATGGTTGTTCAATCTCTTCTTTAAAAGTTGAAGTGTTGGAGTACCCATCAAAACAAGGCAAGTCGTTGCAATGATTAATTGTTCTAAGTGTTAGGAAATTACTTCTCCTTGATCGGTTTCCATCCATTGTTTCCTGTCCTGCTTTTAGGTGCTTTAGGGTAGTCCTTGACTTACAACCATTCATTTAGCAACTGTACAGATTACAATGGTACGCGGGGTAGGGTGGTGGTGGGAGATGTGATTTACAATTGTTCCTTGCACTTAAAACCATTGCAGCATCTCCACAGTCACAGATCAAAATTTGGGAATTTGGCAACTGGCATGTGTTTACAATGGCTGTAGTGTCATTTGATCATTATTTGCAATCTTGCCAGCCAGTTTTTACTAGGTATATGTACTGACTTCGTAGCAGTAGAGATTAATTTGGTTCTGTACTTAATAACGGCAGCAAGACTCTTGGTGGCGCAATACTGGAAGAAGAAAGACCTGCCTACAATTCAAGAATGGACTTTGAAGGTTACAAACTTAGCCGAAATGGCAAAAATTTCAGCATATCTTAAAGAACATTCAAATGAGAAGTATAAACGAGACTGGAAAAAATGGATTGATTATATACAAAGCAAATACGGGACTAGGAAATTCCAGATAGCTTATGCTTAAAATTAGTAATAACGTAAATTGTTAAAAATTTGGGTAACAGCAAGAAGCTGAGTTCAATGTAGAGATATTTTAGACTGTGATTGTCAAAAAGTTATACCATGTATGGGCTCTGGGAAGTCGGGGGGAGGGAAGGGAGGCGGGGATCTAGGGGGAGGGGGGAGGGGGGAAATATAATATGTGTTAAATTTTAAAGCATGATTGCACTTGTATACTGTGGTTTTTATTAATGTTAGTGTTAAAACAGAACAAACTGAATATATCGGAAAGTAAGAGATACCGAAGGGAGGAGCTGAATGAAAGAAGAAGGAGAGTAGAGAGAGTGAGAGAGAGGAGGAGGAGAAGGAAGGGAGGGAATGGATTAAGAGAGGGAGTGATAGGGTTAGGGTTAGATAGAGGGGGAGGGGAAGTAGGTGTAGAGGGGTATGAGAGAAGGAAGAATGAAAGTTGGAGGGGGATGAAAGAGGGTGTATGATGGGCTAAGGCGGTATATTGGGTTTGTATTGTAGGGGGCATTCTCTATAAAAGCGAGGGCTGTGTTTATTACTCAATGTTATATGCCTCGGTTGCACAGTAAACATGTGATTGTATAGAATGAAATGGAAATAAAAAGATTTGTACCGAAAACCATTGCAGCATCTCCACGGTCACAGATCAAAATTTGGGAATTTGGCAACTGGCATGTGTTTACAATGGCTGTAGTGTCATTTGATCATTATTTGCAATCTTGCCAGCCAGTTTCCAACAAGCAAAGTGAAGGGAGAAAGCCAGATTCACTTAACTACCGCATGATTCGTTTAACAACTAAAATGATTCACTTAACGGTGGCAAAAAAAAGTCATAAAATTGGACGCAACTCACTGAACTTGCTTAGCAACAGAAATTGTGGTCCCAATTGTAGTCATAAGTGGAGGACTGTATGCAAAAAAGACTCAAAAGTAATACATCATGTGGTTTGCAGGTTATTAATTCCTAACTGATGATAACAGATAAAGTTAAGTATATATTAATTGCTAATATATATATACCTAATTTTTTTAACAAACAAGCACAGACAAACATAAAACATAAAACCATCTTCCAATTACATACAGTGTGTCGATTGGTTACAAAACTTTTATGCATCCTCTCCATAGTCTTCACTTACAATTTATATAGAATCTCATATTATCAATCTGGTATATATGTATACAATTATTATCATTCTTAAATATATATATTTCAAGCTATTTAGCTCTCATCAGCTAGCCATACACAAATACAACCAACATACATACATACATACATACATACATACATACATACATACATACATACATAGTCTATACATTAAGTATAAGTGTATATTAAATACTGCAGCTACCAAAAAGACCAATGCAATAACAGAGGGAAAGAATCAAGACTACATGAAGCATTTATGCCACTTTATAATGCCTTTGTAAGACCACACTTGAAATACTGCATCCACTTTCAGCCATCATAATATAAAAAAAGATGTTCAGATTCTAGAAAGAGTGCAGAGAATAACAACAAAGATGATTAGGGTAGCTAAAGCATATAAAGAACAGTTGCTGGAACTGGGTATGTCTAATTTAATGAAAAGAAGGACTAGGGGGTGAGATGATAGCAGTCTTCCAATATCTCAGGGGTTGCCACAAAGAAGAGGAGGTCAGCCAATTTTCCAAAGTACCCAAAGGCTGGACAAGAAACAATGGATGGAAGCTAATCAGGAGAGAAGCAGCCTAGAAATAAAGAGAAATTTCCTGACAGAACAATTAATCAGTGGAATGACTTGCCTCCAGAAGTGATGGGTGCTCCAATACTGGAAGTTTTAAAGAAGAGATTGGACAACCATTTGGCTGAAATGGTATAGTAATGTTGCCTGCCTGAGCAGGGGGCTGTACTAGAAGACCTCTCTTCTAATGCTGTTGTTGTGTTATATCTGTGGGGACATTGTTACAGAGTGTGAGAGCCAATTCTCAGACAGTCACAGGCTGAAGAGTTATGAAGATAGCTTTGGGGCAAAATATTCGGAAGCTGTTAGATAAACAGCAAAGGGCAAAAGAGCTCCTTAAGCCCTGGAAAAGGAGACCATATATGGAAGAAACTCCGTCTGGTTCTTCTTTGACTCAGCAGGATGTAAGATGAAAAGGAGTGGGGGAAACAGGTAGACTGGAAGATTCTGGAGCATCTGTCTAGAATGTTTATTTCTACTTTTCCTGAAGAATTTGGTTCCCAGATCTGGTCTACCTCATAAACCACAAACAAAGAACCTGATTCTGCATCAGTGTTTTACCAAGACAGATGGAAATTACATTGTACTGCCCCATTGTACTGCTAACTAGGGCATACAAAACCTTTGCCAGACCAATCCTCGAATACAGCTCGTCTGCCTGGAATCCACACTGTTTATCGGACATTAATACAATTGAGCAAGTCCAGCGGTACTTCATGAGAATAGTACCACTCCTCTGCTCACAGTTGAATCCCTTACCACTAGGCTCAAAATTTTGCACTTGGACAACCTTGAGCTACGCCGCCCATGGTCTGCCTAAACGTAGTACACAAAATTACCTGCTACAACATCCTACCTGTCAATGACTACTTTAGCTTCAATCGCAATAACACACGAGCAAACAATAAGTACAAACTCAAGGTAAACAAACTTGATTGCAGAAAATACGACTTCAGCAACAGAGTGGTCAATGCCTGGAATGTGCCACCTGACTCCATTGTTACATCTTCAAGCCCCCACAACTTCAACCTTAAACTATCTACCATGGACCCCACCCCATTCCTAAGAGGTCCGCAAAGGGGGTGTGCATAAGTGCACCATTGTGTCTACCGTCCCTGTCTTACTGTCCCTGTTTACTTGTATTCATTTCTTGTGTTCATGTTCATGTTAATACTTGTACCAGTTATCTTGTACATGTTTGACAAACTAACTAAATAAATAAATAAAGTATCCTTCCTTCTCCACCATCAAGAGATCAGCTTCTAGCCCATCACATGGACTGGAGAGAGAGAGAGAGAGAAAGCACTGGAGGTTGGATTTCACTATAACTATAGCTTATATTTAATACATGGCAGCCACTAGAATTCTTTTGTTATGGTCTATTAACCTTTCTAAAATAAACCTATTAGCAGAAGCTTTTGAAGGCTTGAATGCCTGTGTTTTTGTTTCCTGTCTGTCTTACCAGGAGAAGCCAGACAGAGGGAAGCAACAGTTCTGTCTGCAGGTGATTGGCCAACCATGTACTGATCTGTAGTGTATTTTTATGGGGTTCAATGGCCTTTAAGTGTAATTGCATTTATAGCTGGTAACTCAGTCACACAGGCCTTATTTCCTCCAGGTTCAGTGCTTGGTGGTTCAGATGTTTTGCCAGAAACTCTGGAGATGCTCGGTTGTTGGTCCCAATACACCATAAGGTAAAGTAAAGGTAATATGTGCTAGTTGTTCCCTACTCTAGGGGGTGGTGTTCATCTCTGTTTCAAAGCTGAAGAGCCAGCTCTGTCAGAAGACGTCTCAGTGGTCATGTGGCCGGCATGACTCAACGCCAAAGATGCATGAAATGCTGTTACCTTCCCACCAAAGGTGGTTTCTATTTTTCTACTTCAATTTTTACATGCTTTCGAACTGCTAGGTTGGCAGAAGCTGGAACAAGTAACAGGAGCTCACTCCATTACATGATGTTAGGGATTCGAACTGCCAACCTTTCTGATCGACAAGCTCAGCATCTTAGCCACCGTGTCCCATATTAGATGAAAAATAGGAGTAGATGGTTTCAGCATAGCAGGTTAACATATGCCCACATGGGCTTTCGTGCCAATTTTGTTGTATAACTGTGGCAGACGCCTCCTTGAGCAGGTTTTCCCGAGCTCGCTCTGTTAGAAATTTCTTTTATTGCTTTCCTCTCCTGCTGCTTGACAAACAGAACACTTTTACAAAGAAAAAGGTCAAAACGTGCCAAGTCTCCTCTGCCTGACACAATATTAGATGAAATCAATTCCAGGATGTTAACTACAGAAGGAAAGTTAAACATTGAAGACAGTCCATCCTGGGAATTGCCAAGATTGCACATAAAGAATAGC
The DNA here is from genome assembly GCF_009769535.1 of Thamnophis elegans. NCBI lineage: Eukaryota > Metazoa > Chordata > Lepidosauria > Squamata > Natricidae > Thamnophis > Thamnophis elegans. Next base: position 27,436,651 of record NC_045552.1, read on the forward strand.
TCAGGTGGTCTCTAGAATAAAAGGGAAGGAGGACTGCAGAGGAGGAAGAGGAAGTGGATATTGCCTGTCATCTGTTAAGAGGAGGAGGAAGAGGAGGAGGGGGGGGAATGCCTTGCCTCTCACAAGCCGCTCCAAACTCGATTGCCGAAAATACAACTTTAGCAACAGAGTGGTCAATACCAGGAATGCTCTACCTGACTCTGTTGTTACATCCTCATAACCTTAACCTTAAACTGTCTAGTGTGGACCTCACCCCATTCCTACGAGGTCTGTAAGGGGGCATGCATAAGTGCACCAGCATGCCTACCGTCCCTGTCCTACTGTCCCCATTTATTTGCTCCCATTTCCTGTGTTCTTATTCATGTTTATTCTTATTCCTGTTATCTTGTACACGAGTGGCAAACTAAATAAATAAATAAAATAAATTTGTTCCAGCAGTTCTCCCAACCCAATGGATTATGACCCTATTGTGAACCTGTTTCCTAATATAATTTTATTACGGGTAGTCCTTGAGTTACAATCACAATTGAGGCCAACATTTATGTTGCTAAGTGAAACCTTAGTCAAGTGAGTTTGCCCCATTTTACGACTTTTCTGGCTACGGCTGTTAAGTCAATCATTGCATTTTCAACCGTTAGTAACATGGTTGTTAAGTGAATCTGGATTCCCCATTGACTTTTCTCGTCAGAAGGCTGCAAAGGCAGATCACATGACCCAGGACACTGCAGCAGTCATAAACATGAACCAGTTGCCAGGCATCTGAATTTTGATCATGTGACCATTGGGAGGTTGCAATGGTCATAAGTGTGAAGAATGGCCATAAGTCACTTTTTTCAGAGCTGTTGTAACTTTAAATGGTCACTAAATGAACCGTTGTAAGCTGAGGACTTCCTGTACATTTAGACCAGATCTCACAGAGGATCAGGCTTGAATTATCGTACTTTGGATAAATTAAACACGATCCGGTTTCGGCTTATGGTCAATCACATACTCACAGCCTCTTGAACAGGGGTGAAATCCTCCCGGTTTGGCCCTGTTCAGCTGAATCAGCAGGGATGATTGGCATCAGTTTTCTGAATGCCCATGTCCACCTAGTCACCCTGTTGCCGCTCAGCTCTTCTGGCCACTCGACCCGCCCACCCAATCCGAACATTTCTCCCTCCGTTCACAGCAGAGGCTGCTGTAGCCTGTCCCTTTAAGGTAGACAGGGGGAGGGGGAACCATAAAGGGAGCAGCAGCTTTGCTGTGAACAGAGGAAGAAACGTTGGGATTGTGTCTGCCACAGAATTCAACGTTAAATGCAGCAGAGACAATCCAAACGTTTTCCTCTCCATTCACAGCAGAGGCTGCTGCAGCCTGTCCCTTTAAGTACTTCAACCCCTGGGAGGGAGGGGGCCGAGGAAGGACCATAAAAGGAGCAGCAGCTGTGCTGGGAATGGACTCATACACACATTTTTTCCTACCGGATTTTGTGGGCATGGCTTGGGGGTGTGTGTGTGTCATATGACTGAGTGGGCATGGCCATAGTGGCATCAAGTTGGCCATGCCCATTCAGCCACAGGACACCACCACCAAGCCATGCCCACAGAACTGGTAGTAAAAAAAAATGAATTTCACCCCTGCTGTTGAGGCCTCTGGATCCTGAAAGCCCCTCTTGCTCTCTAGCTGGATTTCCCCAATGGGGGCTCACAGGCTGCTTGTGTGAAGACCAGCTCTCTGTGCTGGGAAAGGTGGAAGGGAAGATAAAAAGAGGACTAGCAGAAAAGCACTTAGTGGTGATACGGTCACTATTGGGAGATCTAGAAAAGAGAAAAGCAAGATGCCACAGCTGGACACCTATCACTTCCAGCTGTTACTTAACAATTGCAGAGTTTGCTTAACAGGGATTCAACAATTGTCGTCCCTCACTTAATGACCTCAAGAAAGAATCTCATACAATTGGGCCATTCACATGACCAATCCGTTTTATGACAGTTACAAATGTACTGTATTTTTGGAGTATAATATTCACCTTTTCCCCAAAAAAGGGTGTTAAAATCTGGGTGTGTCTTATACATTAAATATATCATTGTTGGCCTCTCGAAACCCTGACCCCTTCACAAAAATGGACATGCAGAGGGTTTGGAAGGCCTGCAAAGTGCTCCTGGGGGTTGGGGAGGACAAAAATGAGTGAAAAACAGGCCTCCTAAAGGCTATGCATGCCCATTTTGGGGCAAAAAAACAGCCCGTGTTCGCCAAAAATGGGCCATTTTTTGTTCAATTTTGCCGCCCCTTTGAGGCGTGCAAAGGGTTTGGGAGGTCTGCAGAATGCAAAAACTTTTTTTTAAATTTACCTCTTCAAAATCTGGGTGTGTCTTATACTCCGAAAAATACGCTATGTCTGTCATGGGCAGGCTCCATTAGAGTCATAAGTGGCGGACTACCTGTACAGTACTCTCATGCTTTCATCTTCTCTTTAATCCTCGATAGCCCTTCCCACTTGAGGATGGTAAGTTTTCCCTGCAGTTTTCCCCATCAAGCGCCCCAACGCAGCCAGACCCACTGTTTGCGACAAGAGCTGCGAGCATCTCCCTCATCTTGCTTCATCTAATTCAGTGTTTCTCAACCTTGGCAACTTGAAGATGTCCGGACTTCAACTCCCAGAATTCCCCAGCCAGCATTCGCTGGCTGGGGAATTCTAGGAGTTGAAGTCCGGACATCTTCAAGTTGCTAAGGTTGAGAAACACTGATCTAATTGCTTGGTCAGGATCATTTGTAAAGTAATTGCAGTTTAATTACCTGCAGGGGGAGGAAATCCTCACAAACATATTTGGAAAGTGGTAGCTTGAAAGGAATCATTTGATCTGAAGGAAAAATCCACCTGATTCCTGCCCCAAGCCAAGCAATCAATCTGAGGTATGATGGATGATTTTGTTAGGATCTCAATCAGAGCAGTTCTGGGCTTGGGGACTCCCCCAGCTGTAGGACTATAATCAGTGGTGGGTTCGTACCAGTTCGTACCGGTTCAGGTGAACCGGTAGTGGTTTGGCGGCCTGGGTCACTGGAACCAGCAGCAACCCAGGCCTATACTCCCTTACTAGCACTGATGATGTTACCTAGTTTGGTAATGAAATGTCTGCATGAAAACCACCAAACTCAGAGTGCACTGAGGACCCCACAGAAAAGAAATGGGTCCTATCAGAGGGTTCAGAGAATGAAAGCAGATTATACCATCTTTTGGGGTCCCAGGTTGGTAAGAATACATCCTTTGGGTCTCTAACTTCTACCAGAGGAAGTCCTAGAGATGGGCAGGCATCATGCCCCAAACTAGTTCTCCTACAGCACCGCCATCTCGATTTTAGGTTATGCACCTGCGGCGAACAATTTTCATTGAAAAAAATATTTTTTTCAATTTTTTAACATTTTGCGCATGCGCAGACATATTTATGTGCAAATGCGCACATGCATAGAGACTAAACTTTTTGCATGCACCAAACCGGCAGTAATGCCGGCAGCAACCCACCCCTGACTACATCCCAAGTCAGAGGGGCCAAAACTGAGGGTGTAGGTCCCCAAGCCTTACCCCAATGGGAAGGTGTCCTCAGTAAGGTCAAAAAAGTCAAAATGGCAGGTACAAATGTGATGGAAGAGACACCTCTTCTTCTATAGGCCTGAGATAGAGCTGCTGAAAAAGTCTAAGTCTTTGCTTCCATCTAGTGGTCATTTAGATGTTTACAGCCCCAAATCAATACAATAGTCACTTCCGACAGCAAGGATGAAGACCTCAGCTGGAATTCTATTAGAAATACAATACTTAACATTAATTAATTGGTTAGACAAATCAGATTTTGACTTATTCAAGGGGATTTGCAAAATAATTGAGAAGTTTTTTTGCCAGTATGACAAAGGAAATACTTTTTAGATATTTAAAAAAACTGCAGCTGATCTCTTTACTTTACATCATTGTAAAAGGAAGCTCCCTTCTGTTTTATACATGCTGAATTCATGGATTGTGTTGAGAGTGCAGTGGGGGGGGAGGTCTGTGGGAGAATCAACACAATAAAAATGGCAGCTGTGACTGTGAAATGAAAGTCCTGTCCCATCTTTTGTATGTTGCAAGATCCAAAATGTGGGGAGCTTGGCAGTTGCCAACTTTATATTGCTGACTCTGCTTACTGCACCTGCAAAGGTGCCATTGGAGCAGAGGTCTTCAAACTTGGCAACTTTAAGACTTGTGGACTTCGATTCCCAGAATTTTCCAGCCAGCTCTGCTCCAGCTCTGCTGGCTGGAGAATTCTGGGAGTTGAAGTCCACAAGTCTTAAAGTTGCCAAGTTTGGGGACCCCTGCCTTGGAGCATGGTATGTGATTTGCTGAGTCAAATGCAACTATTTGCTTTCCACAATGTCCTCAAACCGAGAGGCCACCTTTACCCTTGAGTAGTAGCAAAGGGTTGTGTTCCAGAAGGAGATGGAGCCAAAAGAAAGAGGGGACGGGCCACAGTCAAAATGCCTTCCATTTTCAGTTGCAAGATATTCACTTAAATGCAGTTCCTACGATTGCATCCTTTGGCTAGACAATTTTTTTCACCCAGCAAAATCTTTATTGTTTTTGGCCAAAGCTGAGGGCTCATAAGACCGCACATAAGCCTTATAGCAGGAGTGTTCAACTTTGGCAACTTTGAGACTTGTGGACTTCAACTCCCAGAATTCCCCAGGCAGCATGGCTTTACAGCCCTATCACGTGACTTCTGGAGGGCCAGAAGCTGGGGTGAAATGCTACCTATTTGGACCAGTTCACCCGAACTGGTAGTAAAAATGCTATTGGTTCACCCGAACCAGTAGGGGGGAAAATGCTACTGGTTCAGGCAAATCGGTTTTTCTGACGATCAGCTGGGAGGCGTGATTTATATTATATTATATATATTATATTATTTATATAATCTAAATCGCGTGGCACAATGGATTCCCCTCCCTCTCACGGTTTGTTTACCTTTGCAGGTGTGCTCAGTAGCAGGCTTGTCCCACCTGGCTGGACGTCATCACGTCCGTTTTTGACCCTCTGAGCATGCACGGAAGATTCTGCAGATGTGCGGGTGTGCTCACATTGCTACCGAACCGGTAGCAAAGGTAATTGGATTTCACCCCTGTTTCCTGATTGTTTATTTGTACTCTATGACTATCATTAAGGATTCTTGATGAATGTATCTTGTCTTTTGATGTCCACTGAGAGCATCTGCACCAAAGACAAATTCCTTGTGTGTCCAATCACATTTGGCCAATAAAGAATTCTATTCTATTCTTCTATTCTATTCCTGCTATTCTATTCTATTCTATTCTATTCTATTCTATTACATTACATTACATTACATTACATTACATTACATTACATTACATTACATTACATTACATTACATTACATTACATTCTTCTCTTCCCTTCTCTTCTCTTCTATTCTGTTCTATTCTGGATCTTACCCTGTGCATGCTTGGAGTATGGGTTACCTCAGTCATCAGATTAAATATATTGGGTGCACAGAATTACCATGTCCTTGAGCAATATCCCTAAACAGGAGGAGAAACCCCACTGCTAAAATACTCTCTACAATATCATATGCTTGCATTGCTCTAAAATTAGGTATTCAGAAACACTGTTTTTACCCAGGCAAATATAGGCCGGTTTAATTAAATCAACACCAACTCATACGATTAATGGATTAAAGACTTCCTAGCCCAGCTGTAATCTTCAATATACGTCTGTTTCCCAATTAATCTGTGCCTTTGCAGCTGACACTTCTCACCCCCCTTTTTTTCCTTTAATTGCCTGGCCTACTAACTGATTGCCTCTCTTCATCGCTTCAGACCTGTTGCAGGAGTGCCAATGGTGGACCAGTGGAGAGATGGACAGATGGACAATAGAGAAGAAAACTCCCAGGACACCAATGGATGGAGGGGCCCAGAAGCTTCTCAGGAGCTGCTCAGTGCAGCCTCTTATCCTCTCTGTTCCCATCATCTTAACCTCTGGGAGGTGGTACGAGTGGAAAAATGCAATCATAGGCAGTTCGCCCAACTTTCCTACTGTGGGAAGAAAAACTTCCATGCCACCCTTGCCACCCATGTCATTCGCTGACCCTGATCTCCCCTGACTTCTCAGTGAACCCCAGGCAATTGAACAAAAGACTGCTTAAACTGGGGATGTTGAACCTTTTAGGCACCGAGTGCCCAAACTGTGTGTGTGTGCATCAGTGGTGGTACGCCCCAGTATGGGCGTACCAGTGCCTGCCCGGGTGAACCAGATACCATTCCGGTACGGTGCTCCGGAGGGCCCACCTGAACTCCTTACCTGTATTTGAGTTCTTTGGCGCTTCCGCGCATGGTGCAGCTGGAGCATCGCGGAGGCTCGCGGAGGCATCACAAGATGTAAGGATGCATGCACACACTGTGCATGTTCATGTGGTAGACGCCGGGCCCCATTGCAACCATACCGGTTGCAACGGGATCCAGAACCCACTACTGGCATGCATGCCCGAACTGAAAGGTGCACATGTGTGTGAACACGGACATGAGCGCATGTGCAGCAAAGACCCGAAAACCAGTTGGCAAGCAGGAGGCAGGCCATCCCAACACCGGCAGCACAGCAAGAGGTGAGATCTTTTTCTTTTGTGAGATTCTGTTTCATTGTTTGCAGGGAAACAGAATCTCACGAAAGAAACGCCACGGAGATGTGACCTGTGGCGACGGTGCGTGTGCCAGCAGAGAGGGCTCTGCATGTTACCTCTGGCATGTGTGCCATACGTTCGCTATCACGGGCTTAAATCTTTCTGCTAAATTTCGTACCAAGGATGAAACTGATTAAGGATGCCTTTTACTTTTAAAAAATTGATAAATACCCACAAAACTCAAACCTAAGGAAAATCTCCTTGAGATATGGAAATCCTTCACACAGAAAATAGCATTCCCCCAACTCTGAACCATCACCCAGGGTCAACACTTGAGCTCACAAAAGATAAGGATTACAAAACCCTGCAGGGCAAGAACCTGTTTTCCCTCCCTACCATGTCCGTGCCCTTCCTAAAAGAAAACATTCACCTTTCCATAAATGTAACCAACTTTTTCTTTTAATTTGTGGCCCCTTTGATTGCTAGGCTGTCTATAAACTCTACCTCTGCTTCAAGCAGCTGTCTTGAAACAGATCCAAATTTTCTCATAACAATATTATATGCAGATCAAGAGGCAGATTGGGAGGGAAAGGAAGAACGATCAGGCAGAGAAGCATGTCTATTGTGGAGCCGATCAGGAGAGGAAAAAGCCAGATGTCTGGATTCATCCGTTGTCTTCCAACTGAGAGCAAAGTACAACGATCAGAGCAGGGAACTGGTGCAGCTTTAAGCTCCAGGGTGCATCATAAGGTGTGCACTGTCCCTCTTTTGAGCTTCAGACCTGGCTTCTCAGAAAAGAGGAAAGGAATGTGCCTTAAATAGAGACAAACATCAAGAGCCTCTTTGGTCCAAATGCTTTTTTAAAAAAAGATTTCCTGTTTTTACTTTTATGGTAACTTCCTCTGTTCTTTCTTTTCAGTATCCCGCTAGGCAGAATATTTTAGAATTAAACAAACTTTTCTACTTGTAACCGTCCTGCCAGGTAGTTGAGCTTTTCAGGACACCTGGAACCAAAGTTTAACTAGAATGTCAGATGAATTCAACTTTTGTGCTTTGCAGGGTTTAAAGTTTACAGGATGACTCAGTTCATTCAATCAATGTAGGGCTCCAAATCTGAGCTGCAAAAATCTGAGAGATTAATATGATGGCCTAGCAAAACATTCACAATTAATTAGAATAAAGAAGAAAAAATATTATTGTTCCAAAATGCCTAAAAAGATTAGAAAAATTATTGCATCACTCTGTATATTACTACTTAGCTGTTACTTTCCTTTTAAGATACTTTAGAACAATTATATTTTTCCATCTTTATTTACTTATTTAATTTACATGCCACCCATCTCATTGTTGAGTGAGCCTGGGAAGCACATTAATTTATTGTAATCAACTGTGATTTTAATGTTTGATCTGCTGGTGTATGTCTGAATAAAGATTTGATTTGATGTAATGGCAGCAAACAGAGGGAGAAAAAGATTTTGTAGCTACCTAACTGTCCTTCAGAATTTTGTAACCCAGATCTGGAAGCTTTAGTTAATTAAATAAATTTTGGTTGAGTCAACCAGGAGTAAGTGTAGACATATTGTCTCTCTCTGCTGCCATCTAGAGGACACCTGGGATTTTTCAGCCCAGATATGCTTTGGCTTGGTGTGTGGGTCTGGAGGTATAAAAATGTATCCATTAGTGACTTGCGGTGAGATTTATGGCTGGTGAGGCATTAACACAGGGGTTTCAAGTTTTTTTAGACTTGTGGACTTCAACTCCCAGAATTTCACAGCCAGGCATGCTCAGTTCCAATTTAAAGTGACAGCATTTGTTTTTCTCCTTTGCAAAAAAGTTTTCCTTCATTCTTTTTCTTCTCCCTCCCCCTCCTTCCTCCCTCTCTCCCTCCCTCACCCCTCTTTCAAACAGACACATGTACACAGAGAAGTTGGATCCCTCTCTCACTCACTCACTCTCAAACACAAACACAGAAGTTAGATTGGATATATTTTCCAATGGCTTGAAAGCAGCTCCTCTGCCATACCCTGCCCCCCATTCCCATGCTGCCTTCTGATCCGATCCTTTGATTGTAGGTGGAACCACGTTGCCTTTTCAAACTTGTAATCAATGAAGCTGGGCTTATATACTTTTATCCAGCTGTGTGTGTGTGTGTGTGTGTGTGTGTGTGTGTGTGTGTGTGTTTGAAAATGCAACGTGGCTCTGCATGCAATCAAACTTTTTGAATTCCTCCCCCTCCCTCTGACCCACACGTACCTTTTCCAGCTGTTTCAGAGAAGATTTCAACTCTGCTCTTACCTGCCATCATAAAAAGAAAAAGAAATGTAAAAGGAAAAAGGCATGAGCTGATGTCAGGCTGAGCTAGTTGCTGCCAGAGCCTCTAAAAAGCCTCTAAAAAACCCACCCTCTACAGGAGGCAGGAGGACCACATGCCTCATCTACGTCAGGAATTTTTCGGCTTTTAACCCTGGCTTAGCTCTGTTCGAGTGATCGTAAAGTCAGACTAGATGAGGCACCTCGTTCTCCTGCCACCTCCTGTAGAGGGCACTTTTTTAGAGGCTTTTTTAAACAGTTAAGCACTAAGCAGAGTCATCCATGGTGATTCTGGCAGCAAGCAACTAGCTCAACCTTTTTCCTTTTACATTTTTTTTTTCTTTTAATGGTGACAGTGGTGAGGCTCTGCCTCTCCTGCCTCCCCTGACTGCACGTCCCTGATATCCATCATATCTTTCGATCAACAAGCTTTCGATGATCTCCATCCCAGTTTGTGAAAGTTCACAGGATGTTCTTGAATTTCAGGAATGAACTAGCATTGTCTCCATAATACCTTTAGAATATATTTTTTCTTCTGTGTGAACAGCTTCCCACATCAACTTGCTTAGTGGAAGCCAACCGGGAAGATTGTAAATGACAGTCGCTTGTCCCCAGGATGCGACAACCATTGTAAATAGATGCCAGTTGCCAAGTGCCCTAATTTTGATCATGTGACTATGAAGATGCTGCAACCATTGTAAGTGCAAAGACCAGTCATAAGTCATTTTTTTCAGTGCTGCTGCAACTTCAAACTATCACTAAATGAATGGTTCTAAGTTGAGAGCTACCTGTAGAGCGATAGAGGGAGTTAGAGGGATGACAAAACTGTGCATCACCGTGCAACACACATCCCAAAAAAAATCCAGGTAAAGTTTTGATTGCAACATTTAAAGCCACCATCTTACCCTTCTTTGCCCTGTGGACATCCCTGCACTCTGTTCTACTATGTGTGTGCCTTTAGGTCAATGTTGACTCCTCATAACTTCCTGAATCTGTCCCTGCAGTTTTCTTGGCAAGATTTTGGAAGCATTGCCTGTGTCCTTGGACAGTGGGGGTGGGGAAAGACCAGTCACCCAGCTGGTTTTGTGCCTCAAACTCAAAATCTTCCAGTTAATAGCCTGGTGCCTTAAGCACTCCACCAAACTGACTCATCAAAGAGGAAGTCAAAACAATTGGCAACCTTTCCTGCATCAAAGCAGCTCGTGTGGCCAGAGAAAACCATCCACGGCACCAGCGCAGCTCTGCCACTCTGCCACGCTGCCCTTGTCTGGCTCTCTCCTATCTTTCCCAACCTCTTTTCAAGGCTGAACATTAGACTGAATCAGCCTCTTTCTAGCCTTCTCCAGCTTCCGGCTCAGAGAATCCCCACTTTGCTCACACCCCCTGTTATGGTCGGCTCTGTTTGTCTTGCAGAAAAGCCAAAAGGGTCACCATTCTAAACAGTCTCTAAGCCAGGATTCAGAGGCATTGTATGTGTTGTCCTTGGGGTGCCTTCAGTTGCTCACACAGCTGCATTTTGTACCAGCTGAAGCTTCCAGATACTTTTCAAGGGTAGCCCATGCACAGCACATTGCAACAGTCCAAATGGGAGATGACTAAGCAAAGGGCTTCCCTACCCAGGAAAGGCTATAACTGCCACACAAGACGAAGTTCAGCAAAGTTGAGCCATGACTACCATCTGCAGGAGTCACGAAGGACCCACAGATTACACGCTGTGCCTGACTTCCTGCCCTCCACCCTCACCTGCTCAGTGTTTCTCAGGTGCCCACCTAAAAGATGTAGAGGCCTGTGATCGGGGAAAGCCAACTTTCTTAATAAAAAAAGAACTGTCTACAAGTTGTGTTCACTGTTTGCATTATTATTATTATTTCAGAATTAAGCAATCTGAAACCCTGAAACATTTCCTTGTCAGCTGGGAAATTTGAGTAGAGATTGTTCAAAAAAGAGCCTGGCTAGAAAAGCCCTGGGCAAGAACTTCTCCCCTCCTCCGCAGATTCCTTGAGAATACATTTAACTAGAGACAAATGCATTTTCAAAATACTTTATTTACCTTGATTCTGGCACAGCAGGGGTGCAACAAGGCAAAAGATATCTCTCTAAATCTGCAGCAGCAGGGTTACTTGTCTCCACCACCACCCCCTCCCCCCCCCCGCAAGGCTGCTTCTGGGCTCAGCGGCTTGCAATTCATCCAGAGGAACAGCTCTCCAACAGTGAAGACCTCCTTCCCAACTCATTATGACCACCAAAGGGCAAAAGCTTCAGGCCAACTTAGGGCAAGGCTTCTAGTACTAAGGGATGCATTCTACAAACACCTGACCTGTTTTCTGGTTTGCAAAAAACACAGAATCCTACACTAATCCTACATGACCCAGTTCCCACTACAGAGTGTTTCTCAGCCTTGGTCACTTTAAGATGTATGGACTTCAACTGACGGTGGCCGTGGCTGCATCCCCCTGATCTATGAGGAAGAGGAGGAGGAGGGTGATGGCTGAGGGGCGAGAGATGGATGAGGCAATGCTGGCCCACTGCCTCCTGCACACACATGCGTGCAGGGATGGGGTGGGATGGGACTGTGCACCCACTGCCTCCTGCATGCACATGTGCCTGCTGGGATAGAGTGGGCCAGGCCATAGCAATGTGGGCTGGCCCCTTACAATTTCCAGGATGGCTGCATGGGCTGGATCTGACCACATCATGGGCTGGATTTGACCCTCGGGCCTTGAGTTTAACACCTCTGGCCTAGATATTGGTATAGATCAGTAATGGTGAACCTATAGCACATGTGCCACAGGTGGCACATAGAGACCTCTCTGAGAGCATGCACACTATCTCCAGTTGCTCTTCCGGTTTCTGGTGCGTTCATGCATGCTGGCCAGCTGGTCTTCGCGGGCACTGGAGTACCGAAAAGCAGCCCAGAAACACCCTGGAAAATGCCCTGGGTTTGGGCCATTTTCAGGCCATTTGACGTGCGGTGAGTTTTATGGCTGGTGAGGCAGTCCTCTCCCCCAACATCCCACTGTCTAAAGCCCTTTCTTTCTTTCGCCCACCTGAGTTCTGACAGGCGGGTGAAAGAAAGAAAGGGCTTTAGACAGTGGGATGTCGGGGGAGAGGAGAGAATGCCTGAGCATGCTCTCCTCTCCCCCGACACCCCACTATCTAAAGCGCTTTCTTTCTTTCACCCGCCTGAGCTCTGACAGGCGGGCAAAAGAAAGTGGCAGCCCGCCAGCTCAGGCGGGTGAGCTGGCGGGCTGCCGCTTTCTTTTGCCCACCTCTGTATCCACCACGGACACAGAGGCGGGCAAAAGAAAGCAGCAGCCTGCCAGCTAAGGTGAGCAAAAGAAAGCAGCAGCCCACCAGCAGAGGAAGGCAAAAGACCCGCCTCTGCTGGCGGGCTGCCACGGACACAGAGGCGGGCGAAAGAAAGTGACTTTCGCCTGCCTGAGCTGGCGGCCTGCCCTCCCTGCCTCTCCTACCCCCTTCCCTCTCTTCACTCAAACAAACTCTCTCAAATTGAGAGTTTGTTTGAGTGAAGAAACATACACACACACACACACACACACACACAAAAAGCTGCACCAGGATTAATTTTGAATTCCTCCCCCTCCCTCTGACCCACACGTACCTTTTCCAGCTGTTTCAGAGAGGATTTCAACTCTGCTCTTGCCTGCCACCATGAAAAGAAAAAAAAATGTAAAAGGAAAAATGCATGAGCTGAGGCCAGGCTGAGCTAGTTGCTGCCAGAACCTCTAAAAAGCCTCTAAAAAAACGCCCTCTAGAGGAGGCAGGAGAACGACGTGCCTCATCTATGTCAGGAATTTTTCGGCTTTTAACCGTTGCTTAGCTCTGCTCGAGTGATCATAAAGTCAGACTAGATGAAGCACCTCGTTCTCCTGCCGCCTCCTGTAGAGGGCACTTTTTTAGAGGCTTTTTTAAACAGTTAAGCACTAAGCAGAGTCATCCATGGTGATTCTGGCAGCAACCAGCTCAGCCTTTTTCCTTTTACATTTTTTTTTTCTTTTCATGATGACAGTGGTGAGGCTCTGCCTCCCCTGCCTCCCCTGACTGCCCATCCCTGGTTGTAAATACATGTATGTCATGCCATAAACCCTGGGGTTTGGAGCAATAGCTTAATAGAAGAGGTCGAGCACAGCATGGTGAAATTCTACACATCTCCACTTCAAGGGGTTCAAAAGAAAAGCGATTGGAAGAGGTTTAAACAGAGACCCTTGATAGCAACTATGAGTTTGTAGTCCATAAATTAGGCCACTGCTCCTAAACTTAAGCATAGCCGAGCAGTCAGCTTCTTGCCCACAAGTTCTGTTAATATAGGTAGGTGGGGGGGAGGGGATTGAGGAAAACATCATGACATACAAGGAACCTAATTTAGTAGGGAGAGGCAATCCAAGGGATGGTGGGCTTTCCCAAGAATCCCCTCCTTTCTTCCTTCCTCTGTGAGGTTTGGTGTTTCCTGATGACATCCCAGACGATGAAGTCAGGTGGGCTCCATGATGATATTCCAGAAGATGACAAAAAGCAGAGCCCCTTAAGAGAACACCCAGCTTCATGTGATGTCAACTATGAACTGACAGGTAGTTTTTAATTGCTTTGCTTTATTGTTTCCTGGTTTTATGGGTGGATTCTTTGAACTGATAAATATTCCATCTCATATGTTGTAAGACGCCTAGGATCAGAAGAAAATAAAAAGAAGATACTAAATCTGATGAAATATGTTCTAATGATTTCTATTAGTGGTTTTTTAAAAAAAAAATCTTAACTTTCCTTTGGCAGCCATGCAAATTGAAAAGATAGAGGGGGAGGGAAGGAGAGAGAGAAAGAAAGAATAATAATGAAGAAGACATGCAGGCAGATAAGGTAGGTAGGTAAATAGTTAGCTAGGTAGGTAGATTGTATATAGATAAATATATATAGATGATAGGTAGGTAGGTAGGTAGGTAGGTAGGTAGGTAGGCAGGCAGGCAGGCAGGCAGGCAGGCAGGCAGGCAGACAAGAGAAGGGGCAGGAGGGAGGGAGGGAGAAAGAGAGAGAGAGAGAAGATAGAAGAGAGAGAGAAATGATAGATAGATAGTTAGGTAGGTAGGTCGATTGATAGATTGATGATAGATGATTGATAGATAGATAGATGATAGATAGATAGATAGATAGATAGATAGATAGATAGATAGATAGATAGATAGATAGATAGATAGATAGATGATAGATAGAAAGAAGAGGGGGAGCGGGAGGGAGAAAGAGAAAGAAAGAAGATAGGAGAGAGAGAAATGATAGTAGACAGACAGACAGACAGACAGACAGACAGACAGACAGACATGCAAATCAAAGAATAGCATACAGAGAAGGCATGGTATGTTTGCTGAACAAAGCAGAAGGAAAATTCAGAGTTAGAGCTGAAAAAGCAGGAATGGAGGAGAGATCATTGTGATATTGATTTTTACACATTTCTGCTCAAGATGCATTCAGTGCTGAAAAATAACATTTTCATGGTATCTTGCTTTTCCCAGTGTTTAGAATTTCAGGCAGCTTTGTGTCACTTCACCGGTGTTTGTTTTGCAACTAGATTCTTGTTTCTATTACTCCAGTTGACCTTCTTGACTTACGAAAGGAGGGGGCAAATCTGTGGGTCACATATAGGTTTCTCTCCCATTTTGAGGACTTTGGGATATTTCTAGAACATCTTGCCAAAAGGTAGCAGAAATACACAATATTTTTCATCAGTTTTCCCCCGGGTCGTCTCCCCGCCCCCTAAAATAAGAGCCAAATGGAAATGAATGCATTTGCAGACAGTAGAACATCTTATTGTATTGCCTACAAGCAATTCGAATCCTACTCCAATTACATCATTAGATAATTGCCTCTCCAATACTGAAATAATAAAAATAATAATAATATAAATAAAAGAAGGAGGGCACCTGAGCTGCACACATTGTCCACTCTTTGATTTAAGCAGTAGACTCTCGGTGTCATCTGTTCCAATCATGAGACATCCCAGCTTTGATTCAAGATTCATGATGAATTGCCTTGTGTTGGTTTTGCTTTCTGATTGCAAACTCTAACAGAGATTTAGCCTTCAGCAAGACACCTGTTTGCAAATATATGTTGATCGAGCAATTAAAAATGCATCCAGTTAACCAGCTTGCAGTGTATTCCATGGCAGGACTTTCAGTAAGCCTCACTGCAAATTTGGGAGAATGGGAAGGACAAAACCCCTTTTACTGGTTGTAAGAGACCTTCCCAAAGCATGGATTGTTTCCAAAAGCCTGTAGATTTTCAAGTCAATTGGAATCAACTGGAATGAGGCTGATTTCCCAGGCATATTCTTGGAGTTCTTCCTCAAAGTCACATTACAGCGAAAAGAGCAACTTCCCTCCTCATTTTTTCCTGAAGACAAAAGAAAAGTATCTTGCTAAACTTTGGATTGTGGCCACGTCCTATGATATCTTAAAAGTGAGGCTGAAGATGGCACTCTCTAGGCCAAGGATGGCTAAACTTTGAGAGGGAGAAGGGAGCAGCCAACCGACATCACTTCTAATCTGGGTATCTTCTTGGTCACCCTACAATGGGTATCTTCTTGGTCACCCTACACTAGCCTATTATTAAGAAAACAAAGTTCACACTTTGTGCTAACCTGTGGTCTGTTGAACAAGCCCAAATGGATTGCATTAAGAAATCCCACTGAGCAAGCTACAAGGTTTACTTCCATACAATCTGCTGAAGCAAAAGAAACAAACTGCTACCGTGTTTCCCCGAAAATAAGACAGGGTCTTATTTTCTTTTTACCCCTGAAATAACCGCTTGGCCTTATTTTCAGGGAGGTCTTATTATTTTTGAGGTGCAGGAGGTGGCGAGTGTGGTCACCTCGTGGCTGCTGCTGTGTTGCAATATTTTCAAGGAGGGATTGTTTTCAGGGGAGGGATTATTTTAGTGCATGTTTTCAAAAGCCAATTGGGATTATTATCCTGGGAGGTCTTATTTTTTGGAAAACAGGGCATAATGTAATGTATGAAGCCAAAGTTGAGTGAGAGATTATTTTTCAATGTTTTCTGATACCCTGATTGCCTAACCAGTAGGGCCACTGTCATCCCAATTCAATTGGGAGGCACCAAGTTGGGAAGGTAGCTGTGTCCCATCCATTATAACAGGGGTCTCCAACCTTGGCAGACATGTGGACTTGACCTCCCAGAATTCCTCAGCCAGCACAGGTTGGCAGTTCAGAGGTTTGAATCCATAGTGCCATATAACAGAGTGAGCTCCCGTTACTTGTCCCAGCTTCTGACCTCCTAGCAGTTCGACGGCATGTAAAATGCAAGTAGAAAAATAGGAATCACCTAAGGTAACAGTGTTCCATGTGCCTTTGGCATTCAATTATGCAGGCCACATGACCATAGAGATGTCTTCGAACAGCACTGGCTCTTCGGCTTTGAAACGGAGATGAGCACTGCCCCCTAAAGTCGGGAATGACTAGCACATATGTGCAAGGGGAACCTTTACCTTTACCTTTTAGTTGTCTTAAGATGTGCAATCCATAGCATCTTCTGTAATAATTTCTGTTGTGCTCTCTTGGAGACTATTGGGAACATGACAACCTCTGACCGATATTTAATCCACCTCTATTTTTTCTCCCTCTTTTCCCCAACCTCCTATAGGATGGACCATGGAAAGTCCATGTGTAGAGCTGCCTCTCCCTCTTTCCAATTCCCTTTTCCATTCAGCTTGAGCGATATGATTTGTTTCCTCTTTCCTCCTGCAAACCACTCTCTGGAATTTCAAAGGGAGGGGGTCCAGCTGCCACAGCCATTGTTCCACACTGTAATTATATTTTCCAATCTGTTGCCATGTAATGCAAAATCATTTTCTGCCATCTGTCCACAGCTATATCTTCCTGGAGGAAGGGAAGAAACTGAATTGCCTTTACTCCTAAAGTGGTCCCTTATCTTATCAACCTCCCTTGCTCCAAACTGAAACCATCTCAATCAAGACTAAGAAGAAACCTTTTTGCATGGAGATATTGCTGATGAGTAACCCTTAATGTTCATCTAGCTTTGAGGCCATCCTAAGCCTTCTCCTCCAATGACCTTAACTGGGGTCTTAGCATCCAAGAAGAACCAAACATTCCTTTTAGCGCATGGGGAGAAAGAGACTTACAGCTCACCAGATGCCACCGAGTGAGTTCAGGGCAGAACAAGAGTTGAAGTGGTATCCATAGCTTAGACTCACTGAGCTTAGAAAGTCCCCAGCAGCAGTGCCCAAAGTTACACCAATCATCCCAGCATGCTCTCATATGGCCAATAAACCAGAAAAGATAAGTGAATGTTTCCACTTCCTTGCCTTTGCTACAGGCACACATTTGGGACAGGGATGTGCTTGTATCAGTGGGGAGGCAGAGAGGATAAATTACCACCAGCCCTCCATTGGCATCTGTCACTGACTAGGGTCCTTCTGGGTAGAGTCCCAAGTCTCCTTCCAATACAAGGAATATCTCAAAAAAGACATTAGCCTGCAAGCTTAGCATACTGTCCAGGAGTTACCATGCAAAGGAACAGGCCCAGTAAAGGAGTCTTTGCTCAAGACTCTCTGCCTCAAGTTTTATCAAAGCCTCCAACAAAACTGATCTTCTGAATCTCCTTTAGTTTCACCCGGGGTGAAATCGAGTCCACTGAACACTAATGCAGTAAGTATATTGCAAAGCATGGTATAGTCTATCATTTCTTTCTGGATGAATCAGAGAAACTCCGGGGCTGTTCTGTTCAGTCTCGTCTTCTTCAGGTGCAAAGGAGAGGGAATCGCCTCCCCTGCATGAGGGGGTCCCCCAAAGGGAGCGAAAAGGAGGATTCTGCAAAAATCTTTTGTTCAAAGTTAATGCCGTCAAAGCACAGAGATTTAATGAACCTTTGCTGGAGTTTCCAAATATCCAACTGTCTATTCTGGACCAGAGAATGTTGAAATCTCCTTTTTTTTAATGAGAAAAAGCAAATCCCAAATGTTCAGAGACGTGGTTAGAAAAGTCCAATATCTTGACAGCTAAACATCACTCTGCTCCCCTCCTCCAGACATCTGGAGTGGGAAAGAGAGCTGGGAAGAGGCTGGGGAAGGAGGAGACGCCAAAATAGAGATTTTTCCACCCCAACAAAGCACACACATGTTCTCTTCAGGCACTTAGCTTGGCTGCCTGTTTCTGCAACCTTAAACACTTAAAGAGCCATTTGGACCCATTTCCCACAGAAAACAAAACACCGGGATCACTCATCGATCTCATCTATCTCACCTCCCTCTCTCTCTGTCTCTCTCCAGGGATGAAATTCAGCAGGTTCTGGAGAACTGGTAGCAGAAATTTTGAGTAGTTTAGAGAACCGGCAAATACCACCTCTGGCTGACCCCAAAATGGGGAGGGAATGGGGATTTTACAGTATCCTTCCCCTGGAGTGGGGTGGGAATCAGGGATGTGCAGTCAGGGGAGGCAGGGGAGGCGGGGCCTCACCAGTGTCATGAGGAAAAGAAAAGAATAATTAAAAGGAAAAAGACTAAGGTAGTTGCTGCCAGACTCCAGAGTCACAGTGGATGACTCTGAGTCTGCTTAGTGCTAACTGCAGGGGAGGCGAGAGAACTACGGGCCTCCTTTGCATAAGGAATTTTTTGCCTTTTAACCCTTGCTCAGAGTTAAGCAAGCGTTAAAAGGCAAAAAATTCCTTATACAAAGGAGGCACGTGGTTCTCTGCCTCCTGATCTGGCAGCAGCAAATCGTGCCTAAGTTGCCTTTTTATTTAATTTTTTACATTTTCATCATGGCGGGCGGACAAGAGAAGAGTTGAAATCCACAGCTGGAAAAGGTATGTGGATCGGACAGAGGGAGGGGGGGAATTCAAAATTATTGTAATTTAATTTGTAATTTTTTATTGTGAGGAATTTGTGTGTGTGGGGGGGGGGTGGGTGGGTGTGTTTCTTTCTTCACAGAGGTGGGGTCGGAGGAGGCAGGGGGTGAGGCAGTGGAGCGCGGCAGCGGCAGGGACATTCTCCCCGCTGTGTCCGACAGGCCAGGCGTCTCGTGTTTATGGTGGACATAAACGCGAGATGCCTGGCCTGTCGGACACAGCGGTGGGGTCGGAGGAGGTGAGGGGGGTGAGGCGGGTGAGGCGGCAGAGCGTGGCAGCGGCAGGGACATTCTCGCCGCTGTGTCTGACAGGCCAGGCATCTCGCGTTTATGTCCACCATAAACACGAGACGCCTGGCCTGTCGGACACAGTGGTGGGGTCGGAGGAGGTGGGGGGGTGAGGCGGCAGAGCGCGGCAGCGGCATGCATTCTCACCACTGTGTCCGACAGGCATCTCACGTTTATGTCCCCCATAAACCTGAGATGCCTGGCCTGTCAGACACAGCGGTGGGGTCAGAGGGGGCAAGGCGGCGGAGCACGGCAGCGGCAGGGACGTTCTCCCTGCTGTGTCTGACAGGCCAGGCATCTCGTCTTTATGTCCGCCATAAACGCGAGATGCCTGGCCTGTTGGACACAGCGGTGGGGTCGGAGGAGGTGAGGGGGGTGAGGCGGCAGAGCGCGGCAGTGGCAGGGATGTTCTCGCCGCTGTGTCCGACAGGCCAGGCGTCTCACGTTTATGTCTGCCATAAACACGAGATGCCTGGCCTGTCGAACACAGCGGTGGGGTTGGAGGAGGTGAGGGGGGTGAGGGGGGCGAGGCGGCAGAGCGCGGCAACGGCATGGACGTTCTCGCCGCTGTTTCCGACAGGCATCTCACGTTTATGTCCGCCATAAACCCAAGACGCCTGGCCTGTCAGACACAGCGGCGGGGACGTTGCTTCTTGCCACTGGTGCGCTCTTGCCTCACCAATCATAGTCCTCACTGCACGTCACTGGTGGGAATGCAGATTTTACAGTATCTGTCCCCCAGGAGTGGGGAGGGAATAGAGGTTTTGAAATATTCTTCCCCCTGGAGTGGGGAGGGAATAGAGATTTTGCAGTATCTGTCCCCCAGGAGTGGGGAGGGAATAGAGGTTTTGAAATATTCTTCCCCCTGGAGTGGGGAGGGAATAAAGATTTTGCAGTATCTTTCCCCTGCCACACCCATCAAGCCACACCCACAGAACCGGTAGTTAAAAAATTGAATTTCACCACTGTCTCGTTCCCTTGCTCACTCTTGCTCTCTCTCTCTCACACACACACACGGACACAAATGCATTCCCTTTCAACTTGGCTTCATCCCAGCTCTGTCACGGATGCCTCTGCCTCCTTGGCTGTCCCCTTCCCTTTCATCTCCTCCTGTTTGATACCTTTAAACACAGAGAGGCATGAAAAATAAATGTTACTGGAAAGAGATAGCCGTGGAAGTCTAGAAAGCAATTAGCAGGCAGAGAAGCATAATTAGTGCTCAGAATGCAAGCAAAGAAATAAAGTAGCTTTCGGATGCAATCAGGGTCGTGCCTGAATTACAAACCGTTAGCTGAATTGCTAATTAAACTCAAGGAGTGAATCACGTCTTACTAAGGGCCCAGCAGAGCCCTTCCTTAACTTGTCTATTCCAGCAATCGGGTGGCAGACATCCAACCTAGCTGAAGATGGGCAAAATAGTTGATGCCATGAAGCCATATAATTTATATTGGTGACCTGGTCAATCCTAGTTAGATGGATTGGGTTTTAAGTCTTGTGGGACAGCCATAGCAATAGTATTTAGGATTATATACTACCCCAAAGTGCTTTACAACACTGTCTGGGTCAGTGGTGGGATTCACATTTTTTACTACTGGTTCTGTGGGTGTGGCTTGGTGGGCATGGTGTGGTGTGATGTGGCTTGGTGGGCATGGCAGGGGAAGGATACTGCAAAATCTCCATTCCTTCCCAATCAGCTCGGACTGGGGAGACAGAGAATAGATGTGGGTGGGGCCAGTCAGAGGTGGTATTTACCGGTTCTCTGAACTACTCAAAATTCCCACTACCGGTTCTCCAGAACTGATCAGAACCTGCTGAATGCCACCTCTGGTATGTGTGGTTTACAATGTAGAAGCATGATTTGCATATTGCCCCCAACAATCTGGTCCTCATTTTACCAACTTTGAAAGGATGGAAAGCTGAGTCAACTTTGAGCCCAGTCAGGATTGAACTCCATGGTTGTGGGCAGAGTTTGCATGGAACATTGTACTTTAACCACCGCACCACCAGAGATACAATTGTAAGAAGAAAAATGACCATGCCACTTTTGCCATCCATGCCAGTCACTGACCCTGACCAGCCCTGGCCTGTCAGTGAATCCTAAGCAATAAAACAAAAGACCATTTAAGCATTTCTGCCAAATTTCATCCCTAAACCGAAACTGACTAAGGGAGTCTTTTGCTAGATAACTCAATTAAAACCCAAGAAAATCCCCTCGAGATGTGGAACTCCTTCACATGCAAATAGGATTTCCCCAACTCCAAAGCTATCACCCAAGGTCAACACTCAGACACGCAAAAGGGCAAAGATTATATGAGCTTGCAGGGTGAAAAATCACATTTCCTCCATGGACCCAGCATACTGCACAGGGTAGACTATGTTCATGGGCTCTCCAAGACAAAAGATGGCTCTTGTTATTGTTAAGTCGCTAAGTCATGTCCAACTTTTTGTGGCCCCATGGACCATAACTTACCAATCCGCCCGTCCTGAGTCTGCCCAAATTTGTCAATGGAAATAACGTTGAAGAAACAGTGGCCGATAACACTTATCATGTTGGGTTCCACCACAAAACTGCGTTCGACTAAGGCGCGCTCGACGAAACCGCATAGCTGACGTCATCACATGGCGACAACAGCGGGGAGACAGAAGCACGCTGTAAATGCTAAACCTAAAATTAATACCTAAACCTAAACCTAACCCCCCTAAACCTAATCCTAAACCTAACCCTAAACCTAACCCTTAACCTAACCCTAAACCTAACCCTAAACCTAACCCTTAACCTAACCCTAAACCTAATCCTAACCCTTAACCTAACCCTAAACCTAACCCTAACCCTTAAGTTAACCCTAAACCTAACCCTAAACCTAACCCTAAACCTAACCCTAAACCTAACCCTTACCTTAACTTGAATCGGCTTGCTTTCAAAGCGCTATTTAAAGCGCCCTTCTTTCTCCACGCTCGCTGTTGTCGCCCTGTTGATGACGTCAGTGACGCGGTTTAATCGGGCGCGCTTTAGTCGAGCGCGGTTTTGTCGTGCCACGATCATGTTGAGTTATCCTATGTGAATTGTCCTGCAGTGAATTGGTCATGTCCTGAGTTAGTCCATCCCAGATGGAGTGTCCACGAAGCCCCCCCCCCAAAATCAAGATGCCTGCCGTGAACATTTAATCAAAGGCTCCTTCTTGATTTTTGGGGGGATGCCCTACCACTAAAACTATCTCTGAAGTTTGAGTGTCCTTAGAACTTCAGACCATTATTTTCAGTGGTGAAATGCAAAAATTTTTACTACCAGTTCTGTGGGCATGGCTTTGTGGGCGTGGCAGGGGAAGGATATTGTAAAATCTCCATTCCCTCCCCAGGGCCGGATTTAGATGAAAAGAGGCCCTAGGCTATTCCACTTATGAGGCCCTTTCACCTCCCATTTTTAAGTGTGTAAATTACATGAGAGAAAATAAAATACATCATTACTATGATATATCAATATATATCAATATATATAGCTGGCCTCCTGACGGAGGGTGGCTCTGCTCTGCGGCAAAGGGAGTGAGGCCAGCCGCTTCCCCTGCTGCGCTCAGCTGCCCGGCTCAGCCCCCTCGCCCTCACCTGCCTGGCCGCTGGTGGGCTCCGCGTCGACGGGGCAGCTACTGGGAGTGGCCGCACCTCTCGCCCGACCGCCGGTGCCGGGAATGTGGGCAGGCTCCCCAACTGCCGCGGCGCTGGAACGATCTTAACCAATACATTTTTATGTTTGTTTATTAGTCATATGCGTAGAATTTCTCCTTATTTTCGGTTCAGTGTTTTAATGTTCACTGTTTTTAGAATAGTGTAATTTTAATTTTGCTAACAATTTGAATGTAGGCCCCTCTTGATCTTGAGGCCCTAGGCTGAAGCCTAATTAGCCTATAGGAAAATCCGGCCCTGTCCCTCCCCACTCCTAAGGGAAGGATATTGCAAAATCCCCATTCCCTCCCCACTCCTGGGGGAAGGATATTGCCAAATGTCCATTACCACCCCACTCTGGAGCAAGCCAGAGGTGGTAATTGCTGGTTCTTCGAACTACTCAAAATTTCCACTACAGGTTCTCCAGAACCTATCAGAACCTGCTGGATTTCATCCCTGATTATTTTACAAGCTTATAATGCAAAAATAATAGTCTTTCAAATGGCCTGGCTTTCATAGCTTCTAAGTGTCCACCATGAGGAGAGCTCATGCATTCTGAACGCAGAGACTAGGGATCCAATTAGAGCTCAACAAGAAGCAAAAAGAGAAGTTCAGACATTGTGGAGCCCTTGATGCTCTCTGAGTTTGGCTGCTTTCTTGCTGACATTTCATTACCCGAACAAATAATGACATCATTGTTAATGGGTGTGGTGTTTGCATTGTGTTTATATATGGTAGCTTTCCCAGTCAGAGTTGTTGGCGTATGGCTTTCTCCTTGATAGTTTGTTTTCTGTTTGATAGTTGGTCTGGTGTTAAACCAGGTGTGAAATCCAGCTGGTTCTGACAGGCTCTGGAGAACCGGTAGCAGACATTTTGAGTAGTTCAGAGAACCGGCAAATGCTACCTCTGGCTGGCCCCAGAGTGTGGTGGGAATGGGGATTTTGCAGTACCCTTCCCCTGCCACGCTCACCAAGACACATCCACCAACACACACCATGCCCAACAAGCCATGTCCACAGAACCAGTAGTAAAAAAATATATGAATTTCACCATTGTGTTAAACCCTGTTTATCTGGATGTTGGCTGCTGGAGAGGATATGTGGAGTCTTTGGTGCTCTCTGAGCTTGATTGCTTTCTTGCAGACATTTCATTACCCAACCAAATAACAACATCAGCATTAATGGGTGTGGGATTTGTGTCGTATTTTTTTATGGCAGCTTTCCTGGTCAGAATTGGGGGCGTATGGCTTTCTCCTTGATAGTTCCTTGATTAGGGTATTGTTTTCTGCTTGATTGTTGGTCTGATGTTAAACCCTGCTTATCTGTATGTTGGCTTCTGGAGAGGATATGTGGATTCTTTGGTGCTCTCTGAGCTTGGTTACTTTCTTGCAGACATTTCATTACCTGACTAGATAGCATCACCAGTGCTAGGTCAATCACAGTTCAACACTGAGCTACAAATATTCTCTTCTACTGATTTAAACATGTTTGCAATTCCATTGTACTTGCTGTGCAACACATCCAGACCATCGCTGTTAGGTCTGGAAAACCCAGAACTAGCATTCTCTAAAAATATTTGCATTTTAAGGACCTGCAGGAGTCATTGCTCTCAGCTTATTATACAGATGGGTCATGGCCAAAAAAACAGTAACATATTGGGAAATATTCGCTACTGAGCCATTTGCTGAGGTTAGAATCCATATGCTGAGGCTTGCACCAGAAACATACATGTGCTAATAGCCTGGACGCTGAACTGCACGCATGCTGTGACTTTTGGGTGCTGCACAGTGAAGTGAGGCTATTTAGAAGGAAACATGGGGGCGGAGGGAGAAAAATTATCTTTTGGCAGAGGATCTCCTGGGGACTTTTATTCTTTCTAATTGATTGTTTCTTCAGGCTCCATAGCCAGTCCTTCCCATAACCTCTTGAAGAGCAGCAAAACGATAAGCCATCTTTGGTTAAAAAAAGGACCCAGTCATGCCCAGTTGAGTCCTGGAAGACCTGCAAGTAATCAACATTAATTGGGATAGATGAGTGAGCCAGCATGTGGTTCCTAAAGGTGCCAGGGTGCCCATCACTCTTATCAATTCCACCAGACACTTGGTTCTACTTGACTTAATATTTTCTACAGCTTCTTTAATTAGAAATATTAAAAATGCCAAGTGGGAAACTGGAATACAAAATACTAGCCCTTCAGCATCTGTTCCTTTCTCAAATGGTCTATGTTACTCCTATGGATCTTCCAAGAGAATGAAAGGGCCACCAGATGACCACAACCAAAAGCCTTCTTGGGTGAATGCTCATTTGCCCAAAGCAGAGGTTGGTAACCTATGGCTCTGGAGCCGCATGTGGCTCTTTCATCCCTCTGCTGCGGCTCCCTGTCACCAGTCAGCTCCACAATTGATAGGGCTTTCGGTTAGGACAGGTAAAGGAAAAAGGATGCTGCACTAGGAGGAGACTCTATGGTAGAGGAATCGGACTTCTGGTCAGCAGAGGAAAAAGGATGCTGCCTAAGAGGAGACTCTATGGTAGGGGAACGGACTTTCTGTCGGCTCCAGAATTGAATGGGGGGCTTCCGGTTAGGACCTTTGTGGCTCTTTGAATGTTTAAAGTTGCCAAACCCTGACAAAAAGGAAAAGATCCAGCATCCCAGTGTTAGCTGAGATGGCAGAAGCATCTTGCCAGTCTATCCCTGGTCAAAGGGAGTTGTGGTACTACTTATGCCCAACCTCATGGCAGTCATTTTGCAACAGCAGACCAGGGATGTGCAGTCACTAGAGGCAAGGGAGGCGTGGCCTCACCAGTCATGAGGAAAAGGAAAGAATTTTAAAGAATTTTTTAAAAATAATTAAAGCCAAGGTAGTTGCTACCAGATTCACAGTGACTTGGAACAGTGCTTAATGTTAACTATATATAGGAGGAGGCCAGAGAAATAGGGGCCTCCTGTGCATAAGCAATTTTTCGCCTTTTAAGAGTTAAGAAAGGGTTAACAAGCAAAAAATTTCATATGCAAAGGAGGCACGGATTCTCTCGCCTCCTGTAGAGGGCATTTTTAGAGGCTTTTTAGAGTTCTCTCGGAGCAACTAGCTCAGTCTGACTCAGAGCTCTGGCAGAACCACGTTGCCTTTTCAAACACACACACACACAGCTGGATAAAAGTACATAAGCCCAGCTTCACTGATTACAACGTGATTCACCTGCAATCAAAGGTTCCGAAGGCAGCAGGGGAAGGGTGGGGTATGGCAGAGGAACTGCTTTCAAGCCTTTGGAAAATATATCCAATCCAACTTCTGTGTTTGTGTTTGTTTGAGAGTGAGTGTGTGAGTGAGAGAGGGATCCAATTTCTGTGTGTGTGTGTGTCTGTTTGAGAGAGGGGAAGGGAGGGAGAGAGGGAGGAAGGAGGGGGAGGGAGAAGAAAAAAAATGGGAAAACTTATTTTGCAAGGGGGGGAAATGCTGTCGCTTTAAATCAGAACTGAACATGCCTGGCTGTGGAATTCTGGGAGTTGAAGTCCACAAGTCTAAAAAGTGCCTCACCAGCCATAAAGCTGACCACACGTCACTGCAGCAGACATGGCATATTTTCCAAATTTAAAATGGACTATCTTTAGCCAATCTATTAATCAGCCAATCTGATTCATGGCTTCTTTTTCTTTCATATCTTAATAAAGAAAATTCTTAAAGTGGAAAGAAAACCAGAAACTTGGGGGACTTGGGGGGGAAAATGTGGAACTCTGATGTTATATATGTTGACAGCAGCAAGACTCCTCTACGCAAAAGAAATGGAAGGTCATCTCGATCCCCACAATGGATGAATGGCTACAAAAAGTAATGGCGTTAGCAAAGATGGCTAAATTTGACTGCTTTGATCAAAGAAAAAATTACAAATACTTTCATTTCTACTTGGAAACCACTTCTGGACTTTGTGATTGAGGTGGAAAAAAATAAAACTTTGATTTTGGGTTTTACCTATTAGATAGATTTGTTGTTATAGAAATGGCTAGTTTCTATTATTACAAAAAAATAAAAAGTTGAGGGTAGATCTTCATGCCTTATTTTACTGTACCAAATGAGTCAGAAGTCAAGGCCTTTTTTTCTTTTTCCCTTGCTCTCCCCCACTATCCACTTCCCTTTTTCCTTTCCTAATTTCCGTGATATTTGCTTTTGTATTTTTTTATGTCATATTATAAATTAATAAAACTATGAATATGAAAGGTTGACTCAGTTATCTATCCTTCCAAGGTCGATAAAATGAGGAGCCAATATGCAATATGTTGACTCTGTAAACCACTTGGAGGGGGCTGTAAATTACTATGAAGCAGTATATAGGTCTAAGTGCTATTGCTATTGCTATTTTATAGAATAGAATAGAGTAGAGTAGAGTAGAGTAGAGTAGAGTAGAGTAGAGTAGAGTAGAGTAGAATTGAATTGAATTGAATTGAATTGAATTGAATTGAATTGAATTTTTTATTGGCCAAGTGTGATTGGCCACACAAGGAATTTGTCTTTGGTGCCCATTTACATAAAGAAAAATAAAATATCTTCATCAAGAATCATAAGATACAACCCTTAGTGATAGTCATAGGTTACTAATAAGCAATCAAATCATACTAGGAAACAAAACAATATAAATTGTAAAGATACAAGCAACATGGTTATAATTATAAGTGGGAAGAGATAGGTACTAGGAAGGATGAGAAGAATAATAGTAATACAGTCTTAGTAAATAATTTGAAAGTATTGTGGGAACTGTTTTGCAGAGTGATGGCATTCGGGGGGAAAACTGTCCTTGTGTCTAGTTGTTCTGGTGTGCAGTGCCCCATAGCGTCGTTTTGAAAGTAGGCATTGAAACAATTTATGTCCAGGATGTGAGGGGTCTGTAAATATTTTCATGGCCCTCTTTTTGACTCGTGCAGTGTACAGGTCCTCAATGGAAGGCAGATGGGTAGCAATTGATTTTTCTGCAGTTCTAATTATCCTCTGAACTCTTTGTCTGTCTTGTTGGGTTGCAGAGCCAAACCAGACAGTTATGGAGGTGCAGATGACAGACTCAATCATTCCTCAGTAGAACTGAATCAGCAGCTCTTTGGGCAGTTTGAGCTTCCTGAGTTGGCGCAGAAGGAACATTCTTTGTTGTGCTTTTTTGATGACGTTTTTGATGTTAGGTGTCCATTTTAAAACTTGAGATATGATAGAACAGTGATGGTGAACCTTTTAGACACCGAGTGCCCAAACTGCATGCATACACATCCAAACTGAAAGGTGCACGCATATGCACAAATGTGCACATGCACAGACATGCATGAATGCATGAATGCACGCATGGAGATCTGACCTGGGGCAACAGCGCATGTGCCAGCAGAGAGGGCTCTGCATGCTACCTCTGGCACGCGTGCCATAGGTTCGCTATCAGGGTGATAGAACCTAGAAACGTGAAGGTCTCTACTGTTGATACTATGTTATTTAGTATTGTAAGAGGTGAGAGTATAGGAGGTTTCTCCTAAAATCTACCACCTTTCCTTTCTTTCTCCCTCCTTCCCTCCCTCTCCACCCCCTTTCTTTTTTAATTTTATTTTTATTTTTAAACAAACAAAACTAACAGACATAGACACACACAATACATAAAAATCCTTCTCCAGTAACGTACAGTATGTCGATTGGTTACAAGGCTTTGTACTTCCTCCTAATAGTCCCTGCTTATAATTTACACAAATTCTTATATCATCAATCTTATATATATATTCTAAATTTAAAGTAAATCTATATTATTGCATTTCATTACATCTCCCTAAAATCACCCAATAATATGACATCTTTATACCATATTCTATAGAAAAATTGTTTATATTTAATAACAAGGCTTTTAAACATACTGTCCATAGTCCTCACTTACAATTTGTATAAAGTTTCATATTATCAATTTGGTGTATATATATGTATGTATGTATGTATGTGTGTGTGTATATATATATATATATATATATATATATATATATATATATATATATATATATATATATGTGTGTGTGTGTGTGTGTGTGTGTGTGTGTGTGTGTGTGTGTGTGTGTGCGCGCGCATTATTATCATGACTACTCATTTATTTGACTATAACTATTATCACTCCATTTTATAAATATACTCTAAATTTAACTAAATTTAACTTGATTTTTATTATGACCTTTCATTACATCATCCTGTGTCCTTCCAGTAGTAGTGCAATCTTATATCTCTTGCCATTTGTAGTATTAGTGTTCTGATTGCTTTCTTGGTAAGTCTTATATGGACTTCTCTTAGCAACTTGCTGCTCATTACGTATCTTGTAAAAACTCGAAACCCTCCATCTGTTCCTTCCATCAGCTTGCCTTTGGTTATCACTGATGCTTCTGCCAAAATTTCTCTCATTACTTCAATCAAATTTTCTCCCTTTTCTTCTTCTATATTTTGAGGTCTGAGATAGAGTTCCAATCCTTCGATCTCCCCTTTCCATATTCCACTCTTGCCATTTCCAACCATGCTCAGTTTACTGTCAATATCAACAATTTTCTTATCTCTTTGTTCATCTTTTTCTTCAACTTTTAGAACTCTGTCCTCAACTTTCATCATTGTTTGATAACTATCCTCAATTTTTCCATCTATTTTTCCTGTACTGTGTTCTATATTCCCCATTCTCTTCTCAATATTCTCTGTTGTTACTAGTATTTTTGAATTTCTAGCATAATCATTTGCAATATTAATGTTTCTTTTTCATGTTGCACCATTCTTCCAACTTATAAACACCACCACTATAACATGCAGACTTTTTTGTTAAATTTCAAGCAAGTTCATTATAATCTTTCAAGTCAAGGCTTTCTCTTCACTCCAGTCCAGCTGCTGATAGTACTTCAGAGGAGCACCTGTATAAATAATCTGTGCTCTTCCCACTATCACTTTCAATAAACAAACTGAGAAGCCTTGAGATATAAGTCAAATGTTCAAAGAGAAAATAAGAAAACAATGTTTCCAAACCTCCAGCCTCTAAGTGGCAGTGTTACTTCTTTTTCCTCTGCTTTTACATCCCTTTTTGTATTCTAAACTTAAGGAGAAAAGTTCTTAAAAGAAAAACAATCTGATCAAGCATTGTAAAAAGAAAGAAATTCTTAATCCAAAAGTATGAAAAAAGAGTGAAAAATAGAAGAAGAAAAATTAACCAATCCAATTTAAAAAGTAGGAAAGATTTGTAAAAATTCCATCCGTAAAAAGAAAAAAAAGAAAAAAGATAACACAATAAGTTTAATTCTGACTTAATCTCACTGCTTACTCTCTTCTATCTTCAATTTTAATTTAACTTTTATTTTTTGGGGGTGATCTCTTCTCTAATAATAAAGTTTATCTCACCAATTCAACACACTTCTTTCCTGCGTTCCTTCCATTCTGGAGCTGTCCCAACTTTAGCAGCCTCAATAGCTGTTTCTCTATCGCCGAAAAAAAGAGCTTCTCCTGGATCAATCAGGGACTTTGCGATGTCCCTGATATCGGCAGGATGTGCTCTTCTCTATCACAATATCTACGGAATGGTTTAGGTCCAAAAGGACCATCCAGCGGCAGAGATATCAATGGTGAACTTGTAGCCCCAAGGTCCCACGTCATATCGTCGTGACGTCAGATATGCCCTCACCACCCCCTTTCTTTTTCTTTCTAATTTATTGATATTAAAAATCTAAATATAATAATGGCAAACCATACAGAAAAAAGCAGAAAAGAAAAAGAAAACCAAAGTTAAGAAATAGAGATGTCTTCTGGCCTTCTTTTTAACAGAAATATAGATTCCTATTGTCCCTTCTCCCTCTTAATTACTTTAAGGTCCCTCCACTTAGTCCTCATCTTTCTTGTTTATCACACTTGGAAGACTTTCACGGGCCTTTTATTCTTTCCAATCCAACAGGATGTAAAACAGAAATTTTACAAAAAGGTCTTGAAAGGCTGTCACAAAGAATAAAGGGTTGACCAAAACACCCAAGGATAGGATAAAAAGTAACATGGGAACTTATCAAAGAGATAGACAACCTAGAATGAAGGAGAAATTTCCTGACAGTGAGAACAATTAATCAGTGGTACAACTTGAATCCAGAGGTATTGGGTGCTCCATCTCTGGAGGGTTTTCAAGAAGAGACTGAACAACTATTTGTCTGGTATGTTATAGGGATTGGCATGGCATAGAGGGTTGGACTAGAAGACCACCAAGGTCCCTTCCAACCCTATTATTTCATGTTGACTGGAAGTGAAATAAGACCAGTGTTATGTGGGGGTTTTGGTGTTCTCTGAGCTGTTGTATTGCAGATGTTTTATTCCACCACTAGTTAACATCATCAGTGCTCGAAGGGAAAGCAATAACTCCACTACCTTCTAGCACTGATGATATTACCCAGCTGGGTAATGAAATGCCTACAAGAAAACAACCAAGCTCAGAGAGCACCAAGGACCCCACAGTGCACCCCTGAGCAACAAATATTCTCTTCTATTTATATCAGTAGGGTGTGCAAGGGGAAATTAGGGGACCACTAGGGCATCCTAGGGCCAAAATAAACTGCAAATGTCTCATATTCCCAGGTATGAGAATCCTGCTGTTGGAAGAAATGTCCTTCTGGGTTCAGTTCCAAGTGGAGGAAAATACACTGGAAACATGGAGGCTGCTTGGAAAGATGGTTTAATGGTGGACAGGATCACATGGCTTGAGCCCCTGAACAGAAAAGGGGGATCAGATGCTTCCAGATGTTGGGTGAAGAAGAAAAAGGGGCAAAGATGCTGAAAGTCTCTAGTTTTATGCCCTCTGTGGCTTTTGATCTTGATCCTGTATTCTGATTGGTTGTCAGGCTTCCATGGGGCCATGCAGGACCAACTCTTAAGCTGTGTTTTGAGTCCAAGTTTGGTTGAGCCTTGCTGTCAGCCTCTGCTTTGCTGCTGCTTAGGCTGCCATTGAAACGGGGAGGGTGGCATGGAATTTGGGAGGGGACTAACTGTTGTGCTGGAGGAAGATTCTGGAGTTTGAACTGTCCACCTTACTGCGCATGCGGAGGAGGGTTCCTGCCAAGGCCAACGGCACCGGCATTCCATCCTGGTGATGCCTTTCGAAGTTATCTCACACCTGACACTTGGGAGAATTATGATTGGACTGTACATAGGATGCCAAGGGGAGGGGAATGAATTATACAATATATTATTTGCTTTCGCGCCTAAATAATCAGACTTCGCTTCGCTACGCTTCTGTTCATTTATAATTAGTAAAAGTACACTTGATTTCCATCAATGGAGTCTTGTGGTTTTCTTTCCTGATTATCCAATGAAGGAGTGCTGACAATTAAGTGAAGTCTCACACTCCACCCCACCAGGAGCTACAACCTACCGAGTGGGGTGTACTCACAAGAAGAAAAAGAATGTCTTTGCATGCGAGCGATGAAGAGGAGACTGAAGGGGCAACCGCAGAACCATCTTTAACTGAAAGGCTGGCTGGCCTAAGAGTGGAGGAGCCTACTGTTCGCCCTCGATGGACTTTGGGTGTCAGGCAAAAAGAGGAATCTGAAGAGTTGGATGCAGGAGTCACCAGAAGGAGACCGAAAAAGAAACCAGCTGAATGGGAGGAGGCTGGGGACGAAGATTACAAATTGTCCCAGGCAAAGCGGCTCCTTGAGGAAGCTATGTCCGAGCGCAAGACCCGTGGGAGAGCAATGGAAAGGGAGCAAGTGGAAGAATTTGAACAAAGATACTCCATGCATAGATTAAGGGAGGGTGAAGAGGCTGAGGGAGGTTGGGAGCAAGGAAACCCAGAACCAGTCCCCCCTCCCAGCCAGGGCAGCTGCCAGAGTAGGGGGGGCAGGCAACGCCAAATGGCAAAAGTCCCCCCCCTTAACAGTGAAATATAACGGTGATCCCAAGAGGTTGGGGTTATTTGTCATTCAGATTTGGAATTATATGGAAATTTATGGTCCGGATTTAGAAACGGATGAGATGAAAGTAAGGATGGTCTTACTTTCATTGGAAGACAAAGCGGCCGACTGGATGGTGAGCTTACACCAATGCAATTCCCCTCTCCTGAGGAATTTAATGACTTTATGGCTGCACTGAAGAGGAGGTTTGATGACCCGCTGATTGAGAAACGCGGGAAGGTGAAATTTATGGCCTAAAGCAGGAAAATAGACCAGTGGCTGAGTATGTTCAGGATTTTCAACAGCTCTCAGCTTATATGAGGGGATGGTCAGAAGAGGCTTTATTGGATCAGTTTGCCTTGGGATTGAATGAGGACATTTACCAGCAGTGCGTTAACAGACCCCTTCCCTGACGAGTTGCTGCTTGGTATGAAAATGCAGCAGATGTTGAGTTAGATTTGGCCAGACTTCAACGCACGAAAGAGGGAGAAGCAGAAAGGTCGCCCCCCCCCCTCAGCCCCCAAAGCCCTGGCTCGCATCAGAAGTGAAGGGAAGGGAAGCTTCGCCAGCAAGGCCAAGCCTTTCACGTGTTTCCATTGCGGGAAGGAAGGCCATCGTGCCGTGAATTGCTGCGTTAAACTGGCTCAGACTGCTCCACCCCCTACCAGGAGGGAGGGGAGGGCAGGCAAGGCCCCAGGGAAGAAGAGAGAGGCTGTGTGCGCTGCTGAGAATGTTTCCCAGCATTTCCAGCCGGAGGAGGAGGAAGGGGACGTTACCACCAGCTCCTCTGATGAATCTGATGACAACACCTCGCATCGTTGGGTGAGTTCAAATAAAGGGCCCATGTTAATCCCTATTGAATTAAGGGTGCCATCTGCTGGTGAGACGGAGAAGCTTTCAGCTCTGCTGGACTCCGGCTGTTCCCGATGTATGATTAGTCCAGCGATGGTGGAAAAATTGGGATTGAAGTTGAGGACTTTGAAAGCCCCTATTGTTTTTTGCCAAATTGATGGTTCCATTGCGGGTGGGGGCCCAGCCCATTTTTATACTGAGCCGCTGGAAATGAAGATGGGAACCCATCAAGAGTTGATCTCTTTTATTGTGGCACCTGGGATGGACAGGCCCCTTATTTTAGGACTCCCCTGGCTTTGTAAATGGAACCCTCGCATTAACTGGAGGGAGGGGTGGCTACGCATTCGCACTAGCGCAGCCCTAGACGGGGAGATTGAAGCCTCAGAGCCTACTGGCTCCAACCCCACTTTGGCCGCCAGGGGGCAGGAGAGAATCGAAGGGGAAGAAAAAATTCCGAAAGAATATTGAGACCTAAGAGGAGTTTTCAGTGAGAAGGCTTCCGATAAGTTTCCCCCCCCCGCACAGACCCACTGATTGCACCATCGAGATTTTGCCTGGAGTGGCACTTCCAAAACCCCAGATATATTCTATGTCGCCCAGGGAGATGGAGGAGATGAGGAAATTTATTGACAAGAACTTAGAGAGAGGTTTCATTGAACCAGCTAGACCCAAGGTGGCTGCTCCTGTGCTATTCAGAGAAAAGAAAGATGGCTCTCTCAGATTATGTGTGAACTTTAAAAATTTGAATTCTGTCTTGGCCCAGAACCTCTACCCATTGCCTCTGATGAAGGATATGCTGGCCCAACTGGGGAAGGGCCGCATTTTTACTAAACTGGATTTACGGGAGGCATACTATAGAGTCCATATTAAGGAGGGAGACGAGTGGAAGACAGCTTTCAACTGTCCCCTGGGTTGTTTCCAGTTCCGTGTGATGCCCTTTGGCCTGCAGGGGGCACCTGCGGTCTTCATGCAATTGATCAATGAGGTTTTGCATGACCACCTTTAAAAGGTGTTATTGTATATTTGGATGATATCCTTATTTACACGCAAACACGTGACGAACACGTCAAGTTGGTTCGTACGGTGCTGAAGAAGCTCCGAGCCATGGAGCTTTATGCCAAATTGTCCAAATGTGAATTTCATCAGGAAAAGGTAGACTACCTTGGCTATCGTATCTCCCACGTGGGTGTGGAGATGGACCCTGCTAAGGTCAAAGCTGTCACTGAGTGAGAGGCGCCTCGTACACGCAGGCAGTTGCAGAAAATTTTGGGCTTTGCCAATTTCTATCGCCAATTCATCCCTTCTTTTGCTAAGATAGCTCTTCCCATCACTAACTTGTTAAAGTCCAAAGGTGGACCGAAACCCAGACCTAGCAAGCCGCTGGACTGGACCATGGAGTGTCAAGCTGCTTTTGAGACGTTAAAATGACTTTTTGCCGAGGAACCTGTTCTGAAGCACCCGGACATAGACAAACCGTTTGTGGTTCAAGCTGATGCCAGCGGCGTTGCGGTGGGGGCCGTATTGCTTCAGACCAACGATCAAGGTAAATTGCAACCTTGTGTATACACCTCTTGCAAACTCACTGACACAGAACGGCCTTGGGCGATCTGGGAGAAAGAGGCATTTGCTGTTCGTTGGGCTTTAGCCACATGGCGCCATTTCCTAGAGAGCGCTAAGCACCCGTTCGAGGTGTGGACTGACCATAAAAATTTGGAAGCTTTGAGAACTCCCAGGAGACTTTCCCCTAAGCAGATGCGCTGGGCTCAGCATTTCAATCATTTTAATTTCACCCTGAAGTACATCCCGGGGGGGAAGAACTTCATGGCTGATGCTTTGTCCAGGCTCCCTCAGTACAACTGCTCTAAGCTCAGCGTGGTCCAGCCGGTTGTTCCCACATCAAGCCTCGCTGCTCCTGTGGTTACTAGGCAACAGGCACGTTCTAAAGTGGACGTGTCTCAGGATTTTCTTTCCAATCTCAAGAACGCCCTTCCTCATGATGATTGGTTCCAGCAGCATACAGGTGAATGTACCATGAGGGATGATTTACCATGGATTGGGGCGAAACTTTACATCCCTGCCTCTCTTCGTCTGGTGGTTCTCCAACGGGCTCATGATTCCAGGATGGCGGGGCATTTTGGGTTCGTGAAGATGCTGCATCTGTTCGACATCTGACTCTTTTTTGAGCGCGGCTTTTGGACTGCATTCCCATCTGGCACGGCCACTGCTACCTGATACCACCCTGGACTTCCGGCCTCAGAGAGCGCCATCACTAGATGAGTGGGGGTGCTCGCAGTATGTAAGAAAGCCCCCTGCTTCCTTCAACTACTCTGGACTTTCTGGATTTTCCCAGAATCTGTCTGTTGCAGAGCCATCTGCTGAGAACTATTTGGCTCTCCCTGAACTCGCACTTTAACAATTCTGCGCAATTTTATTCTTCTTACTTTCCTCTCTTTTTTCCTTCCTTTTCCTTCTGTCTTTAGTATGGGATATGCATGTGATATGTATGTAGTTGAATGAATGGTCCCACTTTTTATTGTATTACCGCTGTAATCTGTGTTTTTTAATTATCGTGTGGGGATTGCTTGGGTGAGTGAATGAGTATGCTTGATTCGGAGGACCTGCCGGGGAATGTGGGGGTCATTGGGGTGGTTGGGGGGACCACGGACACGGGAGTGTGCCGGAGCATTACGGTCGTAACGGGGAGGGGCAGATATGGCGGGGACTTTAGGGCTGGCCATTACCGGGGAAGGAGGGCTCCCTACGTCATAGGGATCCCTCCTTCCGGCCCTATGAGTCCCACTCCGAGGCCAGATGGCGCGAGTAATCAGGACCCTGGTCTCAGGCTGTTGTCGCTAAATGCCAGGTCTGTAGTACACAAGGCTCCCCTCGTCCGGGACTTAATTTTAGACGAGAGGGCAGACCTGGCATGTATTACTGAGACCTGGCTGGGCCCGGAGGGAGGAGTCCCCCTCGTAGAGATGTGCCCAGAAGGATTTCAGGTGCTTCATCAGCCGAGAGCCCAGGGAAGGGGTGGCGGTGTGGCTATTGTGATCCGGGAGTCTTTAGTACCTCGTAGGATCCCTGCTCTGGAGCTTGTCGGGTGTGAGTCCCTGCTGGTGAAGTTGGACCTCAAGGGTCAAGTGGGGTTGCTGTTAACGTACCTGCCTCCCAACAGCATTGCAGCAGCCCTCCCCTCGCTCCTCGAGTCGGTAGCTGAGCTAGCAATTGAGTTCCCCAGGCTTATGGTCCTGGGGGATTTCAATCTGCCTTCGCTCGGTGAACACTCTGATGGGGCGCAGGAGTTCATGGCTTCCATGACAGCCATGGGCTGACCCAGGTAATTGGGGGCCCAACCCACTCAGCGGGTCACATGCTCAACCTCGTATTTCTCTCGGAGCAGTGGACTTGTGATCTTGGTCTGAGGGGTAATGAGATCATATTCCTGTCGTGGTCAGACCACTGCCTACTGAGGCTTGACTTTCGGAGGCCAAACCCCCACTGTAGGGAGGAGGAACCGACCAGGTGGTTCCGCCCCAGGCGACTTATGGACCCCTTGAGGTTCCAGACGGAGCTTGGGGTTATTCCTGATACTCTCGCCCACAGTCCGGTGGAGACTCTGGTTGCTGCCTGGCATTCAGCAGCATCGGAGACACTTGACCGGATTGCGCCACTACGGCCCCTCCAAGGCGGCGGATCCCGGAGGCCTCCTTGGTTCACCGAGGAGCTCCGGGAGAGGAAGCGCCGGAGGAGACGCCTAGAGCACCTATGGAGGTCCGATAAATCCGAATCGAACCGAGCACTTTTAACAACTTGCACCAAGGAGTACATCAGGGCACTTAGGACAGCAAAAAGAACGTATATTGCCACCTTGGTTGCGTCCGCTGAGTCCCGCCCAGCCGCCCTGTTTAGGATAAAAGAGCCGAGGTGGTGCAGTGGTTAGGGTGCAGTACTGCAGGCCACTTCAGCTGACTGTTATCTGCAGTTCAGTGGTTCTAATCTCACCGGCTCAAGGTTGACTCAGCCTTCCATCCTTCCGAGGTGGGTAAAATGAGGACCCGGATTGTTGTTGGGGGCAATATGCTGACTCTGTAAACCGCTTAGAGAGGGCTGAAAGCCCTATGAAGCGGTATATAAGTCTAACTGCTAACTGCTATTGCTAACCCGCTCCCTCCTAAATAGGAGGGATACGGGGGACCCCCTGCAGGGTAGGGCTGAGGATTATGTCCAGTTCTTAGCGGACAAAGTTGCTCGGTTTCGGTCGGATTTGGACTCCAACTTTGCAGATCCAGCCGAGGCACAGGAGGATAATCTGGTAGACCATCGCTGGGTTGAGTTTCAGGATGTTGCTCCTGGGGACGTGGACAAGGCCATGAGAGCTGTGAGTGCCTCCACCTGTGTACTGGACCCGTGTCCCTCCTGGCTGGTTGCCAACAGCAGAGAGGTGACATGGCGCTGGATCCAGGCGGTTGTTACCGCCTCCCTTCGGGAGGGACTCTTCCCCTCCGCACTTAAAACGCCGGTGGTGAGACCCCTCCTGAAGAAACCATCTTTGGATCCAGCCGTCCTTAACAATTATCGTCCAGTCTCCAACCTCCCCTTCGTAGGGAAGGTTGTTGAGAAGGTGGTGGCCTTCCAGCTTCAGCGGTCCTTGGAGGAAGCCAGTTACCTCGACCCATTCCAGTCCAGCTTCAGGCCTGGTTACAGCACAGAAACCGCTTTGGTCGCATTGACCGATGATCTCTGGAGAGCCAGAGATGGAGGCCATGCCTCCATTCTGGTTCTCCTTGACCTCTCGGCGGCTTTCGATACCATCGACCATGGTATCCTTCTGCGACGACTGAGGAAGGTGGGGGTGAGAGGCACTGTTTTGCAGTGGTTCTCCTCCTACCTCTCGGACAGGTCGCAGTCGGTGTTAGTCGGGGGGCAGAGATCGACCCCTAGGCCCCTAACATATGGGGTGCTACAGGGTTCGGTCTTATCCCCCCTGCTATTCAACATCTACATGAAACCGCTGGGCGAGATCATTCGGAGGCACGGGATAAGATACCACCAATACGCGGACGATACTCAGTTGTATCTGTCCGCCCCGTGCCAACTCAATGAAGCGGTAGACGTGATGAACCGGGGTCTTGAAGCCGTTAGGGACTGGATGAGGGCTAACAAGCTTGTACTCAACCCGGATAAGACCGAGTGGCTGTTGTGTTTCCCTCCCAATAATTTGGCTAGTGTTCCATCACTCAGGGTGGGGGGCCAAATATTATACCCCTCAGACAGGGTTCGCAACTTGGGAGTCCTCCTGGACCCACAGCTGACTTTTGACCACCATCTGTCGGCTGTGACCAGGGGGGCATTTGCCCAGGTTCGCCTGGTGCACCAGTTGCGACCCTACCTGAACCGGGAGGCTCTCACAACAGTCACTCGTGCCCTTGTGACCTCTAGGCTGGAATACTGCAATGTGCTCTACATGGGGCTGCCCTTGAAGAGCATCCGGCGACTTCAGCTAGTCCAGAATGCGGCTGCGCGAGCGATTGTGGGTGCACCTCGGTTCACCCACATAACACCTATCCTCCGCGAGCTGCGCTGGCTACCTGTTGATCTCCGGGTGCGCTTCAAGGTGCTACTTACCACCCATAAAGCCCTTCATGGTAGTGGATCTGGGTACTTGAGAGACCGCCTCCTGCCAATTACCTCCTCGCGACCTATTAGATCGCATAGATTAGGCCTCCTCCGAGTTCCATCTGCCAGTCAATGTCGACTGGCAACTATGCGGAGGAGAGCCTTTTCAGTAGTAGCTCCGACCCTTTGGAACGATCTCCCCGTGGAGATTCGTACCCTCACCACCCTCCAGACCTTCCGCACAGCCCTCAAGAACTGGCTATCCCGTCAGGCCTGGGGGTAAAGATTGTAATCCGCCCCCACCCGAATGATGAATGTTGTTTCTATATTTTAATTATGTACTGTGTTTATATATTACTGTTTGTATTCCCCTCTCTGTAAGTTGTAAGCCGCCCTGAGTCCCCTCAGGGAAAAGGGCGGCCTATAAATAAACTTTACAATTACAATTACAATTATACAATATATTATTTGCTTTCGCACCTAAATAATCAGACTTCGCTTTGCTACGCTTCTGTTCATTTATAATTAGTAAAAGTACACTTGATTTCCATCAATGGAGTCTTGTGGTTTTCTTTCCTGATTATCCGATGAAGGAGTGCTGACACTTGCTTCTTCCCAGGTGCCCTGTGGTGAGATGAGTAAAGGCTAATACTATCATGCCTTAATCCCATCACACTGGAGCTGAAGGGGAGCTCTTTGTTATGTAGAATAGACTGGCTCAGGCGTTTTAATGGCCCACTGACAAAAGTGGGGGCTATTAAGAGTGAGTCTGTTTCCCACCTAAAAACATGTTTCTCCATTTTTTATTCAGGGAAATATAATATTCTGCCTTTTCAATATTTCCCATGATATTTCATTTTTCTAGGAGAGGGGTGGGTGCTAACTTCCTACACTGCCTTTTTGAGAAGAATCAGCTAGCAACATAAAGCAGTTGCACTTGTGTTTGGCTCTTTTTGTACAACATAATCAGTTTCTTTACAAGCCTCATAAATGCATTCACACAAAAACCTTAATTTGATGTGTGCTTGTGTGTGTATAGCCCAGGCATCAGATTCTTTGTGATTCCAGGCTTTGGCCAGTCCTAGAAAAGGATCAATGATCCAGGAAAGTGGTTGGGTCAGCCAGAAAGGCGAGTGAGAGAACCGGATCCCCACCTTCCTCTTTGCTTCTCATCTCTGATAGCACTGCTGAAACTTAAGACAGGTTACTTGCCTCCCTGAGACAGCAAGTACTTCTCTGCAGCCATCAATGACCCAGAAAAGCAGCCATGAAATGTTGTCAGATGTAATGAGTCTCCAGCGTGCCAAGTCATGCTTCACTCTGCACCTCGTGGCCTTTTGAAGAGGAACCAGAAACTACAACCTTCCACTGATGAATGATCTATAATTAGCTTCATCTCTTCCTGACAGGCTGGGCAAAGACTTTCCCAGGGCACTTACTCTAAGAACAACAGTTTTCTCTTCTCTTTCTCTTCCCCCTCCGTTCAGTCTTCTTGCCTTCCCAAACAAAGGCAGAGAGAAGAGACCCAATTTCTCTTCACCAACAAGCTACTCCAGTTCCCTCCTTCTCTGCCCAGGTCAAGGTCTCATTTGGTCTGGCTTAGCTCCAGCATGGCTGTTGGGCACAGAATTGTCACCAAGGGTGGAAGGGAGAAGACCTGGCTCCCCCCCCCCCCCCCAGATTGCCAAGATGTACATAAAACTCACTGGAGTGCTAAAGGCTCAGAATAGATTAGTGATTTCATTATTTCCTTACGTGTCACTTATCACTTCATCCAAGACCCACTGTTATGGAAACCAAATGTCCATTTTTCTTTAAAAAGATGTTTATGAGATGATAGGCATTTTGTTGATAGACACTCATTACTTACACTGTTGTAATGATTTCATTCAAATTTCAATGACCTACCGTATTTTTCAGAGTATAAGACACGCCTTTTCCCCCCAAAAAAGAGGGTGAAAATCTGGGTGTGTCTTATATACTGAATACAACATTTTTGGCCTTTTGACTGAATTATATCTACAGTGTCTGTCTGTCTGTCTATCATCTATCTATCATCATTTACTTACCTATCTATTTGAATGTATAAGCAATCAAAGCTCTATTTCTTTTTAAGTGCATGCATGTGTGGATTTGGTCATGCAACTGTAACCACAATCTTGATATTTTTTGATACACACGCAAACACACACACGTGTGCAAACACACATATACACAATCCATGAACACCTTAGGAATTAATATCAGTAAGGATGCAGCAAAAAGTTGAAGGTGTCTCGAATGGTATGAAGTTGAGATAGAATTTCAGAATAGAAATATAAAAATTGAATGAATAAATGAAATGAAATGAATGAATGAATGAATGGATGGATGGATGGATGGATGGATGGATGGATGGATGGATGAACGAACGACCAACTGACCAACTGACTGACCAACCAACCAATCAA
This sequence comes from Thamnophis elegans, assembly GCF_009769535.1. Taxonomy (NCBI): domain Eukaryota; kingdom Metazoa; phylum Chordata; class Lepidosauria; order Squamata; family Natricidae; genus Thamnophis; species Thamnophis elegans. The sequence goes on from NC_045552.1 coordinate 27,478,238, forward strand.
TCAACCAATGGACTTCCCAGATTTTTTTTTTTAAAACTGAGTGGTTGAGAAACACTGTTGTGTGTTAAGTTGATACTTCACAATGATCCACAATTAATGCTTCCATCTTCTTTCATTCCAGTTAATCTCTGGTGAAAAGGCCAACCAAGATCTCAATATCTAGTGAGGCAGCTTTGTCAGAATCTAAATGTTGGATCCATAAATCTGTCATTGAAGGCTTTAAAAATCTTCAACTGCAACTCCAGCTATGGAAGCAGGAGGATGGACCCGCCTTTGCTGGCTGAGAGGCATCCTTAAGATTTGTCAGCAGCCAATAGCTGGACAGTGGGCAAGTCTATTGTTTCATGAACCACTATCAAAGTAGACTTTTGCAGCTGTGAACAAGGATTTGGGGGCCCTGCAGCTCTGAAGTTAAGAGAATATCACACCACTGTTTCTCAACCTTGGTAACTTTAAGGTGTGTGGATTTCAACTCCCAGCTTTGCTGGAATAGCAGAATAACAGTTGGAAGGAACTGTGGAAGTCTTCTAGTACATCCTCCTGCTCAAGCAGGAAACCCTAGAACATTTCAGACAAATGGTTGTCCAATCTCTTCTTAAAAGCCTCCAGTTTTGGAGCATCCACAACTTCTGGAGACAAGTCATTCCACTGATTATAGCAGGGGTTCCTAAACTTGGCAACTTTAAGACTTGTGGATGTCAACTCCCAGAATTGAAGTCCACAAGTCTTAAAGTTGCCAAGTTTAAAGACCTCTGGATTATAGCAACAGCATTTAGATTTATATACCACTTTATAGTACTTTACAGCCCTCTCTAAGCAGTTTATAGAGTCAGCATATTGCCCCCAATGAGTTGGGTCCTCATTTTACCCACCTCGGAAGGATGGAAGGCTGAATCAACCTGGTGGGATTTGAACTGCCAAATTGCAGGCAGCCGGTGATCAGCAGAAGTAGCCTGCAGTACTGCATTCTAACCACTGCACCACCGTGGCTTACGGTGTTAATTGTTCTAACTGCCAGGAAATTTCTCCTTGGTTCTCAGTTAGATCTCTCCTTGATAAGTTTCCATCTGTTGATTCTTCTCCTGCCTTCAGGTGCTTTGGTGAATAGGTTGATAATGCTCTTCTATGTGGCAGACCATGAGAAACACTGGTTTACCCTGAAATAGCAGATCAACTCTTGGAGAGCAGGTGCATAGTCTACTGTATTTTTCAGAGTATAAGACACACCTTTTTCCCTCAAAAAAGAGGCTGAAAATCTGGGTGTGACTTGCCTCCCGAAACCCTGCCCCCTTCACCAAAATGGCTGTGGAGAGCCTGTAGAGGGCTTTCAGAGAGCTTCTGGGGGCTGAAGAGGGCAGAAATGAGTAAAAAACAGCTCGTTTTTTATTCAATTTTACACACACACACAGCCCCCAGGAGCACTCTATAAGGGTTCTAAAGGCTATCCATGCCCCCCCCTTTTTTTTACAAAAAACGGGCTCGTTTTTGGGAAAAACAGTCTGTTCCCCCACGCCCGGAGCACTCTGCAAGCCCCCTAAAAGCTACTCATGCCTTTTTGGGGGGGGAAATAGGCCTGTTTTTGTGAAAAATGGGCCATTTTGCGGAGGTTTGCAGAGTGCAAAAACTTTTTTTTAATTTGCCTCTTCAAAACCTTGGTGCGTCTTATACTCCAGTGTGTCTTATACTCTGAAAAATATGGTAACTGTAGTATCCCTGGCTCTATCCAAGTGTGAGAGCAATTACTTTGAGCCTCCTCTCACAGACAGACTCCTGTTGGTCTCAGCTGCTGGTTAACCTCTCCCCCCACCCCTCAGGTAAAGAGAAAATACCCTGTTCCTGGACTTTCTGCAGTTGCTTTTGTCTGTGTTCTGACCTAGACCTCCTGAGACAGTAGAAAGCACATGCTTAGTCCCCCAAACCTCTTTGTATTTCAATGACTGTGAACTATGTTCATTCACAGCCCGTAATGAGTCACAAATAGTTTGTAAAGAATCCGACAGAAGTCTGCCAAAGTCTTTCAGAATAAGGCTGATAAGCACCCACCTTTATCTCCCTTGAAATGCTGCCAAAGACCTAATTACCAATTAGCTTTGCAAGGCCACACGGAGCACAGAGTCAAACCAGAGCTTCAGAGTTTAAACTGACCAGAACGAACAAAGTTGCTGCCTGCAAAGGCTCACGTGCCTTTGTTCCTCCTTTATGTCTTATGGGAGGGGCCAATCATCTCCAAGCCTTACTCCTGAATCGTCCCTTTTGTCTTAATTGTTCTTGCCTTCTGGCAGCTCTGCACATGTGTACACTGGGAACAGGCTCCCCCTGTTCCTCTTCCTCGCTGATGTCCGATTCTGGAGGCAGTACATAGCTCCCAGATGGCCCTGCCCCTCTCTCTGCCTCCGAAGCAGAGCTCTCGACTGAGCCTTCCCCAGACTCCAGGACTTGCCCATGTTCCCCCCAACCTCCTCACTGTTCGACTCTGCTGCCAGCTCCACAGGCTGCCTGTGGACCACAACAGTCTGATGCACATGAGAAATCCAGAAGACAGATCACAAGGAATGGAAGCTTTCATGATTCTCCCACAAAGGCGGCTGGTGGCAAAGCAAAGCATTTCATCACATTAGCATTGCAGTGTGGGGTGGGGGTGGGGTGGGATGCCTGGGAAGACTTCCTTGGCAGCCAAATACAGCCAAAGTCACAGGATGTAGGATCCAATATTCATATTTTAGCGAATTCAGAGGTGCAGTAAGGTCTGACAAGGTTTTCCAGTCCCCAGAACCATGATCCTCTCTGCATGCTCAACCATTACATCCCATTTTCATTTTCCTAGTTTGTGTGGGTGTACGTGTGTGTGCACATTCATGCGTGTGCGTTGCATTGGTAGGCTAGGAATTAAATTCTGTATAATGTTATTTTTAAGTAATTGTGTGCTTGCTGATGCTATGCAAGAGGAAAATTACCAATCAGCTAAAGGCTGCAAAAAATACTTTGATTCTTTGTTTTTGGTGTATTTGTTAAATTAAGAAAGAAAGAAATCCTGTGTGATCATTGGCTTCTCTGTTACTCGGGTACTTAGCATTTCCTCTTATTTTCCTCAACACAATCCTATGAAGTAAACTAGGAAGCAGAGAATTAAATGGTGGATGGAGTCACCGAAGCAGTCGGTGTGAGCTTAAATGGACTCCAGAGGATGGTAGAGCACAGGAAGGCCTGGAGGAACGTTGTTCACGGGGTCGCAATGGGTCAAACAGTGACTTCCCAACTAAGAACAACAAACTAGGGAGGGAGAAGGGGGAGAGAGGGAAAGAGGGAGGGAAAGAGGGAGGGAGAGGGAGGGAGGGAGAGAGAGAGAGAGAAAAAAACTGACTATGTAAGAGTACTTGGAAGTGGGGAGTGGAACTTCAATCTCCCACCTCCTAGGAAAACAACCTTTACAATTGCACCACATTTACCCAACATGAATTGAAATGCTTTCTACGAGGAGGAGGAGGAGGAGGAGGAGGAGGAGGAGGAGGAGGAGGAGGAGGAGGAGGAGGAGGAGGAGAGCAAATCACAGCAGTGGAAGACTGATTCCTCTGGTTGATGTTTTTGAAAACTCACCTGCTAGTATCTACTCTTATAAAGACTAAAACACATATTGTTTGTTTTGCTTTTATGAATGAAGAATACTTAATAAGCTTCACACAGGAGATCAGATTGTATTGGGTCATACAATGCAATAAATCTAAACCCAGATTAACGATGACTGCAACGTGTTCATATAGCCTGCTAAACCCCCTCCAATTTCTGCAATGGCTTAGTGTATCGACCTGATTTACCCTTACTTATTTACTTACTTTTTAAAAAGAATATTAATGCTCACCTAACTCAAACAATGCAGCCCAGGGTGGCTTACAGCGAGAACTAACCAAGACTTTTTTTAAAAAAAAACACAATTTGTCTGAGGCAGCATCGTATTCAGGGCAGTTTCGTTCAAGGCACAAGAACTAGGTTAGTTCTCATAGCCCCATCCCCATAACAAGCCTCCTTCTCTAAAGATTTCAGTCAATGAAAATGGAAACAAGATGTATGGTTGTTTTCATAACATGAGAACAAGAGCTTTTGAAATGCGGTTTTGATAATGGCAATTACAGTATAGTCATACTTTGGTGTGCTGGTATGAAGACAGTTGCCAAGCAACGCCAGAGATGTATCTTTTCCTCAATGAATGGGGTAGATTAAGTAGGTTGCATACACACACACACACACACACACACCATGTTTCCCCGAAAATTAGACAGGATCTTAATTTCTTTTGACCCCTGAAATAAGCGCTTGGCCTTATTTTCTGGGAGGTCTTATTATTTTTGAGGTGCAGGAGGTGGTGAGCTGGTTACCTCATGGCTGCTGCTGTATTTGTAATATTTTCAGGGAGGGCTTATTTTAGTGCATGCGCTCAAAAGCCCATTTGTGTGTATTATCCAAAGAGGTCTTATTTTCAGAGCAACCTGGGGGTATGTATGTATGTATGTATGTACGTACGTACGTACGTACATATGTACCGTATTTTTCGGAGTATAAGATGCATCTTTTTCCCTCAAAAAAGAGGCTCAAAAACTGGGTGTGTCTTATACACTGAATACAGCATTTTTCGCCTCCCGAAACCCCGCCCCCTTCATTAAAATGGTCGTGCATAGCTTGTAGGAGGCTTTCAGAGAGTTCCTGGGGGCTGGGGAAGGCAGAAATGAGTGAAAAATGGGCCACCTTTTGCTCAATTTGCCCCCACCCCAGCCCCCAGGAGTACTCTATAAGACACCTAAAGGCTATGCATGCAATTTTTTTAACGTTTTTGCCCCCCCCCCCCCCCGGAGCATTCTGCAAGCCCCCTAAAGGCTATTCATGCCTTTTTTGGGGGGAAACAAGCCTGTTTTCATGAAAAACAGGCCCTTTTTGGGAGGTTTGTAGAGTAAATCTTTAATTTTATTAAAGATTACAATTAACAACAGTATAAACTATTGCAAACAGAAATAGAGGAAAAATAGCAGAATAGAAAGAAAAGGGAAAAGAAGGTGCAGGAAAAAAGAGAAAGTAAAATAGAAACAAAAAAATAAGAATATAGTAAAGAAAAAAAGAAATATATAAAGAAGTGACTACTCTTTTTCTCACCACTATAAACAATCTTAATAACTTATTATTTGCTCTTTAAGAATGACAAAGGATCCCTTCTTTCCAAAACATCTTATCTATAAACAAACTCATACAATTTCAAGAGTTTAATCCTGATGACAATGATAGTCCAATTAATAGTTACCAGAGAGAACAATATATTTATTTTGACCTTGATCAAATACACCAATTCCTTTTACTTCTATCCATCTTGATTTTCAGTCCCTTCAAATGATTTCTTAAAAACTATTTCCTTTCTTTTTTTTTCTTTATTCCTTCTCACAAAATTCTTCAAAGCTATGACAAGCTTATTTTGCAAGTCTAATCTAGGAAAATTACCCAGGTCACTCTCTTGGTTTGTTATTTGTATTTTATTTATTAAGACATCAGCCAGTTTCGTTTATATGACCCATATTTTCCTCCATGCCATTCTTATGGCCTGTCATTTTTAAATTCACTTTCATATCAATCTGTCATATCAGGCCTGTTCCTCTTCCATAACATCTTTTAAACACAGCCTATCTATAGAGGCAGGCTCTCTTCAAATTAAGTTTTGGGTCCATTGTTCAAAAATATCCTTCATCGTGTCCATTATATTTTCCTTCATTCTGCATTAGTAAGTCAAGTTTAAGTGTTCTACGTTAATTATGATCTTTTGTTCTTTCTAGTGTCTAATTTTTGAAGTCTTATTATGCTTTTTAAAAAGAATTCACAACAATGAATTCTCTTTAATGGAAGGATTCTTTATAATTAATTCCAAAATCTTTGGCACCGAGTGCCAAAAAAGTCACATGGAAACATCACGCGCACACGCTCATCAGGGCTGCGCTCCAGAAAAGCCTAACTTCTGGGTTCTGCTGCCTATGAGCGCCCAACGATCAGCTGGCTGGCGTGCATGAGCAGGGTGATTTTTGGCACTGCAATGCACATGAAGGTATCACGCTCCGGAAAAGCCAAACTTCTGGGTTCTGGCACGCATGCACACTCGACAATCAGCTAGCCGGAGTGCATGCACACAACAGTTTTCAGCACTGCCATGCGTGCAAAGGGCAGCTGATCATTGCGCGCACATGCAGGCCAGGAACCCAGAAGACAAACAGGCAAGGCCACACATGCCAGGCGACATGGCTTTGCATGCCACTGTGAGCACATTTGTAATTGGTGTCCTTTCAAAAGCAGTAACCACAGTTTAAGCAAAATGGTGCTACTTCATCTCCCCTACTTCTTAAATCCATCAGAGACTACGGCCTTATGGTCTTCTTATGAGGAACAACTGTCTGGAGCACCTGTGGATGATCTCTAGTTGTCTCCTTGTCCCAAGAAAAATTACAAAGGGTTGGTCTACTCACCAGCTCTTCATTCTGTTGCTGTTCTCATCTCTGTTGTTTGTGGATTTCTCTTCAAGTTTGGATTTGAAAAGCTGGTTGACACAATCTGGGGGCCATAAACAGGGTAAGGAAGACAAAATTCCTTCCTTTGGCTGGATTATCAATTACAAAACACAGCTTTACTCAGAACAGGTTACATCCTGTGACCATACCTTTAACACCCTCAAACAACCACTTCTGCCTATCTCTGGTCTTTGAAAAGGATTAACTAGGTGGATAAAAATGTCAAATCCAGTCTGAACATCTGGATCACTGTGCAACAAACCATAATAATGAGTAAAAAGTAAATAGCTGCCAGAACTGTTGTGTTGTAGGAAGTTAGCACCCACCCCTCCCTCTCATAGAAAAATGAAATATTTTAGGAAATATTAAAAAGGCAGAATATTATATTTCCCTGGATGAGAAAAGGAGAAACATATTTTTAAAGACAAAACAGCTCTCTGCAACTTCATGCCCCCCCACCTTTGTCAAAGAGCCATTAAGGTCTGAGCTAGTCTATTCTACATAACAAAGGTAGGATTAACCCTTTACCCATCTCACCCCATGGCACCTGGGAAGATTACATCAGCCAGCAAGGCAAACAAGCTTGGGTCTCAGGACAGCCTACAAAGTTAGCTAAGACTCCCACCCCTGGGAGTCTGACAACCAATCAGAATACATTTCTTACACAGGGACAGGGACAGGAAATGGGGGCCAGGAGAGGGTATAAAACTCAGGGACTCTCAGCATCTCAGCCCTTTTTCTTCTTCAGTCAACATCTGGAAGCATGTGATCCCTCTTTTCACCCGGGAGCTCCAAGCCATGTCATCCTGTCCACCATTAAACCATCTTTCCAAGCAGCCTCCATGTGTCCAGTGTCTTTTCCCCCACTTGGAACTGAACCCAGATGGACATTTCTTCAAACAGTGTCACCAAACAATGAGACACACCTACATTTTACCTGACAAGAACCATATTCCAATCACCTCCTTGTGTGGTGCTCCTTTTATACACAAAAGCAAGAGATTCCAATTGCTGGGCAGGGACATTATCCAAACTATTTAAGCTATTATGCCTAAAGTTCTTCTCCCTGGGCTACACTGAATGAACTTCATGGGAGTCATCATCCAAACCACCTGATGGGCATCAAGTTTCCCACCCCATATCTAGTCAATCACAAGGTGTTACTGGAACGTGATCATACATTTGTCCTGGAGGCACAAAGACAGTAAAATAGCATCTCCAAGAAAACATTTGTCCTCCCATGTGATGTGCATGTTGGTTTCTTCCAAGTTTTCCCTAACGGTTGCAAGTTCAGACAATACAGTAAAGGACCAGCGTTGACAGGGATCAGACAGACTGTGGGGTACATCTGCCAAAACCATCTCAGTGGGAATGAAAAACTTCAACATTGCCAGGAGTAGAAAAGCTTTAGGGAAATCCAAAGTAAGTCCATTCCACCATCTTCTGTTCTTTAGCACAGACTCATTTCAGCAGCCATCAATATGTAATTTCAAAAAGAGATGGGAAAGACAATAAGTCTTGTCAAGCCTGGTCATCCCCAAAGCTAATTAGCCAGAAAGAGTTAAAGGTCAAAGTCAAAAGAAAAAAGCTTGCTTAATTATCTCAAGTGCCCCCTAATTAGCCAAAGCCAGTCCAGCATCGATTCCCTCCCTTCCTTCCTTCCCAACATTTGTAGATTTCATTCCTCTTCAACATTCTTTCTCTCTCCTTTTATTTCTCTGTGGAAAACTGTGTTCAACAAAAAGGTGACGGAGCAGCCAATTTAAATAAATTGCAAAAGCCTAGGGGGGGGGGGAGATCAGTATTCACATAGAGGCTGAGTGGCAAAGAAACAAAATTGCCTGTAATGTACTTTTTCAATCCATTTCTACTACACCTGGGTAATTCATAGATGAGGATGTAATATTTGCCCAAGAAGCTATGTCAACCAGGCTGGTTAACAGAAATGTAACTGCCATCCTATTATGATGGATGCCATCTCCTGGTCTATGGCGGGGCTATCAACAGGGTGTGGTCAAAAAAATCAAGTTGGCAGCCACAACTGTACAGAATGCTCCCTGTGTTTTGAAAAATGGGCAAAATTTTAATGGTATGGTCTGGGCTGCCATCTTGACTTTTTTGACCATATGCTATGGACAACTCTAATCTAGAGCTTTTTGTAAGGCTACCAGATCTGGGCTGAAAAAACTCACAATGATCACCAGGTAGCAAAGAGATATAAAAAGGTCTGGCTTTTGCTTACCAATTGCTCCAGATGAACAAGTGGGTTCATCATCAGTTTTGCAGCCCAGATCTGATGGCCCCCTTCTCTATGAATGGGAGCAAAGCTTCATTTCTTGCTGGATCTCGCAGGCATTGCTTCCGGCCCTTGTTGGTGCTGCACGACTGGGAGATGCATGACTTCCTCTCTACCCCAAGAAACTGGCTGACCCATGAGATGAGATGAGATGAGATGAGATGAGATGAGATGAGATGAGATGAGAGAGAGAGAGAGAGAGAGAGAGAGAAGATGAGAAAGAAAAGAGAGAGATGAGAGAGATGAGAGAGAGTGATGAGAGAGAGAGGGCAAGAGCAAGAGTAAGAGAGAAATAGAGAGATGAGAAAGAAAAGAGAGAGATGAGAGAGAAAAGAGAGAGATGAGAGAGAGTGATGAGAGAGGGAGAGGGAGAGAGAAAGAGAGAGATGAGAAAGAAAAGAGAGAGATGAGAGAGAGTGATGAGAGAGAGAGGGAGAGTGAGAGAGAAAGAGAGAGATGAGAAAGAAAAGAGATGAGAGAGAGAGTGATGAGAGAGAGGGGGCGAGAGGGAGAGTAAGAGAGAAAGAGAAAGATGAGAAATAAAAGAGAGAGATGAGAGAGAGAGTGATGAGAGAGGGCAAGAGGGAGAGTAAGAGAGAAAGAGAGATGAGAAAGAAAAGAGAGAGATAAGAGTGATGACGAGAGTGATGAGAGGGAGTGATGAGAGAGAGGGGGCGAGAGGGAGAGTAAGAGAGAAAGAGAAAGATGAGAAAGAAAAGAGAGAGATGAGAGAAAAAGAGAGTGATGAGAGAGAGGGGGCAAGGGGGAGAGTAAGAGAGAAAGAGAGAGATGAGAGAAAAGAGAGACGAGAGAGATGAGAGAGAGATGAGACAGAAAGAGTGATGAGAGAGTGGGGTGAGAAAGAGAGAAAGAGAAAGATGAGAGAGAAAAGAGAGAGATGAAAGAGAAAAGAGAGATGAGAGAAAAGAGAGAGAGAAAAGAGAGAGATGTGACAGAGAGAGGGAGAGAAAGACAGAAAGAGAGAGAAAGAAAGAGATGAGAGATCCTGTTTTTTTTTTTCTGTGGGAAATGGGTCCAAATGGCTCCTTGAGTGTATAAGATTGCAGAAACAGGCAGCCAAGCTAAGTGCCTGAAGGACCCCATCGTGTCACTGGGAGTCCAGGTGTTTTAGCCAGCAGTGTGCTGGATTCATATTAGTAGTCTGCAGGATTTAAAGTTATGAATTTAGAGGTCCCTGTGGTCCGAAAGGTTGGTGACCCCTCTCCTAGGTGACAAGACATTTATAGGTGACAAATTGGAGAGAACAGGCCCGCAGTGTGTCCACCATATCTACCTTGGATCTAGATGGGCAGATACCTTCAAGGAGAAGGTATACATAACTATACTAAGGTGACCAGACGTCCCGCTTTTGGCGGGACACCCCCGCCTTTTGATGCATATTCCCGCGTCCCGCCCGCTTTTTAAAAAGGCACGCTTTTTTTGGCGCTGGCAGCTCCCGCCCATCAGCTGCTGGGCTGGCTCATCGTTTCGTTCTATGCTACCTACAAATTTAAGCCAGCCCAGCCTGCCGCTCACTAATTTGATTGGCTGGACTCCAGCCAATCAGTGAGCTGGCCAACCAGCTCACTGATTGGCTGGACTCCTTAGCTGAGGACGCATGCGCGAGTTCTCCATTTTATTTCGTCTTTCTTTCTTGTTGGGGTTGCAGCTGCTGCGCTTACTCACTGGTGGTGAGTATGTTTTGTATTGTCTAATTAATTTGGTACCGTGGGAATCGGGAGGCGCTGGGGGGAGGAGACGTTGCTGGTCGCCGCGTGCTCCCTCGCTCGCGGCTGAGGAGGGGGAGGAGGGGGAAGCAGCCCGGCGTTGCTCGCGGAGGAGGAGGAGGAGGGGGGAAGGCAAGCAGCCCAGCGTTGCGTTGCTCACGGAGGAGGAGGAGGAGGGGGGAAGGCAAGCAGCCCAGCGTTGCATTGCTCGCGGAGGAGGAGGAGGAGGGGGGAAGGCAAGCAGCCCAGCGTTGCACGCGGCGGAGGAGGAGGAGGGGTGGAAGGCAAGCAGCCCCGCGTTGCGTTGCTCGCGGAGGAGGAGGGAAGGCAAGCAGCCCAGCGTTGCGTTGCTCGCGGAGGAGGAGGAGGGGGGGGAAGGCAAGCAGCCCAGCGTTGCGTTGCTCACGGAGGAGGAGGGGGGGGGGGAAGGCAAGCAGCCCAGCGTTGCACGCGGCGGAGGAGGAGGAGGGGTGGAAGGCAAGCAGCCCCGCGTTGCGTTGCTCGCGGAGGAGGAGGAGGAGGGGGGAAGGCAAGCAAGCAGCCCGGCGTTGGTCGCGGAGGAGGAGGAGGGGGGGAAGCAGCCCGGCGTTGGTGGTCGCCGCGCGCTCCCTCGCTCGCGGCCAGGCTTTGGTCCCGCCTTTCCCGCTCTGCGTGGGAGAATGTGTGTGTGTGTGAGAGAGAGAGAGAGATTGTGTGTGTGTGTGTGTGTGTGTGAGAGAGAGAGAGAGAGATTGTGTGGGAAAGCAAACGTGGGAAAGTCCTTTGCAGGCGGCTAGAACTGGCCGCCCGCAAAGGACTTCCCCAGACTGGGAGAGATATTTTAAAAAAATGGCGGTCCTTCTAGCTCGCTTTGTTGCTTGGTTTGCTGCAGCCCTGGAGAGGGCGAGTCAGAGGCAGCCCAGCACCTGGCGTCCCCCCCCTCGGCGGCACCGAGATGGCTCTCCTGGACGCCTGACCTGCCGGTATCTCCCCCCTCCCGTTTTCCGCCTTCCGGAAGCCCATCGCTTCGGGCGCTTCAGGCTCTTTCCTTTCCTCCCATCCCTTGCCCTGCTTTCTGCTCGAACGGAATATCTTCTGCTGCCTCCTCCTCCCCCAACAGCACTGCCGGATTTGCCGCCCAACGCTGCGGCTGAGGTGAAGCCGCCAAAGCTCCCGCCAGCATCCCTGCTTAGGTGAGGTGTTCCGAGCGGAGGGGGAGGCAGGCACCGCCGCCACTGCCATGGGCGGGGGCGCCTGCGGGAGCTTTGGCGGCTTCACCTCGGCTGCAGCGCTGGGCAGCAAATGTGGTGGTCCTCTTGGAGGAGGAGGGGGAGGCGGCAGGAGTTATTCTGGTGGGGGGGAGGCTCGTCGGCATCTTCAGCGGCAGCCCTGCCCCTGTGAAAAAACCCGAAGATGGAGCAGATGATGTCGCCGCCACATGACTGGAGGAGGAATTCTGGGAGTTGAAGTCCACAGTCTTAAGCTGTCAGGTTTGAAGATCCCTGTGTTTTTTTTCCCTAAAGGGTTAGGGGTGCAAGGATCTTGTAACTTGACAGCTTTAAGACTTGCATGCTTCACTGCCAGAGTTTCTGAGCCAATATGACTGGAGGAGGAATTCTGGGAGTTGAAGTCCACAGTCTTAAGCTGTCAGGTTTGAAGATCCCTGTGTTCCTAATAGAAAGAGTTCAGGTTTCCAATCTAACTTAACCTTTGTTATTTCTTCCAACCAATTTTTGATCCTTTTCCAGAATTTTTTTGCCTCTTCACAAGTCCACCATAAATGATAATATGTGCCATGATGTATTGAATCACATTTCCAGAAATTTAGCGAGGTATTTGTTGAAATTTTGGCCAACCTTGACGGTGCCAGATGCCATCTATAATAAAGCATTTTGTACTGGTTTTCCTTGTATGGGATTGATAGTGTCATTCTTAAATTTATTCCCCAAAATTTTTCCCATTTGTCTAGTTCAATGTTATAGCCAAAGTTCTGTGCCCATTTTATCATTGGTTCTTTTACAATTTCCTCTTCCATTTGATACTTCAAGAGGAATTTGTATATTTTCCCTATCATCTTTCTGTCCAGACTTTGAATAATTTTATCCAATTCGTGTGGTTCTGTTTCAATACCATATATTTTAGTGTCTTTATTGTATTTAGTTTTAATTTGGAGGTAGGTTAGCCAATCACCTTTCATATTCTGATCTGCCAATTCTTCAATTGTTTTTAAATTTCCCTGTCTGTCAATTAGATCTCTGTATCTTAGAATTTTGTTCCAATCTGTAAAATTTGGGTGTGTCGTTCTTTCTGTTGGTGATAGCCAATTTGGGGTTTTCACATAGTGGATTTTTTTGATTTTGAGCCATTGTTGCAGTAAAGTTCTAATTAAATGATTTTGAAAGTATTTGTGCGTTTTATGTTTGTCATTCATTCCATAAGAAATTATGCCAGCCTGCCTGCAGGTCATGGCCTTCTAAGATCAGAATTCTTTTATTCTTTAACTCAATCCAATCCTTCATCATTGTCATTGTTACTGCAGTTGCGTATATATAGGCTCCCTGTGTGCTTCCATCCATCCCTACGAAGATCTGCTGACTCTGCCTGCCTGCTGGTAAGTGAGCTGGGTTTTTTCTTTTATTTTTTTAATGTATTTTAAAATAATATTTTATTTATTGTGCATATGATTTTTAAAAATAGTGTTATTCTGTGTTGATTCTTTTTTTAAATTGTCTTAAACTATTTAAAAAAAGATTCTATCCAAAATAAATTGAAACAAGCCATTTTTAAAATTTCTATGCACAATACTTTGAAATGGACTCAGGAGTCATGATTGACACTGAGTGAATTTGCACTTTTCATAATCAGGAAGATACAATGGCATTGAAAAAAGTGACTGATGACCATTTTTCACACTTAGCGACCATTTTCACACTTAGCGACCGTTGTGGCATCCTCATGGTTACGCGATCAAAATGTTGATGTTTGGCAACGGATTCGTATTTCTGATGATAGTTTGAAATGGTGACAGTATAAATTATTGCTGGTGTAATACTTAACAATGGTTTTTAAGGATTTCTTTTATTTATAGAATACCTTTTTTATTATTTTGGGGGGATTTTTACTTTTAAATTGTTTATAAAATGTATTTACTACAAGAAATGTTCCTTTTTGCAAATGTGATCTTTGCAAATCTTTGTGATGCAATATGTTCAGACCAGGTTTATGTGTCTCAAAGTGGCTGCTATTCTATGGGCAGGCCAGGTTGGTGCAAGGCAGCTTTGCCAGATTTGGTGTGTTTCACCCTCATTGAATTTTATATCGTATAAAGAATGGAAGGAGGAAGGAAGAGAAAAAAGGAGGAAGGGAGTGAGTGAGGAAAGAAGAGGATGGAAGGAGGGAGGAAGGAAGGAAGAGAGGGAAAGAGCAGAAGACAGATAAGGTGAAGGTAGATAAGCAAGAGGAATGAAGGAAGAAGTGAGGAGTCTCGAGGAGGGGGAAAACATTTAGTGACCAAAGTTACAATGGCATTGAAAAAAGTGACTGATGACCATTTTCACACTTAGCGACCGTTGCGACCATTTTTCACACTTAGCGACCGTTGCGACCATTTTTCACACTTAGCGACCGTTGCAGCATCCTCATGGTCACGTGATCAAAATTTTGTTTGGCAACAGATTCGTATTTATGCTGGTTTCAGTGTCCCGGAGTGACCTTTTGACAAAAAAAATTTTTTTTAATCAAGCCCCCCCCGCCCCCCGGTCAAGGGTGTCCCTCTTTTCCAATCTGAAAATCTGGTCACCTTAAACTATACATTACCTGCCCCTAGTTCATGGTTCCATTCATCTGATGCCATACAACAATTGTCGTCTAAATAAGAAAGTGGAAAGACTAACTCAAGAGTTTTCTCTCACATCTCTCCGCCCACTGCTATTCTTTGAACTTCCGGAAAGTGATAGCATTCGTATTATTGTAAGCCCACAGCATAAAAAATGCAGAAGCCAAACACATTGCTCTTCTCTCCCAGAGGGGGTGTAGGAGCAGTAAAACATCTAGCTTTCCTGGGAAATTGAAGTAATTAGTAATCTTATGCAAAAAGCAACATTGGCACTCTTTCTTTCAGCGTGAATGCTGACATCTATCCATTCCCTTCAAACAGAATAAAACACGAGAAGAAAAACAAGAATCATTCAAAAGCAGAATTTTGGTGAGTTAAACAGCAGAACCAATCATTTATATAAATTGGCAGGAGTACGTAGCAGACAGGCTCACATTTCCTAGCTATTTGTCATTTTAAAGGGGATAGGCTAGTTTTGAAAAACATCCAGCTGTTCATCTAGAAGTGCTCCTTATTCACCATAGGTGACCAGGAAAAAAGGAGTATTAAAAACTGGGAGCAAGCAGCCAGCTTTTAAAAGAATTACCAGCCATTCTGTTTACTTTCCATTTCCAGAGGCCCTGGAATAAGTGTGATTAGAGTTGCATTGTTAATTTTGGGATGAAGCTGCTCGATTTTCTCATCTATCAAGCGTAAGAGCACCACCCTGGGAACGCAATAAAAATATATCTTCCTTTTTTCCCCCTTGCTCTAGCTTGCTCATACTTTCTTTGAGACGTACAAACTGTTTCCCTGACTGAAATTTCAAAGTAGAATTTGAGAAATGAAGAATTCTAATTACATTAAAGGATCCGCTCCAGACCGTTCGCCAGAAACAAAATAAAAGAAACTCAAAACACAAGTTATAATCATCTCTTCCAAAAAGCAAAGAAAAATGCAGGAGGATCCATTCAAGAAAGGAGGTTAAAAAAATGATAACAGCATCCACAATTTCCTGAGAGAAGGCCCAGAACTTTTTTAAGCGCATCTCGGCGGTGATTCTCCACCTTAAGATGTGAAGTCCACAAATCTTAAAATGACTAAACCTGAGAAACACTGATATAAGGGGACATCAGGTTGGGGAAGAGCTCTCTATAGTATAGGACTGTGATGGTGAACTTATGACATGCATGCCACAAGTGGCACATGGAGCCATCTCTGTGGGCACACAAGCCATCACCCAAGAAAGCTCCACTGCCCATGCGCGCGCATCCCCTCCCATCCAGCTGATTTTTGTGTCTCTGTTGGGAGGGTTGCGCGTGCATTCATGGGAGGTGAGGGGACACACGCACATGCACGGGGTTGGGGGATCGCATGTGTGAGGGTGATTTGGTGCTAGCCGGCCTCCCTGAAGCCTCCTGGGACCAAAAATTGGGGGGGGGGATGCGTCCCTCCCTCGTGCCCTGTTTTCGGTCCGGTGGCTTCAGGGGGGCCTGCTAGCACCAAAACGGGGTTGCATGGGAAGTCACATGTGCGGGACCTGGGGGGCATTGCGTTATGGGTGTGTGCATGATATTGTGCGCTTGTGCATGCTTTCAGCACTCAAGGGGAAAAATGTTCACCATCACTGGTACAGGAGCTATTCAAGAAAGTTCATTCTAGATCTGGATCAAAACTAGTGACCACATCTCAATTTTAGGTAGCGTTAGTATCTACAGAAATCTGATTCCTGGGGCTTCCAAATACAGGAGATCTTTGACTTACCAACAGTTCATTTAGTGAACTTTCAAAGTTACAAAAGCAACAATAAAAGTGACTTATGACCATTTTTCACATTTGCGACCATTGCAACATTCCCTTATGGTCACATAATAAAAATTCAGATCTTTGGCAACTGGTTCATATTTATGACCGTCACAGAGTCCCTGGGTCACGCAATCCTCTTTTGACAAGAAAAGTCAATTGGGGAAGCCGAATTCATTTAACAACTGTGTGACTAAATTAACAACTGCTGTGATTCACTTGACAACTGTGGCATGAAAGGTCACAAAATGGGGCCAAAGTCACTGAAGTGTTTCACTTAGCAACATAAATTTGGGGCCCAATGATGGTTGTAAGTTGAGGATTATCTTTATTTCTACCTAACCCTAACCCAATTTATAGTTTTTGAAGAGCTCTCTAGATGGTTTGGGAAAGAATCATCATCCCTTCTTGCATCAGGCTCTTTGGAGAAATGGCTTTGTGAAAAACAGAAGGAGTTCTCTGCTTGTGCGCAACGCCCGCAGCCCCATCCCCACCCCGATCCCAGGCGGTTGGGCGCTGCTGCTGCTGGAGCTCCTGGGTTCGGGGGCTTCTGCCCTTTGTGCCGCGCTTTGCAGCCAGCAGAGTCCCATGCAGACCTCTTCAGGTTTCTGGGCTTCTTGGACCCCTTTCTTCCTCCACGACCCCCAACATCTTCTCTGATGGCAATTATGGCTAAAGGGCCTTTGGAAGCTGCGGCTGCCCCCTCCCCCTCCCATTTGCAGAAACTTTTCTTCCTGAAGAATTGGGATCTTTCAGATCATCTTCTCTTCTCCAATTATCTTCTCCTCCCCCCTCCTCCCCCCTGCACAGCCTCAGTTGCTGCTTGGAGGGGGGGAGATTTCTGGTTTTGCAGGGCTGAGAGGAAAAGGGGAAGGATGAACAGACCTTCCAAGGCTGCCCACCCCTTGGCCTTTTTGCAACCAAATTCTCCTCCCAAACAGAGGCCACTTCTACCTGAATACTGCAGGGAAGAGCAGCATGGGCCCATAACTGGGCAACATGTGGTGGGGGAGGCTGCTGCAGCTCCGCTGTGAATGGAGGGAGAGGAAAAAGTTGGGATTCTCTCTGCTGCAGCCCTTAACCTTGAATTCTTGAAGGGCAGAAAGAAGCCAAACTTTTTTCCCTCTGTTCACAGCGGAGCTGCTTCCCCCTTTATGGTACCCCCTGGCCCTCTCCCACCTGGGGGTCAAAGTACCCAAAAGGGACAGGTAGGCTGCTACAGCTCCCTTCCAAGCAGGCTCCAAGTCGCTTCCCTTCGCTGCGAAAAACCTTCTTGTGAGTGCAAGGCTTCTTGCATTCTTGGGAAGTTTTTCTTTACTGTGCAAGGTTTTTTGCTGCACACAGTGGCTGAGAGACACTCGCAGTGGGGTACAATTTGGGGGTGGTAGGTGGGGCAGGGAATGGGGCAGGGTGGGCTCCGAGATGCACATCTTACCAGAGACTGGCAGCTTTTGGGGTTTTTTTCCTAAAAAAATAACACCTCTCCAGATGAGCTTGAAAATTTCCGAGGTTACTCCTGGAGGGGGCAGGCAAATGGCAGCATCCCCCGCTCCCCGGGAGCCTGCAGCCTCAGAGCTTGCAGCAACTCCCAGCCCTTGCACAGTAAAGGCAATTAAGAACTTCTGGAAACCATGAGATTTTCTTTACTCTGCAAGGGCCGGGACTTTCTCTGAGGCTGCAAGCACCTGGGGAGATGGGGTGGGGAATGCTGCCCATTTGCCTGCTCCCTCACAAAGCAAGCTTGTTTTGTGGGGTTTTTTTTTAGAAAACCCTGAAAAAGCTACAAGATCCGGAGCTGCCAGTCTCTGGTAAGATGCGCATCTTGTGGCCCGGCCCACACCATCCACTGCCACCCCCCAAATTGCACCCCACTGTGAGTGTCTCTCAGCCATTGTGTGCAGGGAAAACCTTGCCCAGTAAAAAAAAAACTTCCCAAATCCGAGAAGCTGTTAATTGCCTCACACTCACGAGGAGCCGGCACGAGAGGCAGGCAGGCCCAGATGGAAGACAGCATTTTCTGAGCATCCTCCTCTCCTCTTTGGATCGCCCTGCAGCGGGGGGGGGGGGGGGGGGGGTCTCTGCCTTTGCAGAAATGGAACAGGTGCATCTGCAGCAGCTCCAGGATGTCCGCTTGCCCTCCTGCAGCATCACCGCCACTGCCCCTCTCAGCCTCAGCACAGTGTCTGCATTTCCATCAAGGGCTGCCCGCCCACCCACTGGCAAGGCCGGGCTAGATACTGACCTCAGAAGGCAAACAGGCATGGGGGACCACCAGTAAGGACATGTGGAAGGCACAGAAGCATGGCAAGGCCACGGGGAAGGGAGTAGGCTGCTTATTCCCTTCCCTGCAGTCCTGCTATGCTTTCCTGCCTTCCACACAGCCTTCCGCTTGCCCACCTTCTCAAGCTGGTTACAGGGACTCCGGGAAGACTGCATGGAAGGCATGGAAGCATGGCAGGGCCACAGGGAAGTGGGCAGGGGCAGCTAGCTAAGCCGCAACTCGCAGGCTTAACTGGCAGACAGATCAGGGACGCAGCACTTCAGGCAGGCAAGCTGAAGAACAGAGATTGTGCGGGGCGAGTGAACGGTGACCGGGAAACCAGTTCAGGGGCATAGCCAGGCTGTCATTACTACTGGTTCGGAATGGTATGGCAGATTTTTGCTACCTATTCGGTCGAACTGGACTGAACCAGTAGGTACCTACCTCTGTAACCTATCCCCTTCTCATCAGAACGCCCTGAGATAGGCTAGGTGGCAGTTTGTCCACATCCAGCTTCATGGCTCACTGAGATCTTTCTAGTCTTAACCCAGCATGATTTCATCAAGCTACCTCCAGAATAGCAGTTCTAACCACTACCCCTTTCTGGGCCTCCAGAACCCACTTCCACCTTTTCCCATCTGAAACCTTCCAGAAAGTCCTCCTGCCTTCCTGCCTCCTTGGAGCTCCATCTTCTATCCAAGCTCTCCATGTGTGCTCTGGAGGATCCCTTTCTTCTTTCCTTTCTTATGTTTGATTTTCTTTGTCTTCCTGGAGAGTCTAGAGTCCCTCCAGAAGATGGTATGATAGGACAAAAAGTCTCTTCTCTTGTATTTTCTCTTTCCTTCTCTTCCCTTTCCTTCCCTTCTCTTCCCTTCTCTTCTCTCTTCCCTTCTCTTCTCTCTTCCCTTCTCTTCCCTCTCTTCTCTCTTCCCTTCCCTTACCTTCTCTCTTCTCTTTCTTTCCCTTCTCTCCTCTCTTCCCTTCCCTTCTCTTCCCTTGTCTTCTCTCTGCTCTTCCCTTCCCTTCTTTCTTCCCTTCCCTTTCCTTCCCTTCTCTTCTCTCTTCCCTTCCCTTCTCTCTTCCCTTCCCTTCTCTTCTCTTCTCTTCCCTTCTCTCATCCCTTCTCTTCCCTTCCCTCCTCCTCTCCTCTTCTCCTCTTGCCTCCCCTCCCCTTGCCCTCTCCCTCACCCTCACTCTCTGTTGCCTTTTTGATAGCAAGGCAGCCCTTCTCAAACCACATTAGGCAAAACAGTTAATTACCTGCTGGCCTGCAAGACTTTCCTCTGCTCATTTGTTTCCATCAGATGGTCTATTTGAGAGAAAAGGCAGGGAGGAGGGAAGCAAAGAGGGAAGCAGCCGAGAGTTTTGTCTCTCCCTCCCTTATGTTTTTTTATTCATTATTGAGACATTGGCAAAAAAAAACCCACCAACCCTTCCTGTGCTGTTCCCTTCCACTCCTCTAAACAAATTCATCCAGGCAGACAGCATATGTAGCCTCTTTTCTTCTACTAGCACATAAATCCCTCAGTAACCCATTTCATTTACAATTTTTCTGCCAAGATCATAGAATACCCAGGATTCGTTCTCTACGAAGATGCTGTCTGGGCCACAGAGCTTTGGAAAACATTATTGTTTGAGATGTTGCAAGACCAGCCTCCAGTTTCAGGAACCAGCTGTTCCAAAAATAAAAATTCAAGTCATTAGAGTCAGGATTGTAAAGGCGCTCAGACATACGCCATGAAAAATGCTGGATGCAAGGAATAGGTTGACTCCATTTATACATCAACTTTCTTCCACCTGATCCTTTGCAGATGTGTTGGGATGAAACCTCCAGAATTCTCCATCAACTTGGCTTGAAGAAATCTTAGAAATGGACTTGACAAATGTCTGAGGACACCAGGGACGTGCAGTCAGGGGAGGCAGGGGAGGCGGGGCCTCACCAGTGTCATGAGGAAAAGAAAAGAATAATTAAAAGGAAAAAGACTAAGGTAGTTGCTGACAGAGTCACAGTGGATGACTCTGCTTAGTGCTTAACTGCAGTGGGAGGCGAGAGAACTACGGGCCTCCTTTACTCTAGCTTTATGATCACTTGAGCAGAGTTAAGCAAGGGTTAAAAGACAAAAAATTTCTTATGCAAAGGAGGCATGTGTTCTCTCGCCTCCTGTAGAGGGCATTTTTCGAGGCTTTTTAGAGTTCTCTGGGAGCAACTAGCTCAGTCTGACTCAGAGCTCTGGCCTTTCATGAGGGCAGAGTTGAAATCCTCTCTGAAACAGCTGGAAAAGGTGCGTGTGTGGGGAGGGGGGAGGAATTCAAAAAGTTTGATTGCATGCAGAACCACGTTGCCTTTTCAAACACACACACACACACACACACACACACACACAGCTGGATAAAAGTATATAAGCCCAACTTCACTGATTACAAGTTTGAAAAGGCAACGTGATTCACCTGCAATCAAAGGCTCCGATCGGAAGGCAGCAGGGGAATGCGGGGGGGGGGGCGTATGGCAGAGGAGTTGCTTTCAAGCCTTTGGAAAATATATCCAATCCAACTTCTGTGTTTGTGTTTGTTTTAGAGTGAGTGAGTGAGAGAGGGATCCAACTTCTCTGTGTGCGTGTGTCTGTTTGAGAGAGGGGGGAGGGGGGAGAGAGAGGGAGGGAGGAGGAGGAGGGAGAAGAAAAAGAATGGGAAAACTTATTTTGCAAGGTGGAAAAATGCTGTCGCTTTAAATCGGAACTGAGCATGCCTGGCTGTAGAATGCTGGGAGTTGAAGTCCACAGGTCTAAAAAAAATTGCTGCCTCACCAGTCATAAAGCTCACCGCACGTCACTGGAGGACACTATGATGATGAAAAAAAGGGGTGCAACAGGGAATTGTGATAAATATCATGCTTCTAAAGTGGTATTTTCATCATGTCCTGTTCAAATCTAGAGCATTTCTGAGAAGACAGCTCCACGTGGAAGTGGTTGGAGGGGGACAGCTCTGACTGGCAGTCACCAACAATGTCTGTCTGTCTGTCTGTCTGTGTGTGAGAGAGAGAGACAGACAGACAGACACAGAGACAGAGACAGACACGGAGAGACAGAGAGACAGAGAGGGACAGAGAGAGGGGGGAGACAGAGAGAGAGACACAGAGAAAGAGAGAGAGAGACAGAGAGAGGAGGAAACAGAGACAGAGACAGAGAGAGAAAGAGAGAGAGAGAGAGAGAGAGAGAGAGATCTTTTTGCTATTTTAGTTTAGAATACTTTGTTCTAGGTGCTAGGTAGGTGCTTGAAAATACAAGTTAGTTAGGTCAACTTCTGGTGATTGAATGAATGTTTAAGAGCATTTCAATTATCTCCTTAAATCTCCTCCGTGTATTTTGTCTCTTGTCTTAGCTTTGTAAAGCATAGTCAGATTTCCTACTCCATCATCTGCTCGCATCAATGCCCAAAGTCTGTGAACATTCTTTCTGGTCATCACTTCAAGACAGCAGCCTACTATTAAGAGTATTCTTAGGGTTTCCATTACTATTCCACTATTGCATTGAACAGTTCTCCAGCCACTCTTGCGTTGACAGAAAACTATACCATCATGTCTTCCTCCTGCTACTGGTAGCTAATGAATAGTGGATTTAAAAAACCCTCAGAATTGTTTAGGAAGAAATAGATGCATGGATTTAATGGATGATCTTTGACTACTGTGTTTAGTAAGGAGTTGTTTTGTTGCATATGTTATTGCTTGGAAAGGAAGCGAGGGAGGGAGGGAGGGAGGGAGGGAGGGAGGGAGGGAGGGAGGGAGGGAGGAAGGAAGGAAGGAAGGAAGGAAGGAAGGAAGGAAGGAAGGAAGGAAGGAAGGAAAAAGCCTACAAATTCTATAATTTTAGGTGCCCTTGAACAAAGTTGGAATAAGGAGTGAAATATTATTTTAACTAGCTCACTCATGTGCTGGTGTCTAGATGGAGGCAATTTCAAGGAGATTCATAGGAAAAAGATATTGTCAGAGCATGCTTCTTCCATGGTTCATTGTTAGTGGAGAAATGAAGTTAATCATAATCTCTTCTTCATCATTCAATGTGTCCATTTTCTCTCTGACATTCTTTCTCAATGTCCAACTTTTACAGTCATACCTTTCCACTGGTGAATGCATTGCTTTCTGTTTTAGTTGTCATAGAAATATCCTTATCTTTTAGGAGCGTCTCATAAGTTTGTCAGTGTCTTCCTCCTTGGGATTAATCTTCCCATTCTTTCTCCAGAACACTTATCATTTTTATCTATCCTTGAGCTCAGAACATGAAACTGTCAACCACTTCACTTCTTCACTGTCAGCAGAGAGTTTGCCAAACACGCTGATTAACTTCACCTTTGTCTTATTCACCTATGCATACCTATGCACATACACAGGGTAGTGATGAAGGCACCAGGCTAAAAACAAGGAGACAGTGAGTTCTAGCCCTGTTTTAGGCACATATCCAGCTGGATGACCTTAGCCAGTCACTCGTTCTCAGCCCTAGGAATTAAGCAATGACAAGTCATTTCTGAAAAATCTTGCCAAGAAAATTGCAGCGACTTGTCCAAGCAGCCACTGAGAGTTAAGATTGACTCAAAGGTAATATTAGCTGCCTTTCCAGCATTCAAGGTGGCTTACAACAATTAAAAACCAATTATAAAGCAACACAACCTAATGCAATGCAAAACCAAAGCCCAAATGTGATCAGTTAGTAAAATTGTTAACAGTTAAAAGCTGAGCATAAGTGCAGGTTCAATATCATCCTGCTTGAGAGCAAACATGTGTCCTTAGCATGGATCACAGATGGTGCAATGGTTAGAACAGTGGTGAGATTCCATTTTTTTTACTACCAGTTCTGTGGGCGTGGCAGGGGAAGGATACTGTAAAATCTGCATTCTCTCCCCACTCCAGAGGAAGGTTACTGCAAAATCCCCATATACTCCAGAACAGCTAGGACTCGAGAGGCAAAGAATAGATGGAGGCGGAGCCAGTCAGAGGCGGTATTTACTGTTTCCCCGAACTACTCAAAATTTTCACTACTGGTTCTCCACAACTGGTCAGAACCTGCTGAACACCACCTCTGGTTAGAATGCAGTATTGCACGCTAATTCTGCTGATTGCCAGCAGTTCAATCCTCAAGGTTGATTCAGCCCCCCATCCTTCTGAGGGTGGTAAAATGAGGACCCAGACAATTGGGGGCAATATACTGACTGTGTAGACAACTAAGAGAGGATTGTGAAGCAGTATATATGGTAAATCTAAGTGCTATTGATATTGCTGTTGCTATCACAGCCCGGGATCACCATAAGACAAGGCCCCTTTTCCCTACCTCCAATAGTAAACATTTCAATAGCAGAAGGCTCTTGAAAAATGCTTCTCTGCATCATATTCCTAGGATGGTGAAGCCCGAAGATGTTTATTATTATAGGTAGGCAG
The DNA here is from genome assembly GCF_009769535.1 of Thamnophis elegans. Lineage (NCBI taxonomy): Eukaryota > Metazoa > Chordata > Lepidosauria > Squamata > Natricidae > Thamnophis > Thamnophis elegans. Next base: position 27,502,072 of record NC_045552.1, read on the forward strand.
TTGATATAAGTGCAGTCCTTTAGCAGAAGCCTCATTTAACGCCTGAGTCTTGCACTGATCACCATCCCAGCTGCTGCATTTGCATTAATTACAATTTCTGGATACTTTTCACTTTACATACCGACTTAAAATGCATTGCAGTAATTGAAAACAGTTGCAACCAAGATATCAATGATTGTTACAAGTTGTAACCAGCTGAAGAAGACTCATAGACAATGCATTGGCTACAAAGGTAGTTCTCAATTTACCAAAGTCCCCATATACTTACCTAGACCAGTGCCAAAGACGTCCTCGAATTCCTTAAGGAGCTCTTTGGTGCTCTCATCACGAACGGCATTGATTCCAGTCACCTCCAGGCCCAGGGATTAGAACCAATCCAAGCCTAGGAGGCTCTGCAAGGTTCCGTCAACCACCATCACAGAAAGCAATCCATCAAAGGACTTGAATTGCACTCAGAAAATGCCTTGGCCCAGAACCTGGATTCGGTTCCGCTGGTAGTCACTCAGGCGTAGGTCTGGAACCCTCAGCTTGTGCCTTCTCAAATTGGGGACAGCCTTCTTGAGAGTAGCCCAGGACATAATGGTCAGTGATGACCCTATGTCAATCTCCATGGAGCATGGAGATTCCTCAAGGAGGATTATGACTTTCAGCTTTTTGGCCTGCGGCATGCAGGCTTGACCGATGGTGGTCTGGAAGGTTGATCCGGTTTCTGCCCCTGGCTGCTTTGATCACAATTGCCATGCACCTAGTCTTGACGGTTTTGGGCATGCAGGTTGCCTCTTTGGTTGTTTGGGTGCTGCGGGGAATTCGCTCCTGCAGACCCTGGCGAGGGGCCCCTTTCGTTTGCAGCGCTGGCAGATGGCATCCCAGAAACGGCAAGCCGATCTCTGGTGGTTACCTCCACAGCCAGTGCAAGATGGGAAATGCGATTCAAATTTCCACACCTATTCTTTATGGTCAGTGCGCATGCAGCAGATGTCAGCCTCACTGTCTGAAGGTTCTGGCTCCATAGTCTCACGATGCACCTTCGCAATTTTGCACGCACTCTTTGGGCTGCTTTGTCTTTGTAGGGTTTCTGTCGACTTGGTTGAAGACTCGATAGCCCTGGTTTTGTCCAGGGCGATTTGTGGAGTGAGGTTTGTCTTGGCAAGCAACCTCCTCTGTAAATTAATGTCCCGAACACCACATATAATTCTGTCCAGCCAGAGTTCATCTAAGTCCCTGAACTCGCAGTAGGCCGCAGCCTTTCGAAGTGCAGCAACATATTGGCTGATTGTTTCACCTTCCTTCTGGTTGCGGAGGTTGAACTTGTGCCTCCGCATGTATTTAGATGGTCTGGGAGCATGGTGTGTCTGCAGTGTCTGTTGTAGAAACGACCAAGTGACCAACTGAATCAGTGTTGGTTCAGACAAGTCTTTAGCCATCTCAAACAGTAGTAGCTCAGGTCCGCAGTAGCTCAGGAACATTACTTTCTTCTGGCCTTCGGATAAACCCAGAAGGTTGTTGGCTTCGAGGAAGCATTCATACCTCATCATATATGAGTGTCAGTGCTCGGTGGCTGGATCGTATGGAGCTGGTGGGGCATGCATATTCGTCTTGTCTCAGCAAGTGGATTTGAATTAGCCACTTTAAGATGGCTGCTCGATACCACGCTTCGCTCTGGGCTGGATTGACTCACTGAATTGTATTTGCTCTTTTTGGTGCCTAGTTGCCTTCCAATCCCACCTTCATCGCCAGTGTTAGATAGGGTGAATGGATGAGGCAGACTCAGGCTTCAGCAACAAACAGCTCTTTATTAAGTGACAACTATGTACAATCCAGCAAAGATTCTGTTTGGCAGCAGCCCTTTAACAGGAAGCTGTCAGACCCTTTGACCAATCAGATTTGAATACTGTTCTCGCCAGAACAGAGGACCTTGGTGGAAACTACCATACTGATTGTCAGTATGTAACAGAATGGAAAGGAAAGGAAGGAGCATCTTTCTATCTTGCTAACAGCAATTACAAGTACTTTTATATTTTGTTCTCTTTCTCTAAACTCACATCTTAATTTCCTTCTTTCCATAATCTATCCTTTCTAACTATCAAAACCATAAATTACATTCATTTTGTTTTGTTTTTTTCAGCAAGGGATTTTCAGTCTTTTTAAATGCATTATTGCCCTTTCTCTAAGCAGAGAAGTCAATTTTGCCATTGTTGTGTCCTTTTGACGCAGCCGATAGGCGGGGCCAGAGCCACAGGCTCCTGATTGGCCCAGGCGCGCCTGCCGGCTGGTGGGAAAATCACTGGCCGCCAATTGGCCAGCCGCCTGACAGCTGTCAAATATAAATAGCTGTCAGGTGGCCCACGCACTGTCCATGTTCTGAACTTGTTTGTTGCAGTTGCCTGTTAATAAAGACGTTGTATTTTACCTCACGCTTCATTTCTAAAACTGGCGATGAGGATGAGCGACACGGACCCCGTCATTGTCTCTGCCCTGGCTCCTTCATCGGTCTTCGCCGCTTTCAGGCCAGAGGCCGAATCTTGGGACACATTTTTAGAGAGGTTCGAGGTTTTCCTCCAAGCGCACGACCTCTCCGAGCTCCATGAGGGGATACGACGGGGCATGTTCTTACACTACTGTGGCCCAGAAATGTTTCCCACTGCCAGGGCTCTGTCAGCACTGACCCCGGTGCACACTATGTCGCTTGATCTCCTCATGGCTCGGCTCAAGCTACACTATGAGCCTACGCCTTCCAAGTATTCGCACCGGCAGTTTTTCCGGCGCTGTATCCAAAGACAAGGACAATCCATCAGCCAGTACGTGGCTGAGCTGAGGGCTGCCACAATTAATTGCAAATTTGCAGATCTTGAGGACACTCTTCTGGAGCAGTTTATTTTTGGGCTCCTCAACATCAACCTTCACCGTCGCATTTTGTCCCACGCCAAGTTGTCAATGAAGATCGTGGTGGGCGAAGCCCGCTCTTACGAGATGGCCGGCCAGTCCACCCCTGACGTCTGCCGGTTCCCTCTGTCTGCGATGCCGGTGCTGCCCAACTCAGCTGTTCATTGTCAGATGATGGTGCACGATCCATGTGCTGATGCCGCATCTTCTGTTGACCGCTTCCACTCCCTGCCCCCTCGGGATGGCGGCGTGTGCCTCAGCTGTGGCGGCTGCCATTCCAGGGCATCCTGCTGCTTCCGAACAGTCCTCTGCCACATTTCCAACGTTTGCCGTTCCGGGGGACGCCCGTAACCCGAGGCCTCCTCCTCCTGCTTCTACCGCTCTGCCTGCTGCCTTCTGATGCCAGCCTCCTGGGTCCTCTGCCACCCGCCTGGGGTGCTATGCAGTTTCTGACCTCGAGCCTCCTCTGCCCGACTAGTTGCCCGACTCCGCTGCCTCTTCCTCCTATGGCGGCCAGGGTAAGATGCATCTTCGCGTCTTACTCGCCGGCCGCCCCTGCAAAATGGAATTGGACATGGGCTCCGCCCACACAATTATGTCTTGGGACACCCTGAGGTCATTAATACCGACCCTCACTGTTAGCCAGCTGGCCCCTGCTGACTGCCTCCTTCGTGACTATCAGGGTAACCCGATCCCCATCCTGGGTTGTGGCAATTCCCTGTCAGGTTCCGCAAATTCCATGGTTCCCTGCCCCTTGTGGTGGTCCAAAGCCTCCTGGCTTCCCTCCTGGGGCTTGACTGGTTTAGAGCTTTTGGGCTCAGCATAGCCGGCATTAATTCCCTCCATTTTGTGTCTTCCCTAGATTCCCTCTTGTCAGAGTATGATGATGTCTTCTCCGATGCTCTGGGTTGCTACAAGGGCAACCCCATCTCCCTCAATTTGGACCCCATGGTGGCGCCCATCCGCCTGAAGGCCCGACGGGTTCCCTTCGCCCTGCGGGCTCGTGTGGACGCAGAGATAGACAAACTGGTCTCTCAGGGCATCCTGGAGCCCGTTGACCATGCCCCATGGGAAACCCCCATCGTCTTGCCCTTAAAGGCTGACGGGTCCCTGAGGGTCTGCGTCGATTACAAGGCGACCCTGAACAAAGCCCTTCAGGCGCATCCCTACCCCATGCCCGAAGTGCAGCACGTGCTGCACTCCTTGGGCCAGGGCAAGATTTTTGCGAAATTGGCCCTGGCCCAAGCCTACCAGCAATTGCTGGTAGATGAGGCCTCCGCCATGGCCCAAACCATTGTAACTCACCGTGGGGCTTTCAAGTGTTGCCGGCTTCAGTTCGGGGTCAGTGTGGCTCCCGGTATTTTCCAAGGGCTCATGGAGCGGGTGCTCCATGGCATTCCGGGAGTTGTGTCCTATTTTGACAATGACCTGATTGCTGCTCTAGATCAATCAGGACTCGTCAAGACCCTCAGGGCGGTGCTCTCCCGATTCCGCGATGCCGGCTTGCACTTGAAGCGGTCCAAGTGCCAGCTAGGCGTGCCATCTATGGAATTCCTTGGGTTCCTTGTGGATTCCAGAGGAATCCACCCCACTCCTTCTAAGATAGAGGCCATTGCCTCCACCCCCACCCCCTCCTCGAAGGCGGAGCTCCAGGCTTTCCTGGGGCTCCTCAATTTCTACTCGTCCTTTATAACCCACAAGGCTTCTGTTGCGGAGCCCCTGCATCACCTCCTCGATGCCTCCGCCCCTTGGAACTGGACAGACCGTGAGGTGCATGCGCTCGGGGCTGTCAAAACTCTGTTAACTTCTGCCCCTGTGCTCGTCCAGTATGACAAGCACCTCCCACTCCTCCTAGCCAGCGACGCCTCCCCCTTCGTTGTGGGGGCCGTGCTCAGCCACTCTTACCTTGATGGCTCTGAGGCCCTGATTGTGTTTTACTCTCGCACCTTGTCCAAGGCTGAGCGGAATTATAGTCAGTTGGACAAAGAGGCCCTTGTGGCCGTTGCGGGAGTAAAACGTTTTCACCCCTACCTATACGGCCGCCACTTCACTCCCCTGACAGACCACAAACCCCTTTTGGGTATCATCTCAGGGGACCGGCCCACTCCTCCTATCCTATCTCCCCGCTTGGGCTGCTGGTCGGATTCCTCTCCGCCTATTCCTACTCCCTTGTGTACTGGCCGGGCAAGCACCGGGCATCCGGCACGCCCCTGTTGCCCCCTACCACCCGGCTGGCAACGGCATGACTGAGCGTGCCGTGCATTTGGCCAAGGAAGGCTTGGCCCGCCTTGCCCACCTGCCTTGGCCTGCCCGCCTCCGGACCTACTTGCTAGCCCAGCACTCAACCCCCTGCCAGTCTACCGGCAAGAGTCCCGCGGAGATCTTTATGGGTCGCCGCCTGAGGACCACCCTTGACCGGTTGCATCCCTCCTTCGCTCCCACTGCTGGCCCCCTTCCTGAGCCCCCTAGGTCTTTTCTGGTGGGTGAGGGGGTCTTCGCGCAAAAGTTTGCCAGCGTTCACAACCCATGCGCAGACCAGCATACCTGAAGGACTACGCATGCGCTGTCTGGGGGGAAGGGGTATTGTGTCCTCTCAACTCAGCCGACAGGCAGGGCCAGAACCACAGGCTCCTGATTGGCCCAGGCGTGCCTGCCGGCTGGCGGGAAAATCACTGGCCGCCAATTGGCCAGCCGCCTGACAGCTGTCAAATATAAATAGCTGTCAGGCGGCCCACGCGCTGTCCATGTTCTGAACTTGTTCGTTGCAGTTGCCTGTTAATAAAGACGTTGTATTTTACCTCATGCTTCATTTCTAAAAGCCATCTCTACTAATTCTTTCTTCTTCACCCGTCATTCCTCAGTTGTGTTCTTTCTACTTTGGGGCATATAATAACCAAGACTTTCTCCATTTGCCCTCCCAGCATTTACTTATTGACTTCATCATTCTAAGTTTCCTGGTAAGACAAAGTGTTAACTAAGTTCTGTGGAAGAGAAGAGAGAACTTAAGAGCAAAAACATCAACTAGGTGGACTATCTTCATTGTCTCCACTTCGGACAAGACTTCAACAGTATTAGCAATGAATGAAACAGGGAATTCCTTGAGCAGTCAGAAAACATTCCAGATCCAGTAGGCTCAAGTTCAGACCACTTTAAATGGCATTCTATCTCTTAGTTCCCAATCTAAGAATGACCTGAAAGTGGTGTATCCATGACAACCATGTTCTTCCTCATTCAACTCACTGGTGCCACCAGGATGTGCCCTGTTGTGTGGTGGAGTCTAGGAGTCTTTGGGACTTTGGTCATCAAGGTGAATGTTGACTTCCAAGTCACCATGCAAATTCAGCATTGACAGTGAAATTTGCCAAAGCAAGAATTTACGGTAGCCTAACGCCAAGAGAGATCACTCAAGAAGAGATAATATTGGGCGGTAGGGTGGACATGTCACTAACGAATTACACTTTTGTAGGGTGAACAAACCCTTCATGGATCACTTATTGTGGTGAAGGGATTTGCAAAATTAAATTAAGCTATGGGTTAAGCTGTGCAGAGCCACTCAGGATCGACAGTTCATAGTGGAGGTGTCAGGCATGCATCCCTCAATATCCAAGAAAGAAAACCCCAACTCCATTTAACTAGAGAAAAGGTACTTTTACTGGACATGAAATGAAAACAGCACAAGTGAAGCAAGATCTGAAGCAAAAAAGCATGAGCTTGTACATATCAACCATTTACCCAAATCCCTCGCCCCCACTTACCTCAACCCAATGTCCAATCTCCAGCTCCCAAAGGTGTCATGTGGGGCGCATCTTCAGGTGGCCTCATTCAGTTGCTATGCGGAGACAGTTGGCCTTGACCAAACCCAAACATGAGCCATCAGCATGCAAAGAAGATGGTGAGAACAAACCTCCCTTCTTAAGGTATCTCCACCTGCACGTTTCCCCTCCCAAATACCGTGAGCCCCCACCCTCCCTGTTACTATGGCAGCCGATAGCAAGCATGCAAAGTAGAGGCTGACAGGAGAGTTCTGATAAAACATGATCCACTGGAGAAGGAAATGGAAACCCACGCCAGTATCCTTGCCAATAAATCCACATGGACAGTGTCAAAGGGCTACAAGACATAACAGTGAAAGGTGAGTCCCTAAGGTTGGAAGATGCCCAATATGCTACTGAGGAAGAGCAGGGGGCAATTATGATTAGTCCTCAACATACGATCACAAGTGAGTCCAAAATTTCTGTTGCTAAGTGAGAAAGTTGGCCACTTGTGTGCTGTGTTCCATGGGGTTGTCAAGTCAGACAAAACTTAGTGGTTGAATAACAACAAGAATAAAAAAAATGAACAAATGATGAAACCTAAATCACGATGTCAAGATGCAATACTCACGATCAGACATCAGGACTTAAGTTCATAAGGGCAGAATTTGCTTCATGGCACTGCTGCACCTGGATTTTAATTTGAGGGAGTCCTAGACACTCTGGTCCCTCCCTCCTCCTGCCCAGCCAAGCACAGAAGCAAACACTCAAAAGTGTCAGACTGTTGGATAGTGAACTGGAGTTTTTGTTAATGACAACCCCACCACATCTCCACCTTCCAAATTAGTGTTGCTGAAAGGCAGAGTATCCAACCAGACAGAACTGGCAGTCAGTTGTCTAAGGTGGGGGGAGTCAATCTCTCCTCCCCCACCTTAGCCAGGTCTCTGTAAAACATGCCAGGTTGGCACATTCATCCAGGATTAAAGGAAGAGAGGCGAGCTTTATTTAAATGTAACCCAGATATTTTTTTGCTTTGCATTTTCATTTTCCTAATGAGCTCTTCTACTTCAGTTCACCCGGTGGTGTCATCTACATAGCTCAAATTGTTTGTGTTTTGACTTCCCGTTTTGATTCCAGCTGTCATCTTTTTCAGTCCAGACACAATTATAATATATTTTCTGTGTAAGTGAAACAGATTTGGGGATAATAATACGCATGCTTTCTCTATTCAGACCAACACGATTTCTCTAAATCCAGTTCCTTTAATCACTTCTTGTTCTTTGTAAAGATTCCATAGAATAATAATTAGGATGTTCTGGCACATCTATTAGCCTTAATGTATTCCAAATCTCAGCCTGATATGCAATTAAAACATTGGTGTAGTCATCTAAGAATAAGCAAGCCTCTTCCTTAAATCCTCATACTCTCTCCAACTCTCTTCCTGTAGCTAACTGATCTTATAAACTTCTCAGCTTTCTGGAACCTGCCTGTTTATTTGTCCTCCAGTCTCTCATCATGTCCTTTTCTTCTTTGCCTAATGCAACTGCACAGACAGTTTTGGGGGCCTCTCAGGTGGCCCATCTTACACTGCTGTTCCATAAACTGCATTGGTTACCAATTTGCTTCCAGGTTCAATTCAAATTATTTGTTCTTATTTTTAAAGTCCTTCATTGGCATGGGTCCAAGGTTTCTGAGGAACTGTTTTACCCCACTGGAATTTGCCCATCCCATTCAGGTGGGCAGAAGGGGCATGCTGCAGACCAGAGGTGGTATTCAGCAGGTTCTGACCAGTTCTGGAGAACCAGTAGTGGAAGTTTTGAGTAGTTCAGAGAACCGGTAAATAGCGCCTCTGACTGGCCCAACCCCCATTTATTCTCTGCCTTCCGAGTCCCAGTTGATCGAGAGGAAATGGGGATTTTGCAGTAACCTTCCCCTGGAGTGGGGAGGGAATGGGGATTTTACAGTATCCTTCCCCTGCCACGCCCACCAAACCACGCCCATAGAACCGGTAGTAAAAGTTTTTGAATTCCACCACTGCAGACCCCCTTGGTCAAGTAATGCTGGCTGAGTCCAGGAGAAGGGCTATCAGGTCTGCCATCTTCAGCCTGGTGCCTCATTGGCATCCTGCCATTAAAGACTAGGGGAGAGGGAGAATAAACTTGTATTACTATATGATGGGAAATATGGAGGGGAGAAATGACAGTTTGACAAAAAACAGAGAAGCCCAGAATCAGTTAGTGCCAGCACTCAAGGCCATCCACCCTGAGAAAGAATATGGATTACCCCAAAACATCTCTGCATTCTCAAGACAACCAGGCAGTGGTGGGATTCAAATAATTTAACAACCGGTTCTCTGCCCTAATGACCAGCTGGGTAGGCAGGGCTCGGTGGTCATGTGATTGGGTGGACGTGGCCAACTCAATGTCACTCACGTCGATGGGCGCTTTGTCTTCTCTATTACAATGTAATAAGGGTTAACCAGAGAAGCAGTTTCTGTAAGGAAGCCAATAAAGATTAAGCTAGAAACAACACCAGAATGTTTCCTTCCTGCCTTCCTTACAGGATTAGCCCTGTAAAGTAGAAAAAACCAAAAGGAGATTTCTTCCAACAACCAGTTCTCCCAACTGCTTAGAAAGTTAACAACCGGTTCTCCCGAATAGGTGCGAACTGGCTGAATCCCACCATTACACCTAGGCGATTCTTCATTGGCTGAAGACAAAATGAACCGGGGGGGGGGGGAGCTGGGATGAAGGGAAACGTTTTGTATCTTTTTTGCACAGAAAAATCTTAGCTCTAGCCTGATTTTGCTGCAGCCAGTATCCTTCACTAAAAGAACCTATCACTTCAACCAGATGGAGTCGAGGGTTTTTCTTTTCTAAGGGACCTACCTAGGGCAGATCTGGAACATCTCTCCTGGAACATCATGCTGACATCCATACCTGCTCTTTTGGCCTTCCCAAAGCGTCTGAAGATGTTCTCTGCCAACCAGCATGGGGCCCCAACGTCATTCTGGAGGTGGGTAATGGATAAAGACAAGACACCACCTCCTCCCCATGGACATTTTACTCCCTTCCTTCTCATCTTGTCAATTTCAAACCAGTTTTTATATTGATTGTGTTAAAGTTTTATCTTGCCATTCTCATGATTGTAAACTACCTAGGACAGGGATGGCTAACCTTTTTGTCATCGTATGCTGAAAGTGTGTGCATGCATGTGATAGCACACCCTCACACCCACAAGGCAATGTGCATGCAGCCCCCCCGCATGCCCTGCCCCCTGCACATGTGCGCATGAACTTAGCACATGCACCCCCACCCACCCATTTCTGGCTCCCAGGTTGGTGCGGGAGGCTTTTCAGGCCCAAAATAGGGTGTGAGGGGCCATATGCACCCCATTTGGGGCCTGTAAGATCTCCGGCACCAATCTGGAAGCCAAAATGAGGTGTGGGGGTGCTGCGCGATGTCCCAAAATGCAATGCAAGTGCCGCCCAAGCATGTGTGTGTGCATCCCCTATATGTGCACATGCACAGCAGCGACCCAAAGACCAGCTGGCCAGTGGGAGGCGCATGCGCAGTAGATCTGGGCTGGGATGACGTATGGCATGCCCACAGAGAGGGCTCTGTGTGCCATAGGTTCGCCATCATGGACTAGGGCCACCTGCACCCGAGTGGGCAGCATATGTTTGTTAGATAAATAAATATTAAGCACGATAGTCAGGTGGGTGGCCTGTACATTTAATAAATAAATAAAACCTTGCTTGAATGAGGGATCCAGGCCAATCATAGGTGGGTTGCCCCCGGTTCTGCCGAACTGGTAATGGCAATTTGGCCTGGGTCGCAGAACCGGCAGTGATCTAGGCTGGCCACGCCCCTGAACCAATTCCCTGGTCTCTTCTGCCATTGCTGGCATGTTTCTGCGCATGCTCAGAATAATTTTTAGTCAACTGCACATGCGCAAGCAACATGCAGCCGGCACACACACACACAAGCAAAGTGAACTGGTACCAACCGGTACAGGAACTCATCCCTGAGGCCAATGTTACCTAACCTGTTGGCCCTTCTTTTAGTACCAGTATGTGTAACCAACCAGTAGTGGGTTCCAGATCCCGTCACAACGGGTACGCTGCGACGGGGCTGGATGTGCTTGTCGAGCATGCGCGCTGTGCACGCATGCACACACCACTACCCAGCGACACTCAGCTGCTTGGGGGAGGTCACGCAGGTGCTGCATGCTGTGCGCACATGCGCAATTGGCCCATTTGCATCAAAAAGCATAAGAAACACAGGCGGGTGGGTGGGCCAAATGAGCCACTGTTCTGGTACGGTGGTCGCTGCTCCCAGCTACCACTGGTATGCCCGTACCACCCGGAACCCACCACTGTAACCAACCATCTAATCTTCTAATCTTTAAACCTACAGTTTTTTCCCAGGGTCTCTTGTTGAGCTACTGGCCCCCTGCCAGCAAGGACAGTGTTCTTCTCCTGCATCCTTAACAGGTCAATAGACATTTTATTGCTGTCTCTTTCCTCTTTGACAAGTCTCCCATCTCACTTATTAGTTCCCAAGTATATTCTCTCCCCAGAAATGTTTCCATTGTTCTACAGTCCTTTTCTAAAAGTTTTTGGCATCTCATTTTCCTGGAACCTGATTTAGCCATGTCTTCTTTTCCATGATTACTCTGGTGCAATGCTACCTTAAGCAACAAAAAATCCTGTGATTTCTCTGATCTTCTAAAGATTTATTTTTGTTCTTTGCCTGCTGACATCTTCACTTGTCCTTCCTTGATCGACGTTGAAAATCTGTGCTCAGTCATTGTAATGCTTGTGGCTAGGGGGATTGTCCTGGGTTTTTCTCTGAATATTGGAATTGTTTATTGTGAAAGACACTTGAATCTTTTCTATTTTGAAATTTAACCAATTTTTTTTCTGTTTCAGTTCTCACAAAGGTTCTTGAACCTTTCCATAGCTTCTCTTTCGCATATGGAATTGACTTCATGCTGATCTTATTTACTGATCTTACATCTTCTCAGTCAATTATTTCTGGCATGTCTTCTTTCCTTAATTTTTGAAGTTTAACCCATATACTTGACATCAATAATTTATGGTCCGTTCCTTAATTTGCACCTGGAATGTCTTAGTTGACTTGATCGCACTTTGCCGTCTTTGGTTTCCTATGATACAGTCATTTTGATTCCAATATGGTCCATCTGCTAATGTCCAGGTGTAGAATCTGTATTTATGTCTCTAGTAGCAGGTGTTGGTAATAAACAAAGAATTTTCTTTGCAAAACTCTATTAACCTATCTCTTACATTGCTTCTATCCAATCTTTTTATTATTCCAGGCACCTCCATTCCACCGACATTTGCATTCCAATCACTTATTAGTCGTACTAAATCTTTTTAAATGCTGCTTTTAGCAATTCTTTTATTTTGCTATAGAATTCTTAAATGTCTTCCACTGTCACATGTGTAGAAGGGGCACATACTTGTGTAACATTTGTGTTCATCAGATAGTCACTCATTCAAATAATTTTGGATCTGTCATTTACTAGGTTAGAACTGTAGGAAGTTAAAACCCACCCCTCTCCTAGAAAAATGAAATATCCTGGAAAATATCGAAAAGCCAGAATATTATATTTCCCTGGATGAGAGATGAGGAAACATGTTTTGAGGCAGGAAGTAAACTCACTCTTAATAGCCCCCCCTTTTGTCAATGGGCCATTAAAATACCTGAGCCAGTCTATTCTACATAACAAAGAGCTCCCCTTCAGCTCCAGGGTGATGGGATTAAGAAATGATAGAATTATAGCCTTTTACCCATCTCACCACAGGGCACCTGGGAAGAAGCAATGCTCAACCAAACATGGACTCAAAACACAACCTACAGAGTTGTCCCTGCATGGCCCCATGGGAGTCTGACAACTAATCAGAATACAAACTCAAGATCAAAGGCCAGAGAGGGCATTAAAACGAGGGACTTTCAGCATCTCTGCCTCTTTTTCTTCTTCACTCAACATCTGGAAGCATGTGATCCCCCTTTTCTGTTCAGGAGCTCAAGCCATGTTATCCTGTCCACATTAAGCCATCTTTCCAAGCAGCCTTCATGTTTCCAGTGTCTTTTTCCCCATTTGGAACTGAACCATTTCTTCCAATAGAAGGAAGCAGACTCTTAGCAATATTCTCAACCTCTTAACTAGAGGGCCTGATCAAGGAAGCCCAACTTTTGTTTTAATGGGTTGTAATGACAGGACTTCAGGATTCAAGTACAGAATCCTGAGAACCCTTCAGACTTATTTCATTAAAGAATTCATTAAGTCATCCCTGATCAGCCCAATTTTATGACCTTTATTATGGCAGTCATTAAGCCAATCACCACAGTTGTTAAGTGAATCCGTGGTGTTTAACCAAATAATATGGTTGTTAAGCAAACGGATTGTTTGTTATGGGGCATTTTTGCCAAAAAGTGGAAGTCAATATGGCTTTTCAGCAAATTTATGCATTTATTTAGCATATCTTACATGGACTAGCAAAATATATATTAACGTTTTCAGCAAAAATGACCTAAATCCCAGTCACGTGATCAGGGGACATGACAAACAGCTGTAAATGCAGGCTGGTTGTTGATCACCCACAATGCAGTCATGTGATTGAAAGGGATGGCCATCAAAATTTGAGAACCAGATTGTAAGTACCTTTTGGGAGGTCCATCATAACTTTTGAGTGGTCACTAAGCAACTGGTCATAAGTCAAGTATTACCTGTAGATACTCTTTTTTTCCCTCAGCCTCAGCATAAATGTCCCTTCAGAAGATGTTTGCCATTCCATTCCTTTGTGAGGACCATGCCCTGAATGATCTATTCTTTCTGTGCCACCTAAGATTGTTTTTTCCAAATAGTTGGATATATTTTATACACATTCAAATAATTTCAGGCTTTAAGAAGCAAGTTGATTCAAACTGTATGTTCCTTTGTAAAATGACGTTCTCCTATTTCAGTACTGGCACCACTGGTGATGGGTTGCCCTTATAGGTTTGGTCTGATCTTGTCGTCATCCCCAGATCTACTTGTGAAAGCTCTCTGCTTTTCCCCAGTAACTGGAGTTTAACACTACAACTTGAGTGATTCTCATTATGTCTCCGGCCCCCACTCTTTCCTTGGCAGCAGTGTGGGAATGGTTTGTTGTTGTCTTTTTCTGGGTTGGACTTTGAAATCCTTCTGAATGGGTTGGCTTCCCCTTGGGTCTCCAAACTTGGCAACTTTAAGACTTGTGTCCCAACGGGGACTGTAATGGCTCCTCTCCTAACTTGAGAAAGTAAAGACTCTTGAAACAGATTATTTCAAAAGGAACCTTTAATCAGTTAGGCTGGAAACTATTAGAAGCAAAGCAGCATCTGAAAACCTTTAGGCCATGCAAATGGAATTAAGCTAATAATGACTCCTCCCCTTTGTCTGAATGCAGATTCTGACCAATACACAAGTGTGAACATGCATCCTTAACTCTTCTGCCCTGGGAGTCAATAAAGCACACGTTTCCCTGGCTATCTCTAGTTAGACATCAAAGTTATATATCCCACATGGCTATCATAAACATCCCTCCAGAGATATTAGGACCTTCAGTCTCCCAGTAACAGGAAACCTAAGGTGACCAGACGTCCCGATTTCAGTGGGACAGTCATGATTTATAACAATTTGACCCGTGTCCCAGGGTGTTTTTAAAAAGTCCCAATTTTCTGGTTCCATGTTGAAAGCCCAGTGGATTTGCTTAAGAAATCCCAACCGGGGCAAGACAAAAGACACTCTGTCTGTGTTTTGTTTTGTTTTCCTGCCTTGTCTCTTGTCGTTTTTGTCTTTTTTTGTATTATTTTTATTTTTTATTTTTTATTTTAATTTTTATTTTTATTTGCCTTTTTTTTTTTTTGATTTTTTCTTTTCCCACCGGTGTGGGCAGGTATTGTTTAAGATTACTACTTTTATTAATATTTCTAAATAATAATTACAGTTAAATGAAAATGGATATATAATAATGCTTGAGTTAATATGAGTTATGTTGGTTGACTGTGGAGGAGATGTACCAAAACCTATCTGTAATTGATTGACACATTTTCTACAAATGTAAAGAAAGATGCTGTACCTGTTTTAAATTAAAATTAAAAAACATTTATTAAAAAAAATAAAAAATAAAAAAGACACTCTGTCTAGCCTCTCTCTCTGTCTCAGTACTTTCATTGAAGATATTAAAACTTTAAAGCAAGAAAACAGACCCCCCCCCCCTCGCACCCCTTTTACCTCATTTTATAAGAAAAAATGACCAAGTACCATAAAGCTCCAGGAAATACTTGGCTAGAGAGGCCGTGAGTGTTACTTCCTGGATTTTCTGGAGGGGAGGGGCATGGAGGTTGGAGGTCAGGTCATGTCTCCAGGTTAAAAGAGCCCATCGAACTGCATAAGCCTCTTTCTCCCAAATGGCCCACCTTTGCTCAGATTCATTTAATTTTTTTGGAAGTGTAAGTGCATGGTTGTAATTGGTCTTCCTCATTTTTCTGAAGTAAGACAGCTCCTATCGCCACATCGCTAGCATCTGCTTGTATGACAAACAGTTTCTCTGTGTCCAGGTGCATTAGGATCAGTTCTGCCGAAAACAGCCTTTTAAGTTTTTCAAATGCTTCTTGGCATTCCATTGTCCAGTTCAAAGGCTGCTATGGTTTTGGGTTTCCCTCCCCCTTCATTTTTAAGAGCTTGGTGATGGGGAGAGCAATTTGGGCGAAAGTGGGGATAAACTGCGGGTAAAAGTTTGCAAATCCCAGGAAGCTTTGCAACTGTTTGTGTGTTCTTGGTGGTTCCCAGTCAAGCACTGATTGTACTTTCGAAGGATCCATTTCTATGCTCTGGTGTGTGATGCGGTATCTTAAGTATTCAATTTTTTCTTGGTGGAATTTGCATTTGGAGAGTTTAGCATAAAGTTTTGCAGAGTGAAGTTTGTTCAGAACCACCTGGACTAGTTTTATATGTTCTGCCTTGGTCTCAGAATATAATAAAATGTCATCAATATAGACTATGCAGCCTTTATATAGATGCTCCCACAACACTTCATTTATTAATTACACAAATACTGCAGGGGCCCCTTGTAGCCCAAACGGTAGCACTTTGAATTGATAGCATCCAAAAGGGGTGTTAAAATGCCATTTTCCGTTCATCTTCCTCCTTAATTCTGATACGGTAGTAAGCCTCCCTTAAAACCAGCTTTGGAAAAATTCTCCCTTTGGCTAGGTATGCTAGCATATCCTTCATGAGTGGGAGTTGATATACATTTGCCATACTGATTGAATTTAAATTTCTAAAATAACACATAAGCATTGGGAGCCATCTTTTTTCTCTCTAAACAACACTGGGGCTGCAACTTTTGGTCGGGCTGGTTCAATGAAATTCCTTGCTAGATTTTTTTCAATTAATGCCCTCAGTTCTTCCAGCTCCCTTGGAGACATGCTATACATCTTGAGTTTAGGGAGTTTGGCTCCGGGTAGGATTTCTATCGCAGTCAGTGGAGCGGTGGGGAGGAAGCTCATCAGATGCTTTTTCGCTAAAAACCTCAGCCAAGTCCTTATATTCTTTGGGTATGCCCTGGGTTGGCATAGTGTAAGGCATTGCTGTTTCTAGGTGCTCTTCCCCCTCAGTTTCTTTGTCTGGATTCTCAGCAAAAGTCATGTGCATCTGCACTCTTATGGTGCCTTGCTTCCAATTAATTTTGGGGTTCCATTTATTCAGTCATGCAAGACCCAGAACTAGTGGCCATTCCATGCCAGGTGCCACTATAAATGTAAGCATTTCCTCGTGGCTTCTGATGCCTATCTGTAGAGGCTCAGTGGCAAATGAAGCTGGCTACCCCCTGCTATTGACCCATCTAGTTGGCAAAAAGCTATGGGGCTTTTCAGTTTCCTTACATTAATCCTCAGCTTCCTTATCAGGGTTGGGCTGATCAAACAGCGGGTGCACCGCAAGTCCAGTAAAGCTGAGATTTTCATCCCCCTCTCCCAGTTGGGGATAAATAGTCTCAGGGGCAAAGTAAGCGGTTTAATTGGTTTGCTTCCCAGTGGTTCATCCTCTGGATCACTTCCAGATGAGTATGGTTCATCCTGCTGCGAAGCAGGGGTTTCCTCCTCAAAGAAGGGAGGGGGTGGAAATTCTACGGTCTCCCTGCTCCTCAGGGCCATCTCCTTTCCGCGCTGGCCAGGTTTTGTAGGTTTTTTCCCCCAATGGCCAATCTGGTTTCTTAGCCAGTTCCTGAGAACGGCATTCTGCAGCTTGGTGCCCCTCTTTTCCACACTTGAAAAAGACTAAGGATTTAGGAGAAGGTGTCGTTTCCGGTTTAAAAGATTCTTGTTTCCATTGGGGTGGGGATTTCTTCCACATTCATCCTGCCCGATACTGATTTCTGGCCATGTTGATCTCTGCCTCTTCAGCAATAAGATACCACTCATGTAGATGGGTTGGGGCACCTCAGGCCACACAAGCATTGTAGAGGTCATCACTCAGCCCATCCTTGAACCAGCTTACCAGGATATCGTCTGGCCAGTTCTCATGACATGCAAGGTCTCGGAATTCTTCAGTATACTCTGCCACTGGCCGGCATCCCTGCTTCACAACTTTAATGCGGTCGCATGCTTTGTGGTCTGCAAGGGGGATCTCGAACCGCCATCTCAGGGCCATCATGAACCGATCACAGTCCCACAGTTCTGGTGCATCAGCATCATGTAAAGTCAGCATCCATCTGTCAGTGGCTCCTTCCAGGGCTAGGGTGACCACTCGCACTCGGGCTCCTTGGGTTCGAAAATCACACCCATATTCTTGCATGTAGGTGAGCACGTGTGCCACAAAGAATCCCATTTTTTTCAGGTTCCCATCAAATTTTACCCCCAGGGAAGGAGTTCTCCTTTCTAACTGCAGGTTTCGGGGTTGGTTCGGAGTGGCCCCCAATCCATGTGCCAACTGGGGGGGGGGGTTCTGGGTTCCTAGCTGTTGCTGCTGTGCCATCAGCTTGATCAGCAGGGACCAGAGGAGGGTTAGTCCCCTGGCGTCACCCCCATTTGCCGCCCTTCCAATGCTTCTCGGTTGCCAGTCTGGCTCCCCCCGGATGTTGAGATTTTCCAACATTTCCATCACCAACTGGGTTACATGCCTCTTCAGAGAATCCTCTCTCAGTGCGGCTTCATCTAGCTCCTCCTGGTCAGAGGGGGCTTCTAACTCCAATTTCCACCCTGGTTTTTGGCTACCTCGGGTAAGAGTGACTCCCCTAGTATTCTCTTCCCAGCCGTCTTTCATCCCGATTCTGATTGACCAATGGGGCTTTTTGGGGTCCTCCAAGCTCACTCCATTCTCTCCGCCAGGATACAAGGAGCAGGTCTCTGGTTGTGGAGGGGTTTCCATCTCCCTCCAGCAGTCAGTTTCCCCTTGTTCGCTGTTATGCTCAGACATGGGTTGCTGGGTCCCCTCAGTAGAGAAAAAATGTTTCTCTCCTGGTTAACCACTTTGCAGAGAGATGCTGCTTTATTTAATGGCTCCTCCCATAACTTGAGAAAGTAAAGACTCTTGAAACGGATTATTTCAAAAGGAACCTTTAATCAGTCAGGATGGAAAATATTAGAAGCAAAGCAGCATCTGAAAACCTTTAGGCCATGCAAATAGGATTAAGCTGATAATGACCCCTCCCCTTTGTCCGAATGCAGATTCTGACCAATACACAAGTGTGAAGATGCATCCTTGACTCTTCTGCCCTGGGAGTCAATAAAACACATGTTCCCATGGCTATCTCTAGTTAGACATCAAAGTTATATATCCCACATGGCTATCATAAACATCCCTCTAGAGATATTGGGACCTTCAGTCTCCCGGTGACAGGAAACCAGTTGTAAAGTTGTAAAACTCAGTTGTTTCAGATGTAGCTAATGATTTAACTCCGAGGCTCCCCTCCTCCCAATTGAATGGCAGTATCATTTTTAGGAATCTGACAGGGACTTTTCAAGAGGCAATTGGAGTTTCTGGATTTTCTTTGAAGATGTTTCACTTTTCAACCAAAAACTTCTTCAACTGGAGCAGCTTCTTGGATGAGAAGCTAAATGTCTTCAGCCGAGAAACCAGAAAGTCCAGGTTGCCTCTTGAAAAAGCACCTTTGGGAACAACCATGACCTGGATGACTGAGAATCTCCATAGACATTTAAGACTTGTGGACTTCAACTACCAGAATCCTCTACCCAGCATGGTTGGTTGAGGAATTCTGTAAATTAAAGTCCACAAATCTTAAATTTGCCAAATTTGGAGATCCCTGTCTTAGGCTATAAAACTCCATTTGCCCTTAACCCTATTATGTCACCCTTAGCTTCCTTCTTTCTTGGATCTCTGAATTTGTTAAGTTCTCTTACACTTTAAAGGTTCTGTGTGCACCTACTGTGGCAGCTCCAATGTCATTTTTTAAAGCTCACAGCAAGAAACAAGATGCTGATGTCTGCTTTACCCGTGCAAATTGGTGGGAGGGGGGAGTATCTTCGTATCAAGAGTGAAGAATTGCTGTGCACTCTATCTATATGGTAAGTTTCTCTGGCAAGAGATAATTATCTGATTCACATATTCTGCTCTTAATGAAGCTGGTTAGCTTTTAGCTTAATATATTCTACAAATCTGAGGGATGTTGTGGCTCAGTGGCTAAGATGCTGAGTTTGTTCGATCAGAAAGGTTGGCAGTTTGGCGGTTCGAATCCCTATTGTTGTGTAACAGAACAAGCTCCCATTACTTGTCCCAGCTTCTACCAACCTAGCAGTTTGACAGCATGTAAAAAATGCAAGTAGAAAAATAGGAACCACCTTTGGTGGGAAGGTAACAGCGTTCTGTGTGCCTTCAGTGTTTAGTCATGATGGCCACATGACCATGGAGATGTCTTCGGACAGTGTTGGCTCTTCGGCTTTGAAACGGAGATTGAGCACCGCCCCCTAGAATCAGGAACGACTAGCACATATGTGCAAGGGGAACCTTTACCTTTATTCTACAAATCTATCGACTGAAGTTTGTAAACCCAATCCTACAGCTTCTCATGTTTCAAAAAGGCAGCCAATGATTAGCATATTCAACAGAATGTACTATCTTGGCATAGACGTCTCCTATTTTCTGGGCAGGAGGACACATCTGGAATGAAGCAGCACATTGTGGGTATTTTTGCAATATGGCTGCTGAGTAATGGGACTTCGCAATCCTCCCCATGGCTGCCTTAACTGTTAACCGGAATTAACTATTTCCCAGAATGATGCCTGTTGATCCCATTACAATTCTCTCTATATAGCAGTCTTCAAGGTTAGCTGTCTTGAGTAGACTAGACAGGAAACACGAACAAATGAGCTAATTCTCCTTTATTGTTAGGCTGCATTAACAAACTCTTGCAAATCTAAAGGTAGAAACGTCTCACTGCTACTTTTAACTGCCTGATCCATTAGCGCAGGCTTCTTAACTTTCTTCCTTTGACTGTTCCATTGGGGATTCCTCCCTCTTTTGTTCTGATTGTTTCCAAGGCAGATTCTCTTCCCCTGTTCCCCAAAGTCATCTACAGGAAAGAGATAATTGATTTATTCTCCTGAGTCTAGAGAACCAACGGTGGAAGTCTATTGAAATCATGGAGACTCCATCAGAAGTATTGGAGAAAAGCATGTGTTGGGATGGTCTAAGGCAGGGGTGTCCAAACTTGGGAAATTTAAGACTTGTGGACTTCAACTCCCAGAATTCCCCAGCCAGCTCTGCTCCACAAGTCTTAAAGTTCCCAAGTTTGGACACCCCTGGTCTAAGGATTCCTGTCCTAGGACTCCATAATTTCTTCCTGGACTTTCCATGTTGACAGTCCAGAAAAACATTTTTTCTTTCCTTCCTTCCTTCCTTCCTTCCTTCCTTCCTTCCTTCCTTCCTTCCTTTTCTCCATGCCCCTCCAAAAGAACACAGACAAAAATGCGATCACAGCCCCCAGATTTTCTCCCCCATTCAAAAAGGATGATTCAATTATCAATATTCAACTCCCGTTTGCCCGCAGAATTCTACAGTAAACATCTGTGTGCGTCTTTTGGCATAATTAATCATAATTGCTGAAAGCAAGACACGTCACACTTGTAACTTTGGTCCTTTAATTAGGGTGGTATAATTGAGTACAGCTCTCCCTGTAAGTCCAATTAGTCAAGATTAAAACAGCTAGAGCTGCCATATTTCAACAACACGGGACAGGCACTGGCAGGAGGGTGGGCACAAAACATACTCAGGACAAGCGCCACTTCTTAGAATCTGAACAGTGAAACTCACCTGAATCCAGGTGTGATAGGATTGTTTTCTTCAAGTCCATTGGACAGAGTGAAGCAATCTTGCTTATATATTATTTGTGTGCTCATTTATTAGTCACCTAGCAATGTTTTATGCAATATAGATGGCCATTTTTTTCAATTAAAATATAATTAATCAATGAATGAATTAAATGACCCCTTATTTTTAGGAGGAAAGAGACATTTGCCAGATCTGAGTCCTCCACAGGGGGAACCGGCAAAGTGGTCGTGGTGACTCATACCTTGGTCACTTCCCAATTGAACTATTGAAATGTTCTAGAATGCAGCAGAGTGGTTAGTTAAGGTGTACCTCCCAGTTTACCTGTATAATACCTCTTCTTTACAAGCTGCACCTCCTTCTAGTTGGCTTCTAGGTGCTGGTTATTACCTTTGGCATAGGGACAAGCTATTTGAGGGGGCCACCTTATCTCAAGAACTAATATCCACACAGGAAGCAAATCTCCAGCTTTTAAGTCTTGCCTTCATAATACTTAGGAAGTGTGCTTTTTCTGTGGCAGGATTTATCTCACCCCACCCCCAGCTAAGTGGTCAACCAGCTAAATATGAGCCAGAAGTGTGCAATGGCAGCCAAAAAAGCCAATGCAATCCTAAATTGCATTAATAGAGGGATACAATCAAGATCAAGGGAGGTACAAATACCACTCTATAGAACCCTAGTGAGACCACACTAGAGTACTGCATCCAGTCTGGTCACCACGCTATAAAGAAGATGTTGAGACTCTAGAAAAAGTGTAGAGAAGAGCAACCAGGATAATTAGGGGACTGGAGACTAAAACATATGAAGAATGTTTGCTAATCTAGTGAAGAGAAGGCCCAGGGGAGACAAGATAGCAATCTTCCAATATTTGAGGGGCTGCCACAGAGAGGAGGGGGTTAAGCTATTTTCCAAAGCACCTGAAGGCCAAGCAAGGAATAATGGATGGAAATTGACCAAGGAGAGATTCAACCTAGAAATAAGGAGGAACTTTCTGACGGTGAGAACAATCAACCAATGGAACAGAAGTTGCCTTCAGAAGTTGTGGGAGCTTCATCATTTGAGATTTTCAACAAGAGATTGGACTGCCATTTGTCAGAAATGGTGCGTGGTCTCCTGCTTGAGCAGGGGGTTGGACTAGATGACCTATAAAGGGAAGATGATTGTTCTTCTCGGGGGCTTGCAGGGGTACCCTATTCCATTGTTGGTTCCAGGTCTAGCTATGAGAACTTCCTGGGACCTCGGGGATACCCTTGAGCTGCGATTTACTGCTTCATAGCCGGAACATCGTGAGTGAAATAAGGCGGCTGGCGGTGAGAGGAGAATGAAGAGCGTTGGCAGCTGCCGGTGTGGGTGCAGTCAGCGGCAGCTGCGGGATGCCCAGCCTGGGGTCTTTGCAGCTGGTGTGGGTGTGGTCATCGGGACGCCCAGTCTGGGGTCTCTGAAACCGGCGTGGGTGTGCTCAGCGGCAGCGGCGGTGGGTCACCCGGCTTGGGATCTCTGTAGCTGGTGTGGGTGTGCTCAACAGCAGCTTCCCGCTACCCCCCTTGAACACAGCCGGCGTGGTTGTGGTCATTGGGACGCCCGGCCTGGGGTCTCTGAAGCCAGCATAGGAGTGCTCAGCGGCAGCGGCAGTGGGTCGCCCGGCTTGGGATCTCTGCAACCGGCGAGGGTGTGCCCAGCAGCAGCTTCCCGCTACCCCCCTTGAACACTGTCAACTCTCCCCTCCCCCATGGACATGTCATCTCCTCATTCCATCTCCCCGTGATGTCATCCCGTTTGGTTGATGCCACACTCTCCTCTATGCTATACTGCGACAGAACTTTATTCCCTTTGAGAACTCCCCCTTTCCCGGGGATGGCTTTCTCACCTGTCAAGACGCTTCCTTAATGACAAATCTTTGGATCCCGAGAGGTGGCATGTGAAGAAGAGACTTCTTAGGGATTTTTTACAGGGGTTTTTTAATCAAATTTTAAGGGGGGACGGGGGGGTTGATACGGATGGCTCAGACAGGCTTGGGGGGGAGTCTGCCACAGCACAGGCCAGAGCTAACTAATGGGCGCGGGTCGGGAGTGCTGGGAAGGGTTGGGATTCCGGGGGAGACATTAAGCCATTCCATTGGGAAGGGGGTTCACCATCTCTACTGTTTGTGGGAGAGGCAGATATGGTGGGGGCCGAGAGCCAAATTATGTTCGGGGGATGCGGGTTCGCTGTTTAAGAGCGATCGCGCGTTCCAACCCTCATCACCCTTCTCACACCCCTGGGTGTTTGGGATTTCAGGACCCTGGTCTCCTGCTGGTGTTGCTTAACGCCAGGTCCGTGGTACATAAGGCTCCCCTCATTTATGACCTCATACAAAAGGGTGGAGCGGACCTGGCTTGCATTACAGAGACCTGGTTGGGCCATGAGGGGGGTGTTACCCTTAGTGAATTATGCCCACCAGGCTTCCGGGTGTTTCACCAGCCGAGAGCCCAGAGCAGGGGCGGGGGGGTGGCGGTGGTTATTAGGGAAAGTCTCAGACCTCATGAGATCACTGTGCCTCAGATAGATGGGTGTGAGTCCCTTTTTGTGAAATGGGGCCTTGGAGTTCAGGTGGGCCTTTTTGTTACGTACCTGTCTCCCTGCTACATTTCATCGGCCCTGCTGGAGCTGCTGGATGTGTTAGCTGGATTGGTGGTTGATTTCCCCAGGCTTATGATCCTGGGGATTTCAATCTGCCTTCCATTGGCGAGACATCCGAGTCAGCTGGGGAGTTCATGGCTTCCATGATGGCAATGGACCTAACTCAGTTAATTCAAGACCCCACCCATAATGGGGGACACACGCTCGACCTGATTTTTGTCTCTGGGCAGTGGATGAATGATCTATATTTAGGGGATATTTCTATCCAACCCTTGTCATGGTCGGATCATTTCCTCATCAGGTTTGACTTCCATACTGCTAGCCCTCACCGCAGGGAGGCAGAACCGACTAGATGGTTCCGCCCCAGGCGCCTGATGGACCTTGAAAGGTTCCTGATGGAGCTTGGGACTTTTCCTGAATCCCTTGCTCACACTCGATCGAAGCCCTAGTGGAAGCCTGGGATAGGGCGGCCACTGGGGCTTTGGATCGTGTTGTGCCTTTGGGGCCTCTGACCCGGTGTCGATCCCGGGTAGCTCCCTGGTTTACCGAGGAGCTCCGAGAGATGAAACGATGCCTAGAGAGTGGTTGGAGGGTCAGCCGGTCCGAATCTGATCGAACACTAGTAAGAATTCATATTAAATCCTACTTAGTGGCGATAAAAGCAGCAAAACGGCAACATTTTCCCGTTCTTATCGCATTCGCAGATAACTGCCCAGCCGCCCTGTTTAGGGTGACCCACTCCTTACTTAACCAAGGAACTGGGAAAGACCCCTTGCAGGGTAGGGCTGAAGAATTTGTTCAGTATCTTCAGGATAGAATCACTCAGATCCGGACAGGCTTGAACTCTGACTGGGTAGATTCGGGCGAGTCGATGGGGATGAAGCTTGTGGAGACCATCTGGGATGAGTTTGACCCTGTGACTCCCGAGGGCATGGACAGGATTATGGGGAGACTCAGTGCTGCCACTTGTATGCTGGACCCGTGTCCCTCTTGGTTAGTCTCAGCTTCCTGGGAGGTGACACGAGGCTGGCTCCAGGTGATTACCAACGCTTCCTTGAGAGAGGGGTTCTTTCCCACCGCCTTGAAGGAGGTGGTGGTGAGGCCCCTCCTTAAGAAGCCTTCCCTGGACCCAGCTTCTTTAGCCAACTATCCTCCCGTCTCCAACCTTCGCTTCCCACAGAGTTGGCCTCCTTGTGAAGTTTCCGCTGTTCGCCCATGAAGCCAATGTTGAGAAAAGACAGGAGACAAATTTTCTCGGGATGGGACGACCCAGATGGGAACCTGAGAGCCCCTTTTATTGAGACAGGACAAAGGCAGGAGGAGCAATAGCATGTGATAAAAAACAGCCTGTACAAGTACAATTTCTAATCTACTGCTTCAGGAAAGTTCTCTCTATATATGGTCAAATCCTGGACGTCAATGGTAGAGCACATCTCAGAATGTTATGTTATTCACTATCAGGTTGTTATGGCTTTCTAGGAGTTTGTTTTCTCCTGTGTGATTCAGCGTGACTCTGCAGGCCCTAGTATGAATTAGGCCATGGAGGACACACACCTATACAAGGAACTATATTACAACATCTACTTTTTTATTTTCTTTTTTGTCAAAAAGACTTTCCCTCTTCATCTGACAGGGCTAATCACAGCATTCTACACATAAACCAATAGAAAATCACATCATGGCAAAGGGTGAATAGAAAGTTATAAGCTGCATGGCATTGGGAGGGAAAAGGGCATGTGTGGGAGTAGCTGGCTCATGAGGCTGCATAGTGAGTCCTGGCCGTTTAGGCCGGAAGGATGTTTCTGGTGCGATGTTTTTGCATCCCTGTGTATGTGTGTTTCAGACAGCAGAAACTGCCCTGCACACACACAGCCGGAATGTTTTTGTTTTTAAAAGGCAGCGTCTCCTTCTTCGTCGCTGGGCATGCGGAAGGGATCTTTCCCCATGCAAGGGGTTGACTGTTCATGTAACTCCATGTGGTTGACAATATGAATATTCTTCTGTGGAGCCAAGCTAGAGAGTATATTCTTACACATAAAGAGGGTACACATTGAATACAGCAACACAACAGTATCAGCAAAGCAACAAGGGTTATAACGGTCTTGGCAACATTTCACAACCAGCTAGAATTAGGTAACCAAGAGGTCATCCAATCCCACCAGGAGTCCAAGGCCTTGTATGTTTGTCCAACCGCTTGAACGGTATCATGTAATTTGTCCACACTGGTTTCAATTTGTCCGGACTGGTTCAAATAATGACAACAGGTAGCATTCAACCAAGCACATAGTAGGGGGATCTGCGGCGAAAGACGGAGCAGCCGGTCGGGGGAGTGTAGCGTGGAGGGTGCTCTGCTCTGTGTTCCAGGTCAGAGACAGAGACAGCCTCAAGCTGTGGTTCCTGTTGGTTGGTCATGGTGAGGCTGCTTCTGTGTTTGTGTAGGTGGTTGTATAGGTGGTTTTTTGGCAAATATGGTCTTATGTGCCATCCTGGAATCCAAAGAACTTTGTCTTTTTGAGTTGGGTTGCAGCGTAGTTCCTTTCCCAGGTCAGCAGGTCAGCAGGTCCTCGCCACGTCAAGTCAGGCAAGCAGCGACAGTAGGCAGGTGGACGGGAGGTGTCTGCAGTAGGTGGAGCTGCAAAATGATGAGTCGCTGCCGAGGATGGTGGGCTGCCGGTGTGTTGCACTGCTGGGAGGCCAGGGGGCATTTTCCCCTATTGCCAATATATCTGTCCAGGGCATGTTTTAATGTCTGGTTGGCGCGCTCAGCCAACGCCTGACCCTGGCTGTTATAAGGAATGCCAAATTTATGCACAATGCCCATTGGTTACAAAAGGCAGCAAAGGCTGTTTTTAATTCTTTTGGGCGTCCCAGCGATGCAAAGGTCCAAATACAAAGATTAATAACATGTTTGGTGGCTTCACCCCTTTGTGGGGATGCCATAATGTAGCCTGAATACGTATCAATGGAAACATGTAAATATTTCCAAGGGGCAAATGGAGGATATTGTGGTGACATGCATTTGCCAAATTTGGCAACACTCTGTCCCCCTGGGGTTTACCCCCCATAGGGAGAGGGTTTGCCTGCTGGCTACAGGTGGGGCACTGCTGAACAATAGCAGAGCCTCATTTGCAGTAATGCCAAATGGTTTTATGAGCGCTTTTTTATTCTGGTGAAAGTAAGAGTGGCTATCCCAAGGTGTGATAGCAGAACAAACATTGACATGGGGTGGGGGGGCTGATGCCGCAGCGTCAGCAACATCATTGCCCTCCTGGAGAGGCCCAGGGAAAGGCTAATGACTTCAGATATGGGAGACATGGAAACAATAACAGCGAGAGGAGACAAGACCTTGTAAAGTGAGAAACAGAGACAAAAGTTGTGAATCAATAGAAGAAGAGATAAGACTCATACAAACAGGTTATAATCTGAGTCACATAAAGACTAGCAAGAATTAAGTTAAAGGTTGTTTGTCAAATAACTGAAAGGCCAAGATGAAAGCAGCCAATTCATCTCTTTGAGCAGATTTTTGTGGCTCTGTGAGCTGGGTGTGCCATGTACCATCCTCCTGCCAGGCACATGCTCCCCGATGTTTGCTCCTATCAGCAAAGACAGTTATAGCGTCTTTGATAGGAAAAAGCTGTTGAAGGAGGCTTCCACTGGAGCGGAAGGGCTTTTGTAATTACGGCTGCAAAAAGGGTGGGTGTCTGAGAAATAGTGGACAAGTGTCATGAGATCACATTCTTGGGGAATCAAATTTGGATTGGGGAGGCCACAGCACTCCCACGGGTTGGAAAATTTTATTAACAGCCCGCAAATCATGCAAAAAACGCCATTTACCAGATTTCTTTCTCTGTCTCTCTCTTCACATTCTCTTTCCCTCTTTTCACTTTCTTCTGTCACTTTCTCCTTCTCCCTTCTCTTTTCCTCTTCCCCCTCCCTCCTTCACTTTACTCCCTACTGCCCAACCTGTCCCCATTAATCATGTTTGCAATAATTTACCTACTTTCCTAGTTTCCTTACTGGAGCCTACGCTCACTCAAACACACACACACACAAACTTACACATGCACAAAACCATTTTTATCCATTCCAATTCAGATCCTATAAATCAATTGCTCTGTGAAACATCTGTGAAAAGAATTCCAAGGGCTTCCCGGGAGAGGGGGGGCTTGCAGAGGCCCCATATCAAACCCATCCCCTCCCTTTAGCTGAGGGGCGGTAACATTGTTAGGCAGACCCTTGGCAATTGCCTTGTTAATCTCTTTAAGGTATTCTGAGGTCCAAATGACAAACTGAGAGGGGGTAAGAAGCATGCCGAGGAGAAGTTTCCAATCCTCCAGCACGTAGGGATCCCCTGTCAAAAGGTTTCGGAACAGTCCTTTGCAATACAGGGATTGCACCCCATAGGCAGAAACTGCTTGCTTAAGATCTTTAAGAGCTCTATAGGGGATTGAGATATAATTAGGCACAACCACCCCAGCCGCATTGGTTTGAAAGGTTACAGGGAAACAATCCTCTGCCAATTCCATGTCCCCTTGCTTGTAAGCATCGCGCAGAGCGTCTTGGAGAGCGCTACGCCACTGGCGGGGCGGGGGAAGGGGCGGAAGGGAGAGGAGAAACCTTCTCTTCCGGAGGGGCCGGGGGAGGTGGAGGAGTTTTGGAGAGGGCCCCAGGAGGGGCGATCTCCTAGTAGCGCGGGGGAGATGTTGCCGAAGGCTTAAAAGCAGCCCCGTGCATATCTTCCTCATGAATTTGAAGGGATTTTACAAGAAGTCTCCAAGTAGTGAGAACTTCCGGCAGGGCTCGAGGTTACTTTAAGAGAGCCCTTCTCAGGGTAAATGGGACAATTCTTAGATGTAAGCCAATAGAGAGAGGAAATGTTTTTTCGGGGGAATGGGAAGCAGATGACCTGTCGCCTGAGAGATTGCAACAGACGATTTAACGATTTCCCGAAGCTCCTGCAGGTGTGCAGTCTGAGCCTTCGAGAAACCTGAGCCCATACTCACGATTGGGAGGGTGCTCTGTTCGCTAACAGCAGGCCCTGGTTGCGAGACTTTGCCAAGTCGGGGATGAGTGAAAGGCTGGTGACACAGGAAGATCACGTCGGGGTCACCAAATGTGAAGTTTCCGCTGTTCGCCCATGAAGCCAATGTTGAGAAAAGACAGGAGACAAATTTTCTCGGGATGGGACGACCCAGATGGGAACCTGAGAGCCCCTTTTATTGAGACAGGACAAAGGCAGGAGGAGCAATAGCATGTGATAAAAAACAGCCTGTACAAGTACAATTTCTAATCTACTGCTTCAGGAAAGTTCTCTCTATATATGGTCAAATCCTGGACGTCAATGGTAGAGCACATCTCAGAATGTTATGTTATTCACTATCAGGTTGTTATGGCTTTCTAGGAGTTTGTTTTCTCCTGTGTGATTCAGCGTGACTCTGCAGGCCCTAGTATGAACTAGGCCATGGAGGACACACACCTATACAAGGAACTATATTACAACACCTCCTCAGGGTGCCGTTGGCCAGACAGTGTCGGCTAGCGATTCCCCAGGGGGAGAGCCTTCTCTGTGGGAGCGCTTTCCCTCTGGGATGAGCTGCCCCCGGAGCTTCATATAATCCCCGACCTCCGGTCCTTCCAATGCACCCTAAAAAGTTGGCTTTTCCAGCAAGCCAGTCTGGCCTGAAAAGAATAAAATAAATTATTGATCATTGTTAATTTTAATTCGATTTTTTTTTTAAATGTTATTGTTATCTAATTGGGTTTGTTTGGGATATTCTATTTAGTTTTTTTAACTTTTGTATTATGTGTTTCTTTTAATGTTGTACGCCGCCCTGCGTCCTTGGGAGAAGGGCGGCATATAAATCTAATAAACCAAATTAAACCAAACCAAACCTTTCAACTCTGTTAATCGGTTAATCTGATAAAAGAAAAACTTCCTTCGACCTTCCAAGCTCTTCTTCTAGGAGTCAGGTATTTATATTATCTCCCTGCCAGCCAATTGCAAGACTGAAGATTCTGCCAATTCTGCCTTAAGATGTGGCTTTAGGAGAAGCTCCCATTAAACCAGGCTCTGGGGATGTCACATTAAAGTTGCCTTGCTTTTATCTGTGTTTCTCATCCTCAGCAACTTTAAGATGTGCGGACTTCAGAATTCCCCAGGCATGTTGGGTGGCTGGGAATTCTGGGGGTTGTGAAATCCATACATCTTAAAGTTCCTGAGATTGAGAAATACCAGATTATATTAATTAATTCTGCAAAGTGCTAAATAGTTGGAGCCAGATATTTCTGAACAATTAGTCTTTTGATTACACGTTTCTTTTCTCTGCCCAAAAGTCAGCTCCCATGCGGCTAAAACAAATCTCAAGTGCAGTTAATATATGTATATATGTAGTTGTTTCTTAACAAAAAGGAATGATATATTTAAATGCAGCATTGCCTTCTAATCACAGCTATTTTTTTTCAGATGTTATGTTTACACAGAAAAAAATTGACAGAACCAGAGTCAGCCATTACAATACCTAACAGAATCCTTTTGTGCTCCATGTAAAGATTTTAGCCATGCAACTGCATAAACTGTGTGTGTGTGTATGGATACTCTCCAAGCATCCTTAAAAAAAATCGATGTAGGTTATTGAACCAGACTGCCTGACTCCTTCCTCTTCTGTACATTCACTATAGGCACATAAAACCTCAGGAAAGAGCAATCACAGTGAGCAATCACAGTTAGAAAATGAAGCTAAAAAACAGATGCCTCTTTTATGGAGTGTCGGGAGGAAATCCAGTTCTTTCTGAGCCAGGACAAGAAAAAGAAGACAGAAATAGGCAGTTGCATTAAGAGGTGAAGTTTATTTCCAAGATATAGATACAGGCAGAGTACCAGGTAAGCTATCGGAAGTGATCGCCCTGAACCCCCTACCCTGTTTCCCTAAAAATAAGACCCCCCAGGATAATAAGCCCAATCAGGCTTTTGAGCACATGCGCTAAAATAAGTCATCACCTGAAAATAAGCCCTCCGTGAAAATATTGCAACACAGCAGCAGCCGTGAGGTGACCACACTCTCTGCCTCCTGCACCTCAAAAATAATAAGACCTCCCTGAAAATAAGGCCAATCGCTTATTTTGGAGGTCAAAAGAAAATAAGACCCTGTCTTATTTTGGGGAAAACATTGTATCACTACAAGCTCCTTAGATCAGGGGTCCCCAACCCCCAGTCCATGGGGCAGCCATGACCTTTGTTCCAAGAAAAGAGAGTGAAAGGGCATACAGAGATGCCACCTTAACAAATTCACTAGCAAGTAGAGTGGAAGTTTTTCTGGTTCCCTTTATTTCTTTATATTAAACCTGGCTAAAGAAATTCCTCCTGTCTCTCGCTTCCCTTGTCAACTGCTGTACTTTACTGTACAATACAATACAATACAATACTATACAATACAATACAATACATTACAATACAATAGCAGAGTTGGAAGGGACCTTGGAGGTCTTCTAGTCCAACCCCCTGCCTAGACAGGAAACCCTATACCATTTCAGACAAATGATTATCCAACATCCTCTTAAAGACTTCCAGTGTTGGGGCAATCACAACTTCTGGAGGCAACTTCTGTTCCACTGGTTAATTGTTCTAACTGTCAAGAAATTTCTCCTCAGTTCTAAGTTGCTTCTCTCCTTGATTAGTTTCCACCCATTGCTTCTTGTTCTACCCTCAGGTGCCTTGGAAAATAGTTTGACTCCCTCTTCTTTGTGGCAACCTCTGAGATATTGGAAGACTGCTATCATGTCTCCCCTAGTCCTTCTTTCTATTAAACTAGACATAGCCAGTTCCTGCAACCGTTCTTCATATATTTTAGTCTCCAGTCCCCTAATCATCTTTGTTGCTGTTCTCTCCACTCTTTCTAGAGTCTTCACATCTTTTCTACATCGTGGAGACCAAAACTGAATCCAGTATTCCAAGTGTGGCCTTACCAAGGCATTATAAAGTGCTATTAACACTTCACATACTTGGGGCTTGGCACCATTCCTGTGCCAGAAGGACACATTGTAATTAAATATACAAACAAACACAAAAATTACAAAACAATGTGTCTGTGTGTTGTAGAAGGTTAGCACCCACCCCCCTCCCAGAAGAATGAAATGTTTTTGAGGAATATTTAGAAAAAGGCAGGATAAAATATTTCCCCTAAAAGAGAACTAAAAATCTTAAGGGAGACAGAAACTCAGAGCCCCAGTCCCCTGCCCCAAGATGCTGGGACAGCTTTTAGAAATGCAGATTTGGTAATCCATTATTCCCTGCAGCAAAGTCTGAACAAAGACAGATTAGCCCTCACCCAAGAGCCAACACAGGGCAAAGCCTTTAAGCCATAATTGGAATTATTGCATCACCCTCCAAACTTCAACTAAACTTAGCTCAGACAAACACCTAGGATTTGTACTTTGCCTATAGAGCCAGCTATGACCCCTACATAACTGCTACATTGCCCCATGGGAGTCTGACAACAGCCAAGAGAATAAATGTCCTTGCACAGGAACAGGAAGCTCAAGTGCAAAGCCCAAGAAAAGGTATAAAAACCTTCTCAACTCCATGTAGTCAGCTGCCCAAAAATCACACGTGCTTGGTGGTTCTGTTTCGTCAATAAATGGATCCTCTTTCCAATCAGCCTCCATTTTATCTCCAATGCCTTTCTCCCAGCTTGGAACTAAACCAGATGGATGTCTCTTCCAGCAGTGTTGACGACAATGGTATCAATCATCCCATTCTTTGGCCATTTCCCAGTTCCAGTCCCTCTCTAGTGGAACCCAGAAGTTTGTATTTATTTACTGTATTTTTCAGAGTATAAGACACTCTAAAGTATAAGACACACCTAGCTTTGGGGGAAGGGGGGGATCTGCCTCTGCCTCCCAGCAATTTGCCTCCTTGCAGCAAACAGCACAGACGATATAAACTGTTTGTGATGTTATATTTCAGACTTGTACAGAAGCTGTTAAAGTTGATGTGGCTTTCTGGAAGTATACTATTTATATGCTATTTAAAAGAAAATACAATAGCACTTGGCCTCTTTAGATCAAACATTTATTTTAAAAAGCTTCTTCATTTTATTAAGTTTTCTAGAACAATAATAAATCAGCCTTTAAAAAATAAGTGTAATAATTTGAACATTCTATAGGCATTTATAGTTATTGACTTACCTCCTTGCAGCAAACCGCCTGTTTCAGCTTAGCCTGATTAACACAAGAAAAAAAAATCTGCCATTGCCTCCCACAATTTGCCTCCTTGCAGCAAACAGCCAGTTTCACTTTCAATTTCAGTTTCAGCAGGGGCCTCCCCATGATCATCTGTTTCAGGCTGCAGGGATTGCCATAGCCTATTGTAGCTTCCACAAGCCCCATTTTCCCCATTTGCTGCAAGGAGGTAAATTGCTAGGAGGCAGAGGTCAAAGAGGGGGGGCTGGTGGGTGGGGGCCGGTGGGTGGCCAAGGTTACATTCTGTGTTTAAGATGCACCCAATTTTTCACCCTTTTTAGGAGGGGAAGTGTGCCTTATACTCTGAAAAATATGGTAATTTATGTATTTATATGGTAAATATCTGCCCCATCTTTCATTCAGGAGCTCCTTCCATCAATTTTCCCCAGATGAGCAATGTGTATGGCAAGTTAGGGCTGAGAGTTGCAGGTTGAATCAACAGCTGTGTTTGAGACAGTCAAATATTCCTAGGATCCCGCTTAGGGCTATAAAAATTAAATTGCAAAGGTTTTTTTTTCCTCACTCTCCATTACTCCTTTTTTTTTACTGCATTTTCTTTTTTAAAAAGAAAATCTGAAGATAAAAAGCCATAATTGCTCTAAATGAATGCCAGCTCATTTGGAGTGCATTATATGACAGTTTGGACTATAAAGTCTTCTCTTGGTGCAATTTGTTGGCCACAAACATCCAACAGCCCCAAGTGGGATGGAGGAAGAGTTTGCGTTTATTTAACACATCCTTAATGCATAACATCCGGAGGGTTTATTTTCCTCATTCTAAATTACTTTCCCCTAATTGAAAGAGTACCAGGAAAAAGAGGGATGGATGCCAACCTCTGTCAAATGCCAACTTTTAAGGGAGTTGCAATAAAATATATCCTTCAAGGCTTCTGATTCAGAAAATGGTTTATATCTTCCCAGTCCTGAAAGCCTTCAGAGTGAAGACTTACACATTCAACCTCTTTGAATATTAGCTAACTAAAGTACCCACATCCCTCTTGGCATTGCTGCCATTCGCTCCCATCTCAACTCCATTTAAATTGCTCTGAAGCCATTTTCTCTTCATGGAGACACTTGAACTGCCAATCAGCTTGGCAGTTCAAGGCAGGGCCAATTCCTACTACATGGGTTTCACCAGAGTTTTGCTGCTAGGTCAAGCCCAGTAAATTAGTTGTGCTCCTTCGCAAGCTGGAGAAGTTTCACAAAAGGTACTGTTGTAGTTAGCTCTGTCAAAATTAGTACCTCAAAGGCAAAAGCCAAGTGCCAAGGAACAAAATGCATTAGTAGTGTGGTTTGAAGGGCCGAAAAAATCCCTGCTGTTAATGTGTCAAATTTGTATTCATTCCATTGGGGTCAGGGTAGCTACTTCTGCTCTTTTTTTTAAAAAAAAAAAGGCAAATCAAACTGGATCTTAGCATGGCTCTTATTAATGCTATCTGATTATGGTCCTTTGGCGCAAGCGTCCAGGCTCTCTTGCAAATTCTTGAGCTTTGCTTGCCAACCTCTTCTGCTGTCATCAAAGCTCTCCAGCGGAGACTCACAATGTTAATGCCTGCATGGGAAAATATATACTGTATCAGGGGTGGGTTTCAGCAAGTACGCACCGGTATGCCGGTACCCCTTCATGAAATTTAACATGCCTCCTCATACCTGTTCTTCCAGAGGTCCCGTACCAGAAGGCTCCCTCCCCTGGCCTGCCATCCTCACCTCCTATTCCTTCTTTAGCTGTTGGAAAAGCCCATGTGGTGCACGCTTCCTTCTCTTTGAAAGCTGCCTGGTTGGACAGGGGAAGGAATCCATGCATTAGAGGAGGAAAAATGCATGGATTCTCCCCGCCCCCCCCCCAAATAGAAACCAGGCAGCTGTCAAAGAGAAGGGAGAAAGGATAGGCTGCAGGAAAATCCACCCCCTTTTCCTGCCAATCATTGTGTACTTGGGATTGTAGCACCAGAAACACATCCCCAAAAGGCTCAATCCAAGAAAGAAAGAAAGAAAGAAAGAAAGAAAGAAAGAAAGAAAGAAAGAAAGAAAGAAAGAAAGAAAGAAAGAAAGAAAGAGGGAGAGAGAGAGAGACAAAAGGAAGGAAGGAAGAAAGGAGGGAAGGAATGAAAGAAAGAAAGAAAGAAAGAAAGAAAGAAAGAAAGAAAGAAAGAAAGAAAGAAAGAAAGAAAGAGAATTTATTACCACAATTGAGCCCAACATTTCGGTTGTGAAGCAAGAGATTGTTAAGTGAGTTTCACCACATTTTCCAAGTTGGCCATGCCCACCCGGTCACACGACCGTCAAGCCACTCCCACCCATTCAAATGACCAACAAGCCACTCCCACAAAACAGGCCACACCTACAGAAAAGGTTCTAAAAAAATTTGAAACCCATCACTGTACGGTATATATATAAAGGTAAAGGTTCCCCTTGCACATATGTGTTAGTCGTTCCCGACTTTAGGGGGCGGTGCTCATCTCCATTTCAAAGCCGAAGAGCCAGCGCTGTCTGAAGATGTCTCCGTGGTCATGTGGCTGGCATGACTAAACACCGAAGGCACACGGAAAGCTGTTACCTTCTCACCAAAGGGGGTTCCTATTTTTCTACTTGCATTTTTACATGCTTTCGAACGGCTAGGTTGGCAGAAGCTGGGACAAGTCACGGGAGCTCACTCCATTACACAGCACTAGAGATCCGAACCGTTGAACTGCTGACCTTTCTGATCGACAAGCCCAGTCTCTTAGTCATTGAGCTACCACGTCCCTTTTTATATATACAAACATATATACATATATGTACATAAATGCATATATGTGTGTAGTGTATATGTATATATCCGAGTTCAGCAGCTATTCTAAAAGATGATTAGCTGATTGTAGCATCACTTGGTAAATGAATCTATAACGAAAGTAAATATGTCTATGTTTAAATATAATAAAATAATAATGGGTCCCTGATGCTCTCAGCTTCTTTTCTTGCAGACATTTCATTACCCAAACTAGGTAACATCATCAGTGCTAATAAGGAGTGCCGTTTGCTGTAGATTTATATTCTGATGTGTTTCCCTGTCAGTGTTTGGGGGGGGGGGAGGGATGGTCTTAGAGATTCTTTGGTTGGGCTGTTTGCTGTTGGCTTCTTTGGCCATTTCTTGATTGAAGTATTGTTTATTTCAGGGGTCTCCAATCTTTTAGTAGACCTCAGGGACCACTAAATTCATAACTTTAAATCCCGCGGACCACTAATATGATCTGCCTAATGACGGACTGGGTGGCCGTGACTAGGTGGTCATATGACTGCGTGGATGTGGCCAGCTCAATGTCTCTCACTCTCCAGCCTCTACTTGCCCCTCCCCTCCCAGCCTCTCCTCGCCTGCCCGTTGACTCCTTAGGGCCCCAACAGGAAGCAGTTGTTGGAACTAAGCAGCCACCACAAGAAAGAGTTGACAAAACAGCTCAATTCAAATTTGATTTGACCAAGAAGGAGACTCAGTATAAGCACCTCACTGAGGACTACAAGCATAGGCTTTCCAAGCAGAGGGAAAACCTGCGGGAGTGCAAGGCCAGGTACCAGCACCTGGAGGCTCAGCGGGCTGAGATGGTCGGCCAGTTCCAGGCCATGATGCAGTCCCATTGGAACAAGGCCCTCCAGCTCTTTGCCACCAGCGGTGCTTCCCTCCAGCCTTCACCCAAAGCCCCTCACCAGGAGGCTGAAGCAGATCCCAAGTTGGAATTTCTGCCCCCTCTGACCCACACAAAAAGACCCCAAAGGGGGAGACTCTCTACAGCAATATAAACGTTCATTGCACGTATCCAGACCAGGGGCCCCTGATTTAGTGCAATATTAAAAAATGCAAATAATTTTTCTGCAGACCACCAAAAAATTTTCGTGGACCACCAGTTGGTGATCGCTGGTATATTCGGTTATTGGTGTGATATTAACTTTGGAATTAATCTATGCTGATTGGGGTGCTGATTGCTGGTGTAGAGGTGCTTTTTGTTCCTTTATGGGCTGGTTGACTGTCTCTTTTGCATAGTCTATAGATGTTTTTGATGTCTATGTGTCTATTGGTGGCTGATTTGTTAGAGTGCAAGACTTCT
Organism: Thamnophis elegans; assembly: GCF_009769535.1. Taxonomy (NCBI): domain Eukaryota; kingdom Metazoa; phylum Chordata; class Lepidosauria; order Squamata; family Natricidae; genus Thamnophis; species Thamnophis elegans. Next base: position 27,538,975 of record NC_045552.1, read on the forward strand.
AGATATTCTCTAACATTTTTGGACTTGACTTGGTCTAGGATGGTCACATTTTCCCAATTGAAACTACTGTATGGTTAAATCTGTCTATATGTTGTGAAATTAAAGAATTTTCATCACATCTTCTGACTGCTGGTTGCTAATAAAATAATAAATTTTTAAAAGCTTAAAGAGCCAGAAAGTAAGAATGAGCCGTATGAGAAGAAGAAAAGTTGGAAGAGTCAGAGCAAGCTAAAAATAACAAGCTGTTTGACTCCAAGAACTGGATTAGATCCAAGGTCAATAAACAAGGAAGGAAAAAAACCTATTTTGAATTTCCCTTATCTGAAAGGTAAACAAACTTTGATGATTGCTATAGAAAAAAATATTTTCAAGAGCTGCCTCACTTAGATCAGGTAGATTTGATTGGTGCTTTTCATGTGCCTTCAAGGGATAACTCTTCTCAGATTCCCAATCCAGAAATTGTTGAATTTTGGGGAGGTCTGATTAGGATAAAATATTATAAGCAGCCAGAAATGAAACAGTACTGGAATATGAGGGAGGAGGGAGTACATATTATCTCCAAAGTTGCCTTCAAGAATGGTGAAGGGAAAGAATTTCATCAGGCAGAATTTCTCTCATGAAAGAATATGAACAAATACAAGAAAGGAAGAAGGAGGGGGAAAGCATAATATATTATTTGAGCAGTAAATAGTTATAGTTCTATATATAGTTTCTAATACAATTGTCCTTTTTTTACCACTACTTTAAAAGCAATAAACAAATAAATATTTCTGAGAAATCAAAGCATATGACCAAGCAGCAAGGGAAGAGGGAAGGAAGACAGAAAGACAGGCAGGCAGGCAGACCTCTCTCTCTCTCTCTCTCTCTCACACACACACACACACACACACACACACACACACACACACAAACACAAACACACACTGACTGACTGACTGACTGACAGAGTCCTGCAACTTTTGGTTTTTCCCTGGATATTGAAATGAGAAAATTCTATTGTCCTGATGTAACTGTTAATTATCCCAAGAAGCGATGGACACCAAGATAGTGGGAATATTACCACAGTTCCACTGGGAAATTATTTACTTGAACAAAGGTTTTAAAACCTTATATTTTATGCACATATTCTATGCTGGAGAGAGGCTTAGTCTTATACACACATATACACACAAAACATTTTTGCAAGCTGATGGAAACTTACGGTAATCCAAGGTTATATAACAAGTCTGGACATTTTTATTGCTGCATTTTAAATCTTCTGACAATAGCCAGCGATGAAGCAAGTACCTTGACTTACAACAGTTCACTTAGTGACCGTTCAAAGTTACAACGGCACTGAAAAAAATAACTTATGACCATTTTTCACACTTATAACTATTACAGCTTCCCCGTGTAATCAAAACACAGGTGCTTGGCAATTGATTCATATTTTGACAGTGTCCCCGATTCATTTGATCACTTTTCATGACCTTCCGAAAAGCAAAATCAATGGGAATACCAGATTCACTTAACAACCATGTTACTAATTTAATAGCTGCAGTGATTCATTTAACAACTGTGGTGAGAAAGTTCGTTAAATGAGGCAAAATTCACTTAACAAGTATCTCAGCAACAGAAATTTTGAGCCCAATTGTTGTCATAAGTCCCCTGTATGTAGACTAAGAGCAATTAAGGCTTAGTGAGTTCAAATACATAAAGGTAGTCCTTGACTTATGACAAGCTTGTAACTTGAATAGTTCCCAGGCTGCTAGCAGGACATACCGAGACAAGGAGACATGAGTATGGGCCAAATGATTAGAGCAAGATTTCTGCAAGTGCGTCTTATAGCAACATTGGTGAGGCTTTGGGGCTCAGTGTGACAAAAATTCAGAAAATGCCTATCTTAACTTTGCTGACATGTCACACATAAACACACACATACACAAAATTGTACTACTGGTTCTGTGGGAGTAGCTTGGTGGGCGTGACAGGGGAAGGATACTGTGTAAAATCTCCATTCTCAGCAGTGGTGGGTTTCTAGTGATACGAACCAGTTCGGCTGAACCGGTAGTGGTTTGGCACCCTGGGTTGCTGGAACTGGAAGTGACCCAGGCCTGCCGCGCCCCCAAATCAGTTCCCTGGTCGGCAGTGTTGGCGCCGCCATCTTGTTTTTCAGTTCTGTGCAGTTGCCTCAAGGTCACAGCAAAAGGTCATGCAAATGCGTGAAAACATTCCCCAAACAATCTAGTAGCACCTAATTGGACATTGATTGATAACCAGGGGTTTGGCTGGGAACAAGGGAAAGTTAACTGGATCTTTTTTACACAAAAATCTCAGACCCTGCTTTGCCTCTTCTCTAACCACTTTGGCTTTAGTAAAGAACATTTTTGGCAAACAATGCCCCAGGGTCTTTCTAACCTAATTAACCAAGTTGGGGCGGTTGACAGTCACTTTCTCTCAGCCCTAGGAAGTAGGCAATGGCAAACCACTTCTCAACCACCTTGTCAAGAAAACTCAAGGGCTTGTCCAGGCAGACTGTGAGAATCGGACACTGTTGAATGGAAGAAAAGAATATTAGGAAGCACTATTGATTCAATAGCAGTTATTACCAGTAGGAACTGATTTGATGTTTTCATTAAACAAAATTTTAATGCCGGTTCATTTGAGATTAGCTCACGGGAGGCAGCAGGGCAGCTGGAGATCGGTTCTTCACTTTCTCATTGAAGTGTGATTTATTGGGACTGGTTCAAAAGTGGTGCAGCTGACTGCTGGTGAGCCAAAACCTAATATTTATCTATTTAAAAAATAATAAATTGAATTGATTTTACTTTCATTCTGAACTGTTTCGTATGTTCATCCAGCAGCCTTCAAGTCTAAGGTGAAGAAAAAGGTCGTTCAGAAAGAAAAGGAGAATATAAAATGAGAAGAGAGAAAACAGAAATATTCAGAAAAGATTAGCAACTGGTTGTCGTGAAGGTGACCCTGATAAAAATACAAGGAAAATCTTGGTGAATTGCTTAAGAGACAGATTAAAGTAGTTTGTGAGGGTCTTTTTCCAGGATGTTCTTTCTACATTTTTTTAACATCATATGCAAGTGAGTTTTGCCCCATTTTACAACATTTCTTGCCAGAGTTGCAAACATCACAAGTTTGAGCTTTATCTACTTTAAAAAAAAAATTACATATGGGTCTCAATTTATGATCATAACTGGGCCCAAAATTTCCATTGCTAAGCTGCAGTATTTTTCGTAGTATAAGACACACCTTAGTTTTTGGGGAGGAAAGTAGGGGGGCGGGAATTCTGCCTACCAGATATTCATCTGGCTAGCGTCCTTAGTCTGGTCAGCTTCAGCACATACGTTTGCTGGTTTTGAGCATGTCTGCGTGTGTTTTTTATCCCCTGGTTGGGGATAAAAAATACAGCTTCTAAAGCACAGCTGATTGTAGGAGAGAGAAGCAATGAGAAAAGCAGGTAAAGCAGGGAAGAACAGAAGAACGAGTCACTCGTTACAGCTTCTAAAGCACAGCTGATCGTAGGAGAGAGAAGCAATGAAAAAAACAGGCTTCACTCGTTAGCGCCTCATTAGGGCTGAAAAAAAGCTTCGAAAAAGCTATATTCAGATTATAAAACGCACCCAAATTTTCAGCCTCTTTTAGGGAAAGGAAGTGCATCTTACAGTCTGAAAAATACCATAAGTAGTTAAGTGAACTTTGCCCCATTTTACAACCTTTCTTGCCAGAGTTGGTAAGTGAATCACTGTAGGTGTTAAGTTAGTAACACATGAATAACAGAATAACAGAGATGGGAGGGACCATGGAGGTCTTCTAGTCCAACCCCCTGCTTAGGCAGAAATCCCTGTACCATTTCAGACAATTGGTTGTCCAATCTCTTCTTTAAAACTTCCAGTATTGGAGCACCCACAACTTCTGGAGGAAAGACATTAATTGTCCTGCCTTCAGGGCAGTGGTGGGTTCCTACTGGTTCAGACCGGTTAAGCCAGAATAATAGTAGCTTGGCAGCATGGATCCCTGGAACCGGCAGTGATCCAGGCCTACCATGCCTCTGAACTGGTTCTCCAAGCGGTGCTGTAGGCACCGCTATCTTGTTTTTGGCTTCTGAACATGTGTAGAGCAATTTTTGTTGTACTGTGCATGTATGCACAGCACACATCAAGCAAGCACAGGTAGCGCATCCCCGAGCAAACTGGCAGTAGTGTCTGCCGGGAACCTATCACTGCTTCAGGGGCTTTGAGGAATAGGTTTCCCTCTCTCTCTTCTTTGTGGCAGCCTCATATATATTGGAAGATGGCTGTCCTGTCAACCCATGTCCTTCTTTTCATTAAACTAGACTTATCCAATTGCAGAAATCCTTCTTTATACTGTGTGTTTTAGCCTCAAATCCCCTAATTATCTTTGTTGTTCTTCTATGTACTCTTTGTATAGTCTCCACATCTTTTTTATATTGTGGAGAAATAAAATATACATGGACATATAAGATATACATGGGCAGTAAGTCTTTTATTATGAGTTCATTTCCTTTGTCCAGAAGTCCTCTCCCAGATGATGGAGATGGAATATAAACATCTGAAAGTATAAAAATCTCAAGATTGAGTTAATGCATGTAATTATTTCACCCTTCTAGGCTTTCTATAGATCAGCCTGTTGCCCAAATCAAATCCAGCTCAAGTCCTCTTTCCTAAACTCAAAAATGTTATCTCTGATATTTTTTATTCTTACCAGGTTATTTAACCATTTGTCAAAAAAGCCATCATTATTACTCTTCACCTACCTAATCTGAGATGTTACAATTAACCAGAATTTTATTTATTATACTACCGTTTCTCCAAAAATAAAACTGGGTCTTATATTAAGTTTTGCTCCAAAAGACACATTTGGTCTTATTTTCAGGGAAATATGGCACTAAATGACTGACAATCTTAACGGGGGCTTATTTTGAGGGTTAGGGCTTATATTACGAGCATCCTGAAAAATATTGCTAGGGTTTATTTTCCTGTTGGAACTTATTTTCAGGAAAACATGGTAGTTATGACCTTTTTATCATTCCTCCTGCCTAGTCAGGCTTGCTATAAAAGGAAATATGTACTAGATTCCCCCTTTCTGCCAACCCTTTTTAATTTTCCTATTTCTATTGCTATTGACTCTCTTTACATTTGCATTTAAATGCATCAATTATAAACATTTTCTTTTTTTTTTAAAGCCTGAAATGTTTTTACGCTTATTGTATACCAACTGCGGTATATTGGTAGGAGTAATGGTATTCTATTCTCAGAAACAATAGAGAAGAATTTTAAATAAATAAATATACTCATTGGTATTACAACAATGGATATGTGCAAATGCACAGATGAAGCAATTATTGTGAGCATGGAGACAGCATTATCAGCCATTCGGGTCAGCAGAATTCACCCCAAACAATTTGGGCATTTCTGTTGTCTCTTTGTGGGGGGAAACCAGTTCTCAGATGAATAGAATCCATCAAGTTGATATATAGAGATGTAAGGCCACAGTTTGTTATCTTACTGGAACAATCCCAAAACTTTGCCATGGGAAATGTTTTTCTTTGGGTGTCTGGCATTGCCAAGCTGCCCCCTCGTCTTGATTTATGGGAAAGTTTTCTCTCCCTGCTTTATTGCTTTATTTTCCCTACATAACTTTTTTTTGGAGGGGGCGGTTCTGAAGGAAAACAGACATGGGGTGTAAACTGAACTCTGTTACCTATAGTGAAGGTTCGAGGTTCGAGGTTCATTTTATTTATATGTTGCCCTATTCCCAACGGGACTCAGGGCGGCGCACAAACCCAAGGAGGGGAAGGGAAACACAAAACTACAACAAAAAATACAGAGCATTTAAAATAACCAACAGCCACACGATTCGAGAGGGGAAGGAAACTCATCGACCCCAGGCCTGCCGACACAGCCAGGTTTTAACGGCTTTTCGGAAGGCCTGGAGAGAGGTGAGGGTCCGAATCTCTGCGGGGAGCTCGTTCCAAAGGGCCGGAGCCGCCACAGAGAAGGCCCTCCCCCGGGTAGTGGCCAGATGACATTGGCTAGTAGACGGAACCTGGAGGAGGCCTAATCTGTGTGATCTAATGGGTCTTTGGGAGGTAATTGGCAGCAGGCGGTCTCTCAAGTACCCAGGTCCAATACCATGAAGGATTTGGGATCCTTTACCTATGAACATGTATGCTTACATCCTTTGTTGCTTATGCGTTAGTCTCTCCCACCTTTCTGAGAAGTATAAATATGAGTGGATTCTCTTCATTGGATAGTATCTCTCTCAATATTGTTTGGAGGGAGTCCCACCAGCATATGCTGAAGAGGTGGTATTCAGCCAGTTCTGAGAGGTTCTGGAAAACCGGTAGCGGAAACTTTGAGTAGTTCGGAGAACTGGCAAATAGGGTGGCCCCGCACCCGCTGCCTCCCAGCCTCCCAGATGATCTTCTGTTGCCCTGAACAGGAGAATGGAGCTGGAAGGCAGGTTAGTGGGGTGGGGTGGGGTTGGAATGGGGATCTTGCAGTATCCTTCCCCCAGGAGTCAGGAGGGAATGGGGATTTTGCAGTATCCTTCCCCTGCAATGCCCACAAAGCCATGCCCACAAAGCTATGCCATGCCCCCAAGCCATGCCCACAGAACCAGTAGTAAAAAAAAATTAATCACATCATTGATCTGCTTCCTCATATACACTGCATTGATTGATTGATTGATTGATTGATTGATTGATTGATTTTTAACCCTTTGTTACTTTATACATAACTCAAGAAGATAAACATACCTAATACTGTTTCCTCATCCAATTTTCCCCACAACAATGCCGTAAGTTGGTGGTTGAACTGAAAAGAGTGATTGGCTTAAGGTGACCCAGCCAGCTTTCATACCTAAGGCAGGACTGGAACTCACCAACTCCTAATGATTTGCCCAAAATCATATAGCTCGCCTTCATCCCTAAGGCAAGATTAGAATTCACTATCTCCTGGCGACTGGCCCAAAGTATGCAGTCTGCCCTAAGGCAGGACTACACTAGAATTCACATCTCCTGATCATTGGCCCAAAGTTATTCAGCCAGCTTTTATGTCTAAGGCTGAACTAGAATTCACAGTCTCCTGGTTTCTAGGCCAACACCTTCACCACTACACTAAATTCTCCCCAGAATCAACTATTGCAAAACAAGTTTTCATTGTGAAATGGCAGAACTGAACTCATCGTGCCTAAGGCTGGTCCAGGAACCCTCCAAATCTATATACCTTGCCCTCTTCCAACTAACCCGGTAGTTACTGCTCCTGCTGCCACTGCCTCTCCTTCTGGGACATACCTTTCCGAGGTGGTATTCAGCAGGTTCTGACCAGTTCTGGAGAACCGGTAGTGGAAAGTTTGAGTTGTTCAGAGAACTGGTAAATACCACCTCTGACTGGCCCCGCCCCCATCTATCCTCTACCTCCCAAGTCCCAGCTGATTGGGAGGAAATGGGGATCTTGCAGTATCCTTTCCCTGCCATGCCTACCATGCTATGCCCACCAAGACATGCCATGCCCATCAAGATACACCCACAGAACTGGTAGTAAAAAAAATTGAATCCAACCACTGATACCTTTGCCTGGTATTCTTTCCCCTTAACCCGAGCACATGAAATGCATAGAGTCCACACAGCCTGTGTACATCCCTGGCAAATTAAAAGTAAGTCTGATTAGAAATGAAATAAATTCTATTGCACCACTTCTTGACACCAGTATTAAGACATGCAACTAGGAAAAATAACCCTCACGTGCACCTCCGTTGGGAGACAGATCACTCTCACGTGATATAAATAGAATCAACCTTTATTTGAAAAGAAAAGAAGTAAGAGAAGAAGAGATAAACATTTCTTTTTCATGTTAAGTAGTCACATGCAAGACATTCATCAGTGGAAGAGGTAAAAATATAGACCTACTGAAATTACAGGCAGCAGCTTAGAAGAGAGAAATCTAGAGGAAAAGATAAGAATCTGATAGATCACAGGATGAGGTTGGCCTGGTTCTGGTGAGAGGTTACTCTGATGTTCAGTTGTTCTGAGCTGCATACACAAAAAGTGGAATGGAGTTTGTATAAACAATAATTATCAAAGACGAGGGATTTAAATACCCAAAGTCAAAAATATTTAATGCAATATTTGTAACTAAATGTTTTTCCCTCTGTCTGTTTAAAGACAGCCATTGTTCCTGAAACAGATTTTCCTTTCTCCCAATTATTTCCATCCCATCCTCATCCCCAGATCCCTGAGGATCTGAGTCAGTTAATTCTGGAGATGGGCCTGTTTCTCTTCTCAGCCTCGGTTTTCCAACTCGTGCTTTTAAAATTCAAACAGTTATTTTTCTCTCTAGCAAAAAAAGGCAGAGCAAGATTTTAGTTCTTGGATTCTAGGGTCAAATACAGGCAAGTCCATCATAGTATACATTGAGGAAATGACCTTCATGTGTAGAAAACACCACAAATGTTCTCTTAGATCACCAACTATGTGTCTTGGCCAGGGTGCAGCATTTAGAGTCACTAATCATCAGGACACCCCATTGGCACCCATCAAGAAGCCTTTTCCTCAAAGTACCAATACATGGGCAGTCAGAAAGGTCGCCAGGCTTATAAATAAACCATCCGGGTGAGCATTTCCTACCCAGATCATACTGGGCTCAATTGCCAAGGTGATGACCTTATCTGGATATTTTACACTGTTTCTATAACCTGATTTCTTGTATCTATTTAGTCCATTTTAGCAGGCAGATGCTAGTTTATGATTGGATATGGTTGATTAACCAATCAATAAAAATAAACATTAAGTGAAAAAAATGCAAAAGTGGGGGGGGGGGGGCTTGCGTAATCTGACTTTACTTAAGACCGTAGACCTACAACTGTCCTTCCTATAGTGAGGATTTTAGGACTGAGAAGAGTGAATATAGACTGAAAATCAGATGTGTCTGCTGTTAGGTAAGGGTAGGCTGCTTTCTCATTCACTCCCAGCTTATCTGGCAGTGCACAAACTGGCACTGTGGTGCTCCAGTGGTTCATCCCTGCCAGTTTGTGCCTCCAGAAAATAGGTTTGCCCACAAGTCTTTTTCACCCTATTGATGTATCATTTGTGATTTTATTTTTCAAAGATAAAACTAGAAAGCCCTGCATTTCATTATTGTATGCTTTCTCCTTTTCTATATATATTATATATTGGCATCATTCAGTCTCAAAAGACTGTGGTATCGTGCTCTGGAAAGAGGTAAAGCTGGAGTGTCCTCTCCAGAGCACAAGGCCTGGGTAGATTAATATGGAGGATAGACTGTTACCCAAGCAGCAGATTTCCCCCTCTCCACATCTCTGAAATAGTCTGATGGAACGGCAGAGCCGATACAATTGGTTCCAGCTACACCGCAGGAGTTGCCAGAATGTGCTTGTACAAAGTCACAAACTGTTTCCGGGACTCCGGCTGCGAATTTTGCCTGGAGGTGGACTCCTGAAGCCTTTTACAGTAGTGGATGCAGCCATAAGGCAGTGGAGGTTTGTAATCAGAGTTTCCCTTCTCCTAGAAGATGGTTCTGCCACTTGATCTTCCATTGGGGCGTAGAGCCCTCTTCTGCCTTCAAAACCGTGGACCGTCTTCTCCTGTGACCTGGAAAGGGGCCCTTACGAGGTGCCACCAGCCGGGCCAGCTGGGCCAAGGTTTTTTAAGGAGGTGTTACTCCTCCATCACTCACCCTTTGTCCTGGCTTGTGACAGGCAGATCCTGGCTTCCCAAACATTGGGCCCAGGATGGCAGGTCTCTCTCTTTTTCTACTACACTGAATATTGTGTCAGAATATTCTGAACATACTAGTGGATCTAAAGCCATATATTGGTTCAAAAAATGGCTCCAGGATCACAATTTGGAAATATCATAGTATGAATTCCTTGCTGAGGAACGACTGGGACCAAGTGAACAATTGGGGAGGAACAAGGAAGAACAGCCAGAAGTGATTCAAGATCCAAGAAACCCATTATAAGTTGAGCAAAGTAAGGGCTATAACTGATTTTTAAAAAGCTGTTTGGTCTGCAAAAGTTTCTAAACTGGATCCTCTGCATCCCCAGTTATGACTGAAAAACGGGAAAGCAGCTATTAGTTGGTGATGTCAATACAGTATCCCAGTGGAAGAGCCATGGTGGAACAATAGTTAGAATGCGGTATTGCAGGCTAACTCTGCCAACTGCCAGCAGTTTGATCCTGACCAGATCAAATTTGACTCAGCCTTCCATCCTTCCAAGGTCCCAAATTAGGACCCAGATTGTTGGGGGCAAGTTGCTGATTTGGTAAATCACTTAGAGAGGGCTGTAAAAGCACTAAGGTAAAGATAAAGTATCCCCTCGTACATATGTACTAGTCATTCCTGACTCTAGGGGACAATGCTCATCTCTGTTTCAAAACCAAAGAGCCAGTGCTGTCCGAAGACGTCTCCATGGTCATGTGGCTGGCATGACTAAAAGCCAAAGGCGCACAGAAGAAAAGCACTATGAAGTAGTATAAAAGTCTAAATACTATCTAGGTGTTTCCTAGTAGGCTCTTTGTTCTTCATGTACTCCTTGAGTCCAATAAGGGGGAAATAGCAAGGCATCACTTGACATCTAGCTTACCTACTTGGTTCTCCTCTTATTATTCCATATTGATTGGAGTTCACTGACAATAACGGGCTGCCATTGGATGCAGTCCAAGGTTCTGGCAGGAGGCACAGCCTCCTGTGGACCAGGAGCTCTGGAAAGGGCTCCAAAAAAAGACTTCAAGGGAGCTTTGCCTACACTTGGAAATCTAGTAACAAGCCTTTGGTGTGGCAACAATTATGCCTGGCAAATAGGAGTCATTGAAGACACTCTCATCCATCCCATCCCTTCAGCATCCTCCTCACTTGGCTAAAAAGGGGAGCAGTTTCTAACAAGTAAGGGAGAAGGCTTTAGCTGCTGGATTTCTGTAGGGCAGACTAGCATTAAAAGCCCTGGAATAGAGCCAATTTTAAAAGAGGATAATGTTATCATGCTTCCTGCTGCAAGACAGAGCAAAAGACAGGGGGAGGGGGAATATCTGGACAGCAGAAGAGAAGGAAGAGCCATGCTGAGAATGATAAATCAACTGTGGAATTGAAAACTGGAAACTTTCTTTCCATCCTGGGGAAAAATAATTGCACTTCACCATCAGCCTGGTTGCATTCATGTCTATAGCTTCCTACTCTGCTAGAGTCTTCTGCCATCTACAGAAGGAGAGGCAATATTTGGAAGGCTGCCTATGAATCCTGAGGACATTTGACCACATGTGTCAAAGCCCAGAAAGTCTGTCTATGTCTTTGATGTAGGGGAATTTGTTTAATTATTGCTTTTCTCCCCATAGGTTTTTTTTTGTTCTTCTCTAGCTGTTCCTGTTACTTGCTGGATGTCGAAGCTCTAAGCACTGCAGACCAACCGGGGCTGTTCCTTTGCTTTGGGATGAGAATAAATAACAAGGCAACAGAGAAGGTGGATCAGCAAGACTTGCTGGCCCATAGAGATTAAGAACAAGGAGTAAACAATTTACAGTAGGACAGAGCTCCAATGCCTCTACAACAATCTTCCCCAACCCTTGACTTCCCCCTGTCCCCACCCAGATTAGTTCAGAGCAGTTGTGACCCAATACAAGAGGGATTGATCTTAGATGAACAACAATTAAGGTATCCCTCAAACATTGAGGTGTGTGATGGCCTAGCAGTTAAGATGCTGGGCTTGTCAACCAGAAGGCTGACAGTTTGAGACCCAACTACTGCATGACATGGTGAGGTCCCGTTCATGCCCCAGCTCCTGCCCACCTAGCAGTTTGAAAGCATGCAAATGTGAATGTCAGGTTTCCGAAATATGCCCTAATTAATTCATGAGCCTCGAGCTAAGTTTCAAAAGAAATCCAATCATTTATTAGGAACACCATTTTGGCAATACCTCATTGCAGACAGATCTGATCTCACAAGTTATGGCTGAGCTTTGCCAGTGAGTAGATAAATAGGTACAACTTTGATGGGTAGGTCACAGCATTCCATGCACCTCAGCATGTAGCCATGGTGGCCACATAACCACAGAAGCTTTTTTGGACAAAGCTGATTCCCTTAACTAGGAAACAGGAGATGGGCATCCCACCATAGAGTCTGATGCAACTGGAAAGGGGAAGCCTTTACCTTTTTAAAAAAATCTCAACCTTTGACCACAATTGCATTCAGAATTTCCATTGCTAAGCAAGGTAGTTATTAAATGAATTGTACCAGGTTTTACTATCATTTTCACCACCATTATTAAGTGACTCACCACAGTTGTTAAATGAAACATGTGATATTAAGTGAATCTGACTTCCCCTCTTGACTTTGCTTGTGGGGAGTGGGCTAGGAAGGTTGCAGATGGCAATCACTTGACCCCAGGACACTGTAGCCATTGTAAGTTTATATGCCACCCAAAGTCACTTGATAGTGAGATGGGCTGCACATAAATAAATAAATGCTGGCTTTTGTGCCAAAACTTTGATCCCATGACTGGGGGGATGTTACAACAGTTGTAACATCTGGGCAGTCCAGTCCTTTTTTTCAATGCTTTTCTAATTCCAAATGGTTGCTAAATGAATGGTTTTAAGTGGAGGACTACCTGCACATCTATCTTAAGTCTGTTGATAGATCCAGAAGTAGGAATGCACAGTGAAGTTAGCAAGTAAGTGGCGTAAGCATCTTTAAGTAAACTCACTGTATTGTAGGTTACTCAAGCAGTCTGGCTATGAACTATACACAAAGAATAGGATAGGATACAGTGGTGGGACTCAGCTGGTTCGCACCTATTCGGGAAAATTGGTTGTTAACATTCTAAGCAGTTCAGAGAACCAGTTGTTGGAAGAAATCTCCTTTGGTGTTTTTCCACTTTCCAGGGCTAATCCTGGAAGGAAGGCAGGAAGGAAGCATTCTGTTGTTTCTAGCCTCATTTTGAATGCTCTGCTTACAGAAGCTGCCTCTCCAGTTAACCCTTACTGCATTGTAACAGCTAAGGCAAAGCACCCATTGACCTGAATGACGTTGAGTTGACCATGCCCACCCAGTCACATGACCACCGAGCCTCGCATACCCAGCTGGTCATTAGGGCAGAGAACCGGTTGTTAAATTATTTGAATCCCACCACTGATAGGATAGATAGGATGGGATGGGATGGGATGGGATGGGATGGGATGGGATGGGATGGGATGGGATGGGATGGGATGGGATGGGGCGGGGCGGGGCGGGACGGGACGGGACGGGACAGGACAGGACAGAATAAAGTAGAAACTTTATTGTCACTTTAAATGTACACTAATCAGCATACATTAAAATGAAATTTCATTGCACTCAGCTCTCAAAGGATAGCCATCCTGCCTATGCCCACATACACACTCATACAGTATATTACGCAGAGGAACATCACAGTCTTAATGTATACCTATACATGGCGAAATAAAAGAATCCTGCAAGTTTACAAGATGGAGAGTGTAAGGAACAAAGTTGTTACAGCATCTGGCAATCCTGCTATACTGTATTTCCCTAAAACTTAGACAGGGTCTTATTTTCTTTTGACAACCCCGCCCCACCCCAGAAATAAGCACTTGGCCTTATTTTCTGGGAGGTCTTATTATTTTTGAGGTGCAGGAGACGACGAGTGTGGTCACCTCATGGCTGCTGGGAGGGAGGGCTTATTTTAGTGCATGCGCTCAAAAGCCCAATTGGGCTTATTATCTTATTTTGGGGGAAACAGGGTAGATACTTCGAAACCTCTTGCCAGAGGGGAGCAACAGAAATGAAGTGACGTGGCTGTGTGGGGTCTCTAACAATGCTTCGAGTTTGAACAGAAACAAGATTAAAAGTAATTAAATCCACAAAGTCATTAACTGGCCAACCAGAGCTGATGCAAAGCATCAAAATGAATCAGCAGGACAGGGGAGGCCCATGGAGGCATTTTGCTGGGAGGGAGAGGAATCACTCCATGGAAAGAGCAGCAGGACACCTGGCAGCTTTCAAGTCTGTTTTCAGCTATCCTGGGCAATGTTTCTCGACTGGCCAGGGAGATTATTCTGGTCACATCCACAGCGGCTGAGAGATTTATTGACTGCTCTCTTCTCCATCACAATCCTGCAGAATTTTTTTCCCCAAGCTTCACAGCACAAAACTGGCAAGAGAAAGGACAGGAGTGGGGAAAAAGAGAATAAGAGGAAGACAATCTCAACTGTGTGGTAAATTAACTGTTTCCATTTGTCCAGGGTACAGTGTGGCAGAAAAAGGCATTGGAGGTCAGGAAAACAGAAATGAATGAATTGTTGGTTGTTGTGTGGGGGGGGGGGGGATTTTTGTCAGAGCAAGGCAGGCTGAAGACGACGTATGACTGTGATGGCGAACCTATGGCACACATGAGCCATTTTTGAGGGCATGCTAGGCGTTGCCCTATCAGCTCCGGCACGCATGCATCAGTGGTGGGTTTCAAAAATATTTAGAACCTCTTCTGTAGGTGTGGCCTGCTTTGTGGGAGTTGCTTGCTGGCCATGTGACCAGGTGGGAGTGGCTTGGCAGTCATGTGACTGGATGGGCATGGCCAACTTGCAAAATGTGGTGAAACTCATTTAACAAAGCTCTTGCTTAGCAATCAAAATGTTGGCTCAGAAACTCTGGCATTTGAAGCACGCAAGTCTTAAAGCTGTCAAGTTACAAGACCATTGCACCCCTCACTCTTTAGGAAAAAAATGCAGGGGTGTTCACACTTGACAGCTTTAAGACTTGTGGACTTCAACTCCCAGAATTCCTCCTCTTGCACTTCATCTTGATGATGTGCGGACTGGCTGGGGGAGGGAGCTGGGACCGGTTCTAAACGGCACTGTAGATTTGTGGAACTTCTTCTATAGAAGAGGTTAGAACTGGCAGGAACCCACCCCTGGCATGCATGCACTGGCAAGCTGATTTTCGGCCTTGATTTTCGGCCAAGAAAAACGGCCCAACGGGCAACCCGGAAGTCCATTCCCGAACTTTTGGTTTATGTGTTGGGCTGTTTTTTGCCCTCTGCAGGCTTCAGGAGGCTTCCCTGAAGCTTGGATAGGGCGAAAAATGGCCCAACCAGAAGTTTGGGAATGAACTTCCAGGTTGCCCGCTGGGCCATTTTTCTCCCTCTGGAGGCTTCAGGAGGCTTTCCTGAAGCCTGCAGAGGGAGAAAAATGGTCCAACGCACCTCCCGGAAGTCTGGAGGCTTCAGTGAGCCCTTTAGGCATGCCTGGGTGGATTGTGCATACATGCATGGGGGGAGGGTATTGCATTATGGGTGTGGGGCACGACCCCTCCTACTCACCCCGCTTTTGGCACGCCTCGACAAAAAGGTTAGCCAATTACTGACCTATGATGTTTGGAGAGAGGAGGGGCTTTGACTGCACAAGTGCAGTGGCCATCTTGACTTTTTTTGGCCCTCAAACACTCCTAGCATGAATTCCTCTGCCACTTGGACCATATTATGGCACATCCAGTCTCTTAACAGCAAGCATAATCAAAATATTTATCCTTTTGCTAGATTTCAGTAAGTATTCTACTCCTTAACATGTTCAATTATACACAAAGTGAAATACTGTAGTTTAATTAAATAATAATTAAGTAAAAGGTACTCACCTCAACCTAGCCCTTTCTTCCCCAATCTGATGCTCTCTAGAGGTATTTGAACTTCAGCTTCCATAATTCTCAGAGGGCAAGTTCAACCTATTTGGAAGCACCAAGATTTGGAGGGGCAGATTCCGCCCATGAAAGTCTATCTGATTCCCACATAGAAACTCCTAAGGTGAAACTTTCCACCTGGTTTCTTGTATTCTTTCAAATGCCAATGCAGGTGTCAAGCTTGAAGCATTCTTATGCTATTATCACTTCTCAGTTTGCCAAAGAACCAGGGGAAGAGGGAAGGGTGAGATGAAATGTAGTCTCTAGACATCAAGAAGACGACCCATGAGAACCAAGGACACTTCAGCAGGTGTTTGCCAAACCCAAAGACTTTTTTCTCATAGCAATACAATGACACTCAATTGGACAAAGTGATCTGCATTAATAGGGGACTGTTAATCCTATAACTTAATTATGTGGGAATTGGTTAGATCTAATTTTGCCCTCATCAGTGCCGAAATGATGTACTCAATAAAATTTTGCATTCAGAAATTGGATTGTCTCAACTGTGCTTCCTTTGGTTGGATTCATCAGTCGAAACATTGACAACTGGAACTGAATCTGGAGACTTCTGCTAAAAAGCTGGTGTCCTGTCAATTTATTGTGGTCTTTTGTGGTTTATCTGCTCTTCTCAAGTGGGAAAAGCTGCTGTTCAGGGCAGCCATGCTTAGCTCGTCATGGCAGGAAGACTCCAGAGATTTAAAAGTGTGATGGAGAGAGGAGGGGAGGTCATCCTGTAGACCAGAATTTCATACTCTCAAGAACTTTAAGCCATGTGAATTTCAGCTCCAAGAAGGCTGGTTGGGGAATTCTGGGGTGAAAGTCACACAGTTTATAGGTTTAAGTTGAGAAACACAGCTGTGGACTATGGTGTGACCTCTAGCCTGAGATCAGGTACATCATTGTCACTATGGTCACTAGCAGAGGATGATGTCATCCATTGTGCACTCCTGAATGCAGCTCCAACAGCTTCTGGTCACGGCTGGCTTAGCAGAAGGCAGCAGGTTGTGCATACAGAAAGACCCAGCAAATTTTCTGTCTTCAGATAACAGAGCATGAAAGAGAAGTAGAAGATTTTACCCCTGACCTGGAGGGTGAACAGTTGAGTTCAGAAAAATCCAGTGGTTCTTTGCCTTTTCACATTGAGGAAGGAGGGAGGGATTAGGCCAGCCCCAGTTTCCCTGCCCCAAGCAGAAACTGAGGAGGGCAGCTTTTAGAAATTCAGATTTGGTAATCCATTCAGAAAGACTGGGTCAAGACAGAAACTCAAATAAACAAAACAAACAAACAAAACAACACAACAAACAAAAAGTTGACAAAATTAGCTCAGACGAGCACCTAGGATTTGAATTTCCTCTTTTGCCTATAGAGCCAGCTGTAACCCCTATATAACCCTTACATCATCCCATGGGAATCTGACAACAGCCAATACCGTGTTTCCCCGAAAATAAGATAGGATCTTATTTTCTTTTGGCCCCTAAAATAAGTGCTTGCCCTTATTTTCATGGAGGTCTTATTATTTTTGAGATTCAGGAGGCCCCTTAACCTCAGCCCGCAGCCCACAGATCAGATGATTCGGAGAGGGCCGGAAGTTCTGTCTCTGTTTCTGGCACGCTCTTGCCAGCCCTAGCATCTCTGGGCCTGATGCTGTTTTTGTGGCCGCCACTAAGAAAAGGAGCGTGGTAGCTAGGATTTGCGGGAGCAGCCTCTGCAAGGCCATTCTGCATGGATAGCAGGTGCATGTGGGCCACGTGGAGTATGTTCCCCCCTCCCCACCAGGAAATTGCAGGGACCAGCTGCGCATGCGTTTATGGAGCCATGACAGGTGGACAGATGAGGATATCCCACCTCACACACTCAGAGACAGCTCCTTAGTGTCTAATCACACTTGGCCAATAAAGAATTCTATATTCTCTATTGTTACTGCAACTCTCTTGGCAACTAGCTGTTGTGATGGGGGGTGTCAATGCAACGTGTTGTCACTACTGATGAGTTACTCTCACAGGAAGGTAGGTGGCTAATACAAGGAGATGTTTGCCTTGCCACAAAGATGGCATCTTTAAGAGGGCTACAAAAAGTCTTTTTTTAACCCACCCACCCCGAGAGTTTATATTCATCAGGATCACTGTTACGAGGCTCAAGCAAGCAATAAGAAACCTGGAAATTGACTGTTTCACACCCAATTCAGGAGCTGCTTCTCCAAAAACCTCTGCCATAAAATCTCCAAATGCTACTTTCCATTTTGGACCAGGAAACCCTGCTCCATTTGTGTTAAAGTGCCACCATCAGGCCGTTCAACAGGCCTTTACTGCCCCCTGCTGTTTTAAATCAGAAGCAAGATGCAGGTTTCCAGGCCAAGTGACTATTAGAAATTGTTAAGTCTGACTTTTATCGCTCCGAGAGTTTTACAGCTGTTTCTTGCATTTGGCTAGATGATTTCTGGTTATTCATCCTGGATGTGGAAAAATATGGGAGCTCAAACTGCCATGTGCCAAGTCATTGGATGAACACATCAGCTAAGGAACAAGAAGTAAATTTTTCTGCATGAAACTGGATGGGTTCTAAACCAGAATCCTAGAACTGGGGAGATATAGGCAGTCCTTGACTTATGACCGGAATTGGGACCAGAATTTATATTGCTAAACAAGTTGGTTGTTAAGTGACTCATGCTCCATTTCCTGGCTTTCTTTACCATGGTTGTTAAGTAAATCACTACAGTTGTTAAGTGATCATCATCACATACAGTTGTTAAGCAAATCTGACTTTTCCCCATTGACTTTGTTTGTCAAAAGCCAGCTGAGCAGGTCACTGCAATGGTCCTAAGCACATGCCAGTTGACAAGCGTGTCAGGTTGTCTCCGTTCAAAACCCAAGGAAGGAAACCCCTAACTCCATGTTTGTTAGGGAAGAGCAATGGTGGGTTCCGGATCCCACTGTACCAGTTGCAACGGGGCCCGGCGTCCTCCTACCATCCAGCGATGCCTCCGTGAGCTTCCATGACACTCCAGCTGCTCGGCAGGTGCTGTACGTGCTGTGCATGGACACGCCGGAGAGTGTAAAGACAGCGTGACCCAACAAATGAGCACATGACAAAAGCACACCGACAAAACCGCAGCGAAAAAACCGTGACATCATACATGCGCCCACAACAATGCGCCGATAAAACCGCGCCCACAAAAGTGCAATTTCAGTTAAGGTAAGGGTTAGGTTCAGGGTTAGGTTCAGGGTTAGGTTTAGGGTTAGGGTTAGGGTTAGGGTTAGGGTTAGGTTTAGAACTCACGGTTATTACTTGTTTGTTGAAGGCGCGCTTTTGTCGGCGCGCTTCTGTGCTCATTCGTCGGCATGATTTAGAACTCGTGGTTTTCTCACCGCGGTTTAGTCGGCGTGCTTTTGTCGAGCGTGCATTTGTCGGTGAACCAAAAGACAAGTAAGGAGCACGGGCGGGTGGGTGGGCCCTCCAAAGCACCATACTGCACCGGTACATGGTGCTCCAGGCAGGCTCCGATATGCCCATACCAGGGTGTAACCCACCACTGGGGAAGAGGTACTTTTATTGAGTTTGAAATGATAGCAAAGAAAGAAAAGCAAGATCTGAGGCTAAAGGCGTGAAAGTTACATGTTGAAAGTTATTCCCAAATCCCTCCCCATAAGGACCCAGGTTGAATGTCTAATCCCCAACCCATATGGTGTCATGTGGGGTGCCTCTTCAGGTGTTTTCCCCTATCTGGTATGCTGGGATGGTTGACCTTGACTGGGTATAATTCAGTCCATTCAGCTGCGCAATAGACAATGAGAGCAAACCTCCCTTTTTGTTCCCACCTCCTCCTCCAGCTCGCTTCCCCACTCAAATGCCAATGCTTCTCCCGCCCCCTTACTATGGCAGCCAATAGTAAGCATGCATCATAGAGGCTGACAGAGCGCCTGAATTTTGATCACGTGACTCTGGGGTTGCTGCAACAGTCATGAGTGCAAGGACGGTTGTATTTTTTTTCAATGCCATTGAAATTTTGAATGGTCACTAAACAAATGGTTGTAAGTCAAGGGCTAACTGTATTGGAGACAATCAAGTCAAGTCCTGTGCAGGGCAGGAATCCAAATTCAAATCCAAGCATCCACATTTACATAAAAATACATTTTTAAAAAACGGGGAGCTTCAATCTCATCACCATGACCAACATCCTGACTTTTCTGCCCATGGCCTTCAACACTCATTGTCTCCCTTTCTGTAACCCAGGTTTGTTATTCTGCATCCCTTGTTTTGAAACAAGAGAGAGGAGCTTTTGATCTTCTGGGCGACATCCTTTCAGGTGTTGAAGTGAGCCAACCTCTTCCCCTACGTCATCTTTTCTCAAGGCCACGTGTCCTTTGTTCTCTCTTGATCAGACTCGGGCTCGGAGTCCCCTTCATGTGTTTTCCTCCAGGCCTTAAGTCAGCAGGAAAGATGCCAGCATAATTGTGCTGACCTGGTGGCCAAGATCTAATTGGGAGCAGGGCTTATTTAGTCATCCTATGTAAAAGAGCATCAGTTCGGAATAATAATATAAATAAGTAAATAGAGCTTGTGTGGTGTAATGGGCAAAGCATCAGGCTAGAAACCAGAAGACTTTCCATCCCATCTTTGGTATGAAAGCGATCTGAGTAACTTTCAGCTAATCACTCTTTCTTATACCCAAGCCACCTCACAAGGGAAAGTATGGGAAAGCTGTGGGGAAAATAGGAAGAGAAAGGAGTATTAGGTAAGTTTACATGAAAAAATAGGTGGAATAAAATTTTAAAAAATAATTTTTGTCATTGTTAGTTGCGAAGTTGTGTCCAACCCATCGTGACCCCATGGACAACATTCCTCCAGGCTTTCCTGTCCTCTCCCATCCTCTGGAGTCCAGTGAAGCTCACGCCTTCTGCTTCGGTGACTCCATCGAGCCACCTCATTCTCTGTTGTCCTCTTTTTCTTTTGCCTTCCATCGTTCCCAGCATCAGGCTCTTCTACAGTGAGCCCTTCCTTCTCCTTAGGTGGCCAAAGTACTTGAGTTTCCTCATCAGGATCTGGCCTTCTAAAGAGCAGTCAGGGTGGATCTCCTCTAAGAATGACCAGTTGGATCGCCTTGCAGTCCAAGGGACTCACAGGAAATGTTCTCCACCACCATAGAAAAAGAAGTGCAAGAAAACAAAATAGTTGTCTGAGAAAGCTTTGCAAATAGCTGAAAAACTAACAGGGTTAAGTAAAATAAACTGTGCCAGGGACCAAACACCCACCTTCCTACCCAGGTAACCCTTCATTTGCAACCCTTTGTTCAGTGTCTAGAGTTACAATAACACTGGGAAAAGTGACCTACAATACACATTCCAGTAACAATCACCGTCGCAGCCCCACAGTCCCGTGACCCCAACTGCAGGCAGTTCTGGCAACCAGCCCATATTTTTACAATAGTTGCGGGGTCCCAGGGTCACCTGATGACCTTTGCGACCTTCCCAGCTGGCTTCTGACAAGGAAGCCAGATTTGCTTAACCACTATGCGATTCACTTAACAACTGCAGTGTTTCACTTCACAACCATGGCAAAGAAGGTTGTAAAATCAGGTGTGACTCCGTTAACCATCACCCCGACTGGCAACGAAAATTCTGGTCTCAATTGTGTTGGTAAGGACTGTAATGGTAACTTGTAATCATAAGGACTAAGGTTAATTCAAGCAGATTAGTTGGCCCATCCATCTTCAAGGGGCCGAGAAACAGTTGAGACATGTTGGCGTAGGACACCAATCCTCAAACTACGGCCCATGGGCTGGATACGGCCTACCAATGCAAAGTATCCGGCCCACAGAGTGGTGGGATTCAGGCCCACCCCTCGCTCTGCCCCTCACCATCGGCCTTATCTTCCAGCGAGCATCCACTCCAGCTGCGCTTCTGGTTAGTTATTTCACTGGTTGAGCTGCACTTCTGATCACACCGCTGCTGCCGAAGGTAAGGCCGAAGGGTGCTGGGGAGGACCAGCTGACTGAGGGGTGATCTTGCCAGTGCAGCCACATGATCCAGGGCCGGTGGGTGAGTAGGGGAGGGGCAAGTACAGCAAGGACAAAGGCAAAATGGACTGCTAAATTGGCCACGTCCACCCAGTCACATGACCACATAGCCATGCCCACCCAGGCGATCCAGCCCCCCAAAAGTCTGAGGGACTGTGAATGAGCCTCTATATCACTTGCTTGCTGTTGACTGCCATAGTAATGGGGAGGGGGGATTCGGTATATGGGAGGGGAATGCTGGAAGTGATATCTCAGGACGAGGAGGGAGTTTTGTTCTCACCATCCTCAGCCTATGCTGAATTGTCCTGTTTAGGTTTGGTTAAGGTCAACCGTCTCCGCATACCAGATGGATGAGGCCTCCTGAAGATGTTGGGGGGAGGGATTTGGGTAAACTTTTGATATGTACAATTTCTCGCCTTTTAGCCTCAGATCTTGCTTTACTTGCGATGCTATCACTTCATATTCAGTAAAAGTACCTTTTTTTCTAAACGAATGAAGTTGGGGGTTTCCTTTCTTGAATTTTGAAGTAGGCACATCTGACAACATGAATCACCCCCCTGTTTAAAAAATTTGGGGACCCCTGGTGTAGGGCAAAGCAAAGAGGAGCTTGAACTGACTATTGAGAAGGCCCTACCTGTTTCATCTCAGACCGGTCCTGTCTTCCACTGATCTTTCAACCAGTAAGTCTATTCTGACATCATACAAAATAGGTTGGCTGATCTTTCAGGAGGCCAGGAGACTCATGTTCAGAAACAGTGATATGCGGTGAGGTTTATGGCTGGTGAGGCACTGACACAGGGGTTTCAAATTTTTTTAGACTTGTGGACTTCAACTCCCAGAATTCCACAGCCAGGCATGCTCAGTTCCAATTTAAAGTGACACCATTTGTTTTTCTCCTTTGAGAAAAAGTTTTCCTTCATTCTTTTTCTTCTCCCTCCCCCTTCTTCCTCCCTCTCTCCCTCCCTCCCCTCTCTCAAACAGACACACGCACACACAGAAGTTGGATCCCTCTCTCACTCACTCACTCACTCTCAAACAAACACAAACACAGAAGTTGGATTGGATATATTTTCCAATGGCTTGAAAGCAGCTCCTCTACCATATCCCCCCCCCATTCTCATGCTGCCTTCCGATCCAACCCTTTGATTGCAGGTGGAGCCACATTGCCTTTTCAAACTTGTAATCAGTGAAGCTGGGCTTATATACTTTTATCCAGGTGTGTGTGTGTGTGTGTGTGTGTGTGTGTGTGTGTGTGTGTGTGTTTTGAAAAGACAACGTGGCTCTGCATGCAATCAAACTTTTTGAATTCCTCCCCCTCCCTCAGACCCACACACGTACCTTTTCCAGCTGTTTCAGAGAGGATTTCAACTCTGCTCTTGCCTGCCATCATGAAAAGAAAAAAAATGTAAAAGGAAAAAGGCAAGAGCTGAGGTCAGGCTGAGCTAGTTGCTGCCAGAGCCTCTAAAAAGCCTCTAAAAAAATGCCCTCTACAGGAGGCAGGAGAATGATGTGCCTCATCTACGTCAGGAATTTTTCGGCTTTTAACCCTTTTAGCTCTGCTCGACTGATCATAAAGTCAGACTAGATGAGGCACCTCTTTCTCCTGCCGCCTCCTGTAGAGGGCACTTTTTTAGAGGCTTTTTTAAACAGTTAAGCACTAAGCAGAGTCACCCATGGTGACTCTGGCAGCAACTACCTCAGCCTTTTTCCTTTTACTTTTTTTTTTCTTTTCATGATGACAGTGGTCTGCCTCCCCTGCCTCCCCTGCCTCCCCTGACTGCACGTCCCTGTTCAGAAATAGCCACAGGACAGATTGTAAGCATGCCTGCAGGTTGTCCCTGGACTTAGTTCTCAACTTATTACACTTGGGACCAGTTTTGATCAGTAAGTGATATAGTCATTAGATGAGTCCATCCCATGACCAGACCCAATTTTACAACCATTTTCACCTCATCAAGTGAATCGGTGTCATCATTAAGTGAATCATATAGTTGAGGTCATTGCACAAAGCCTAGAGAAGAGTGGGCCTGGCCACAGCTCAGGCTGTCAATATGTAGAATTTTTGCATAGCAGGAGAAGAGGAGAAACATAGTCCTTGACATATAACAGTTCACTTAGCGACTATTCAAAGGTTACAACGGTACTGAAAAAAGTGACTTATGACCATTTTTCACACTTATGACCTTTGCCGCATCCCGGTGGCCACATGATCTATATTTGGATGCTTGACAATTGACTTACACTTATAACAGCTGCAGTGTCCTGGGGTCATGCAATCACCCTTTGTAACCTGAAAAGTGAAGTCAATGAGGAAAGCAGATTCAGCAGTGTTACTAATTTAATAACTGCAGTGATTCACTTAACAAATATGGCAAGAAAGTCAAAAATTAGAGCAAAACTCACTTAACAAATTTCTCACATAGAATAGAGTAGAGTAGAGTTGAGCAGAGCAGAACAGGACAGAATAAAGTAGAAACTTTATTGTCACTTTAAATGTACACTAATCAGCATACATTAAAATGAAATTTCATTGCATTCAGCTCTCAAAGGATAGCCATCCTGCCTATGCCCACATACACACTCATACAGTATATTACGCAGAGGAACATCACAGTCTTAATGTATACCTATACATGGCGAAATTTAAAAAATCCTACAAGTTTACAAGATGGAGAGTGTAAGGAACAAAGCTGTTACAGCATCTGGCAGTCCTGCTATAGATACTTCGAAATCTCTTGCCAGAGGGGAGAAACAAAAATAAACCCTAAAGTGGGTGTGTGGGGTCTCTAGCAATGCTTTGAACAGAAACAAGAACAGACCAGAACAGAACAATAGAATAGAATAGAATAGAACAGAATAGAATTAGGAAAGAGTAGAGTAGAGTAAGTAGAGTAGAGTAGAGTAGAGTAGAGTAGAGTAGAGTAGAGTAGAGTAGAGTAGAGTAGAGTAGAGTAGAATGAAATTAGGAAAGAATAGAATAGAATAGAATAGAATAGAATAGAATAGAATAGAGCAGAGCAGAGCAGAGCAGAGCAGAGCAGAGCAGAACAGAACAGAACAGAACAGAACAGAATACAATGAAATTAGGAAAGAAGAGAAGGAGAGAAGAAGAGAAGAGAATTCTTTATTGGCCAAGTGTGATGGGACACACAAGAATGTTGTCTTTGGGGCAGATGCTCTCAGTGTACATAAAAAGACAAGATACATTCGTCAAGAATCATAAGGTACAAACACTTAATGATAGTCATAGGGTACAAATAAGCAATCAGGAAACAATATCAATATAAATCGTAAGGATTAGCAACATAAATGTCGGGCTCAGTTGTGATCGCAAGTTGAGGACTACCTGTACTTTGAAACCAGAATGATTAACTAGGAAAAATGGTCTGGGGCATGGGAGAAAGCCAACATCATCAGGACAGGACTTCTAGTTGTCGTGGTAGTACTGGCAGTCCTTAACCGACAATCATTCATTTAGTGACTGCTTGAAGTTGCAACTGCGCTGAAAAAAGTGACTTATAATCATTTTTCACCCTTACGACCATTGCAGCATCATGTGATCAAAATTTGTACGCTTGGTTAACTGGCATATATTTATGACAGCCGAAAGGTCCCAGAGTCACATGATCCTCTTTTGCCACCTTCTGAAAAGCAAAGTCAAAGGGGGAAGCCAGATTCACTTAACAACGGTGTTATTAACTTAACAATTGCAGTGTGTGAAGTTTCCAAGAGTTGGCCTAATTAATTTACCAGCCTCCAGACAAGGTAAAAAAAAAACAAAACATTCATTTATTAGGACTAACATCTTGGCATGGACTTCTGTGGAGCCGAAACTAAATCCCACTTAATGGCATCTGAACTTTACCCCTGTGTCCCCTCCCCTCTGGTTGAGATCATTAATCACAATCTCCAACAGGATGTTGTGGACATGCACATTCACATCCCAGTACAGAAATATGAGACATTTACTCTGGCCAAAAGTATGCATGGCATTTTCCCCCCCTCCTCAAGTTGATAGTAGTCATGGAAACGCTTTAGATGTTGACACAGTGATTCACTTAACCTGAAAGATTGCAAAATGGGGTAAACCTTATTTAACAACTGTCTTGCTTAACGATGGAAATTTTGGGCTCAGTTGTGGTCATAAGTCTGTTCTATCTATCTATCTATCTATCTATCTATCTATCTATCTATCTATCTATACATACACACACACACACACACACACACACACACATCACTGCATGAATGGTGTGGTATCTGGGTATCATACATTTCAGTACACATAAACATATTCTTATTACTCCTAAATATTACATTTCATTTCCATTATTTCATATTATTCACACATGTCTTTTGTTATTACCTTTCTTTCTGTCCTGTTGTATATCTTAACCTATGAATATATAATTATTATTATTCCCCTATTTTCTATCCCCATTTTAACATTTCCCCCTTCATATCACGATAATATTCAAAGATGTGTTTTTCACCTATTTTGTTATTCATATTTCTTTAATTAAATCAGAATTTTATCCTTCATTCTTCCATTATTCAATATCTCTGTATACTGTTTTAGTACCAATCACAAAATTAATTAAATAATAATTATTATTATTATTATTATTTATACATTTAAAGTACTTCTATTCATGTTCTTTCCATTTCTTCAATATAATATAATCCATATAATTCTACTATTAATATGTGTCTGCGTGTGTGTGTGTGTGTGTGTGTATGTAATTACCCATTGTTTAATTCTAACATTTCACTGCTATTCAGTTGCTCATTTGCGGTCATAAGTCAAGTTAGTTAATGGGATGTAAGAATGACTCCTTGGTGTTTTCTCCTTGGGGAAGAATCGATCTCCCTCCAACTGCGTTTTCTGGAAAGGCACTCACAAAATCCACTATCTGACTTTCCTTTCTTTTACTTGCCTGGGCTTTGAGAATGGAGAAAGATGAGGAAAACATCTAAAAGTCTTGGGAAACGTTGATGGCTTCCGTATGAGTCAAATACAAGAGGGGTGCTTCAGATTGAGCCCCTGGTTAGGAAAACTGCCCCTCTCTGATAGAGTTAATCAGCAGTATTTTTCCCTTTATGGCAGCTGCCAGCTGTATTAACATAATTAATTATATTAGGGGGCCGGTAGATTAGCCAATTATGAAAATGCCGATGTTCTGATTTTCATTTAATTAATTTGTTTTGTTTACAATGCAGCAACATCTGTCAAGGCCCCAATGGACGAGAGCCGGAATAAGACAGAACACATCTCTCTGGGGTACAGAATTCCTCCAGAAAACGAGACTGTGTTTTAAAGTAATATTTTATTCCTAGGATGTTGTTTAAATGCAGATTTTCAGCAACTCGTAGCCCTTTGTTCTCCTTACCTACAACATTTTTTTTTCTTTTCATAAACATTAGCCATGTTTTGGCCCAAAATGTTTTAAATCACTATGGATGAAATCCATTGATAGGGCTGAGAAGCTGGATTGACAAAATCAGAAATGAGGAGGTGATAAGCAGCCTGGGAAAGCAAAGGGAAATCAAAGCCATTAAAAAGCAAAAATTAAATATTTTAGACAGTTAATGCGACACCCAGAAAAATACGGCATCCTTCACTTAATCCTCCATGGAAAAATTGGAGGCAAATGAGCTCCAGGCAGAAGAAGAACATCATGGCTTCAAAACCTAAGGTACTGCTTTGGAGAAAGCTTGGGAGCACTTTTTCATGTGGCTGTTGACAAAAATAGGATTGCCAACATGATCACCAATGTCCAATGATGGATATGGCACAAAAAGGAAAGAAGAAGAGCTGAGAAGTTTAAATGCTTTGGTGTCTTTTTTAAAAAAATGACCTATTTCAAAATCATTTTAGTTCACTCACTAAA
Source organism: Thamnophis elegans (assembly GCF_009769535.1). Taxonomy (NCBI): domain Eukaryota; kingdom Metazoa; phylum Chordata; class Lepidosauria; order Squamata; family Natricidae; genus Thamnophis; species Thamnophis elegans. The sequence goes on from NC_045552.1 coordinate 27,566,571, forward strand.
CCTGAGGATCTGATTCTCAACTTTAAAAAAAACCCTGAAGATAGTTTGAATGGAAATCCGGGTTTTTTAAATAGCTGGTTAAACCAGCTTTGTGACTTTTGCTATTGTTTCAACCATTTGCCCACTCTGTCTAAAGAACACAAGAAATCTTGATGGGAAAAAATGTGACATCTTTTTAAAAACACTTTGAATGTGGATTCCTCTGCCTCTGGCCTGCATTTTAATGATAGTCATTAAAGCAATTAATGCTGGCATAAGAGAAAACTCTTTTGAAAATTCACTGCTGCTTTAGGTCAAGTCGATTGTTAGGTTGATGAAATTAACATTAAAACTTCCTTTATCAAAAATGAAGGTGGGTGTACTGAGACAGGACTCTTAGTGAATCTCCTTCCAAAAAACATTTCGCTCTCCAAGGATGTGTCAAAGAAAAAAGAGGTATCTCCAGAGAAAATTAATGGTTTTGAAGATATTTGCATATATTTGAAAATATTTGTCTTAAAACCTGACCTTTATTGAGCACCAAGGAATTCTGGGTTCCATTTGGAAAACATGTATGGCCAAGAAATTCAACAAATTTGTTCCCTGAGCCAAGCCATGCATACCATTAGCCCGAGTGATGTCACAATGCAATTCTTGCTCACATTAGTCCTTGAGATTAGGAACAAATGCCAATATTGGAGGCACTGTTTAATATACTATTGAAATTCTTTGTGACTATGACTTTTAACTGGATGAAACCAAGCATCACATCACATGATTTGAACCAAAGAACCTCAAATGGGCTAATGTATAGAATGCATCCAAAATCTGGGATCCAAGATTCCTGTGGAACTAACATTTGGCAAATTTCATAAAACATTTTATGATACAGTACAAAATGTCATAAAACATTTCCTGTGGTCAACTGCTAATGTTTGACTGTTATAATATGAGTTACATTCAAGATGGCACCAACAAAGGCTGCCTCGGTGAAATGCTAAATACCAGAACAGTTTTTTTCCTGAACGCCATCACTCTGCTAAACAAATAATTGGATCTGCACTGCTATTAATTTCTTATCATTCCGATCATCCATCTCCTACTTATGACTGTATGACTGTACCTTTGTTGCTTGTATCCTTACGGTTTATATTGATTGTTTCCTAATATGATTTGATTGCATATTTGTACACTATGACTATCAATAAGTGTTGCACCTTATGATTTTTGACGAATGTATCTTGTCTTTTTATGTCCACTGAGAGCATCTGCACCAAAGACAAATTCTTTGTGTGTCCAATCACACTTAGCCAATAAAGAATGCCATTCTATTCCATTCTATTTTATTCTACTTTCTCTTCTCTTCTCTCCTCTTCTCTTCTATTGTCTCTTCTATTCTACTCTCTTCTATTCCACTAGCCTTTCCTCTCCTCTCCTCTGTTCTCTTCTCTCCTCTCTTCTATTCTACTCTCTTCTAATGTCCTGTTATTCTATTCTATTCTATTCTAAAAGATGTACTCTGAATATCTCCCTGAATTGCAAAGAATTTTTCCAATACATTAGAAACCCTGCCCTTGTTGAAGGTATGTAGGAATCCGGTAAAGGAAATATCTTTGAAACAATGACCCAATGAGTCATAGGTTGCCTAGTTTTCACTCAGGCTAAGAAGAACATCTCTTGGTGGAGAAGTTTGAATGGTTACATGAGAAGTCATGCAGGAGACCTGAGGGATATTCACATGGGGTCACCTCTGTAAAAATGCTACATTTCATCAGGCGAATTTCTTCCAAATTCTCTTCCCCTTTGAAAGGACTTTAAAAGCAAATTATCTTTTAGGCAGTTGAACATTGTTTAGGGCATGCTTTCATGCATTAGATGCAGTTTGGCTTTATCAGAAAGTTCTGAGCATCAACAGAAAGTTCTGAGCACCAACTGGTTTCTGGTTCCCTTGATAATTGTTGTGGTTCTTTATTTTTCTGCTGGTATGCTTGTTTTATTCTTTTCTCTTGTTTTGTGATCTTTCCTTTGTTCTTTCTTTGACCTACAACTGCTATGATTTTTTTTAAAAAAAGGCTTTTTGTTCATCACTTTAGCTGCTTTAAACTGATTGCAACAAGAACTGTGAGTTGCACATGTTTAAAACATGTAGATCAGAGGTCTTCAAATTTGGCAACTTTAAGACTTGTGGACTTCAACTCCCAGAATTCTCCAGCCAGCCACAAGTCTTAAGGTTGCCAAGTTTGAAGACCTCTGATGTAGATAAATAAAAGTCTGTCAGTGCAACTATTATTCCTAGCTGACACTTATATTTCCATGTGCTGTACATAGGACTGCATTAAACAATAAGAGAGTCTATTTGGCATTATGGTTAAAGGCACCAAGTTAGAAATTGGGAGACCTTCATTTCCAACACTCCCTTACAATGGAAGCTGGTGGTGGTTTGGGGTCAATTGTGCTCTCTCTAAACCAACCCAGCTCACAACTTGATGTCCTGAGCAATCTAGGATGTGGAAATATACTTATCTGAATGGTACAAAATAAAAGTGGGATGTATACATCTAATTACCATGTTTTCCCAAAAATAAGACAGGGTCTTATTTTGTTTTGGCCCCTGAAATAAGCACTTGGCCTTATTTTCAGGGAGGTCTTATTATTTTTGAGGTGCAGGAGGCAGCGAGCATGGTCACCTCATGGCTGCTGCTGTGTTGCAATGTTTTCGGGGAGCGCTTATTTTGGGGGAAACTGATTATAAACAAACCATATTAAAGAATTGTAGAACTGATTGATACTTAATTAGAGGAGAAAAGAACCAGAGAAAATCTGTGCTTGATCATGTCAACATTTCTTCCCATCCATCGTCTTGTTTCCATGATGGCCCAATCAGATGCCAATTGGAAGGCCATCAACAAATTAGTACAATGGCATTCACAAACACCTGCGTTCCTCAGTGATTAACAGGTGAATGATTGTACTGTCTCGGCTTCCAAACAAACCTGTTGCCACGAGCAGAATGCTTTCTACATTTCCTAGCTTAAAACATGTTTTGTTAACTGTTGTCATACAGTTTCTTGAAGGTCAAATCTTGGCTCTTCGTAGAAAGATCAGGCCCATTTCGTTTGGACTTATGCTCTTATTTGATGTTCCTAATGCTTTGCTTCTACTGAATCAGTAGTGGATCACCTCAGTGCAGAGAGAGGTAGGGTGTGAATTAAAGAATTTTGCTGATTATGCATGGGATTCGATCCTGAGCCATCTCTAATAAGGGGAACTGTAAATCCTTCATGCAGGGGTGAAATCCAGCAGGTTTTGAAGAACCGGTAGCGGAAATTTGGGGTAGTTCAGAGAACCGGCAAATGCCACCTCTGACTGGCCCCAGAGTGGGATGGGAATGGAGATTTTGCAGTATCCTTGCCCTGCCACACCCACCAAGCCATGCCCACCAAGCCACACCACACCCACAGAATCGGTAGTAAAAGAAATTGAATTTCACCACTGCCTCTATGTCTCCAAAATCACTGCGGGTCCTTCACATTGAAAGCCTACAGGGTAGCAATATGATCGAGAATAATAGAATTCTCTTTCCCTTTGACTGGACACCAAGAAGCCGTTATGTATCAGTCCTCTAAGATATCAAATATAAAGCTTTGAGAGCCACTGTGATGCTGACACCCATCCATAACTGCCAGGCCTTACTTGATTAGACTAGCTACCACGAGTATTTTATTTTTATTTTTTGCTATTGTGGATTAAATTGAATTCACTACATTAGTTATGAATGGCATGAAGACATGAGAAGTTGTGAGAGGCTGGAAAAAGCAATAAATCTAACAATCAAGACATAGATGGAAAATCAACAGGCAACTTATAAATGGCAACTCACTCCATGAGCCACAATGGCGCAGGGGTTACAGTGCACTACTGCAGGCTACTTCTGCTGCCTGCCTGCTGCATGCAAATTGGCAGTTCAAATCCTACCAGGCTCAAGGTCGACTCAGCCTTCCGTCCTTCTGAGGTAGATAAAATGAGGACCCAGATTGTTGGGGGCCATAGGCTGACTCTGTAAACTGCTTAGAGAGGGTTGTAAGCACTGGGAAGTGGTGTGTAAGTCTAAGTGCTAAATGCTATGTCAGGGAGTCCCCAGCATGGTGTCCCTCTTTACTGAAAATCTGGTCACCTTGCTTTTTAGGATGCTGTCTAGATTTGCCATAGCTTTCCTCCCCAGGAGCAAGCGTCTTTTAATTCCTTGGAATTGGGTATGTCTAGTTTAATGAAAAGAAGGACCGAGCTATTGTATTGTGGTTGCTGCAATTAATATACTTAATAACTCCATTTTTATTCTTTATTTTTTAATAATAATTTTCATAACAGTTGCTCCTGTTTTTGTAATTACTGTTTTATATTATTATTTTAGTGGATTGTTGTCACCCCTGTGAGTCATTTCTATTGAGATGTACACATTTGAACAATAAATGTATTTATTTTATATTTAAGGAAAGGCATCATCTATAAACTAAGCAAAGGTGTAGCTTCCAAGATGTGCCCTTGGGATCTTGAAATTGGTGGGAATCTACTCAGAGATTAATTGAGGAAAGCTTAATAACAGGGAGTTCTTAACTTAAATCCACACAGAATAAAACTATTTTAATAAATCCTATGCACAATAAATAAAATATTATTTTAAAATACATTAAAAAATAAAAGAAAAACACTCCAAGTCAATCCAGAATGATGTAGATGTTAATACAAAGAACTGAGCAAATTAAAATGGTTAAATAGTCCCAGGGAAATATTTTTCAAAGAAAAAAGAAGAGCCACCATTTTTCCCACACAAGCAGACCTCCAAACTCTGTGCCCCTCCCCTCCAGAAAATCCAGGAAGTAACAGTTGCTTCCCTCTCTAGCCAGGTATTTCCTGCAGTTCTATGGTAATGGGTCATTTTTCTTATAAAAGTGAGTAAAAGGGACGGGGGAGTCCGTTTTCTTGCTTTAAAGTTTTAATATCTTTAATGAAAATACTGAGACAGAGAGAGAGGTTAGTTAGACAGAGTGCCTTTGGTCTTGCCCCGGTTAGGATTTCTTAAGCAAATCCACTGGGCTTTCAACATGAAGCCAGAAAATTGGGACTTTTTAAAAACGCGCCGGGAAACGGGACAAATTGTTATAAAGCGTGATCGTCACGCTGAAATCAGGACGTCTGGTCACCTTACTCAGATCTTGCTTTTCTCTCTCTGCTATCATTTCAAACTCAGTAAAAATGCCTCTTCTCTACTTCAATGGAGTCACGGGTTTTCTTTCTTGGGTTTGAATGGAGGCAAGCCTGACAGTCCAGGTGGTTAAAAAACAAGGAAGACACATTTCAGAGCATCAACTCCAATGAACTTGCTATCGGTGAAGGTTGCTAATTCTTCTTGCACTTTCCAAGAATTTTCCCCAAGACTAGCATGAAAGAGACCAGCCTGAAGTTTGTATAATTCTTATTTTTTTCAACCTTGCTTGACTTCCACCAACTTGACAGCCGAGTTTGAGTGTCTTCACTTTCATAAAATTCAGGAACAGGAAGACAGACTTTCTAGATGACATTCAAGCTCTTTCTGGTCTGGTTGATTGTACCACAGTATCTCACCCAGCGGAACCTTGAAAAGTAGATTGTAAAGTTGTTTACTCCGGTTATTGCTAGAAATACATCATTTTGAGAAGCTTGGCAATGCTTTAGTTCTATGGTCAAGGATAGCTTGTAAGTCAGCTCCTCAAACATTCATTGTTCTCTAGCAAAAGATCCAAGAGCCAAACTATACACACACATTTTTCTTATCCTTTTCAAAAGATTGGTGCTCTCCCAAGAAAGATTCTGAGAATTTATGCAATTGGACTGACTCTGTTGAATGTAGATGTATGAGCCCTGGTGGCGCAGTAGTTACAGTGGAGTATTGCGGGCAAACTTTGCCCACAGTTTAGAGCTCGATCCTGACAGGACTCAAGATTGACTCAGCCTTTCATCCTTCTGAGGTTGGCAAAATAAGGACCCAGATTGTTGGGGGAAATATGCAAATAATGCATACATTGTAAACCTCCCAGAGAGTATTGTAAAGCTTTATGGGGTGGTATACCATGTTTCCCCTAAAACAAGACAGGGTTTTATTTTCTTTTGACGCCCCCCCCAAAATAAGCCCTTGGCCTTATTTTGGGGGATGTCTTTTTATTTTTGAGGTGCATGAGGCAGCGAGTATGGTCACCTCATGGCTGGTGCTGTGTTGTAATATTTTGGGGAAGGGCTTATTTTCAGGGGAGGACTTATTTTAGCGCATGCGCACAAAAGCTTGATTGGGCTTATTATCCGGGGAAGTCTTGTTTTCAGGGAAACAGGATATAAGCCTAAAAAGTTAATAAGACTAGGTATGCTAGGGCACTTTTGACATCTTACAACATGGGTGAAACCAAAATGGCTGAGATGCTGCTAAATTGACACTCCCAGTTGTCCCATCCAACTGTACTTTGCAATTCAGCTACAATTGGAGAACTTCTCTTTCTTACACAAACATCCCAACTATGCATCCTAATGTCAGCAGTTCAATACAGCCAAGCAAATGAAATCAACTCTGCACCCAAATGGGCTCTGATAAATTATTGGAATTTACCTTACTTTATTTAATCCCTGTTTCATTTCTGTATGTTAAAAATAAGTCATTAAGTAATTTGCTCTTGCAATTAAGCATAACTATCAATCTTGTGAAGGATTATAAAAGTCTGCCTTTTGTTGCCGCATAAATAAAGCCCTATGCTGTAAAATGCACAGTCATTTTTAAAAAAAGTTTTGCAACTTTATTTAACTGTTATTTCCAGAAAATCAAAGGCATAATAGTGAGAAATTTCTGATTGAAACAGGTGTTATGATGTCAAAATAATTCAGTTAATGGCATGGTGGGTGGGTGGGTGGGTGGGAGAGAGAAATAGGTGAGACAAGAGTTATCAGATACCCCATACACATTTGAAAGTGCTAGTAATTAATTACATTGGCACAGAACATAAAACCTGAAGACAAGTTCTGATTTGGTTTCATGGAAGCATGCCACAATCAATAAACTCCCTCTCTTGTCCTGCTGCTGGCTGGGGAATTCTGGGAGTTGAACACCCTGCATCTTAAACTTGCCAAAGTTGAGAAACATTGCCCTAGATATTTCCACCAGGTCCTGTGCCAAAAATCTTCACTCCAATTGCATCCATGACTGCTTTCAAACAGTGAACATTGTGAGCATCCTGCCATTAGCTATGCAGAACATTCCATCTCTTGAGATAAAATGCCTTGCAGATACCGTATTTTTCGGAGTATAAGAAGCACCGGAGCATAAGACACACCATGATTTTGAAGAGATAATTTTTTTTTAAAAGTGTTTGTAGTCTCCAGGCCTCCCAAACCTTCTGCATACCTCGGGGTTTTTTGCAAAAAAAAGGGGGGGCATGGAGAGCTTTGGGAGGCTTATAGAGTGCTCCTGGGGGCCGGGGGGGCAGGGGAAACAAGCAAAAATGGGCAGTTTTTGCAAAAAAAAGAGGGGCATGCATAGGCTTTGGGAGGCTTGTAGAGTGCTCCTGGGGACTGGGGGAGTAAAATGAGCAAAAATGGCCTCTTCTTTGCTGGATTTTGCTCTCCTCAGCCTCCAGGAGCACTGCAAGCCTCCCAAACCCTCTGCACATCCATTTTTGCAAAGTGGGTGGGGTTTCAGTAGGCCAAAAATTCTGCATTCAGTTTATAAGACACACCCAGATTTTCACCCTATTTTTGGGTGGGAAAAGGTGCTTCTTATACTCCCAAAATATGGTACTTAAGAACCCTATTTAACTGTAGCTCTGGATGGATAACAGTAGGCATTGCATGGGACAATGCCACAATAGGTAAGCACCATGTCAAGAATACCATTTAAGGTCAGGTCAGCCAAGAATAAGGACTTGAGTGCTCTGAACTTTGTGATGATGGAGAGTTTTCAGATGAAGAAGATGGTCAGAAGAACCAGATGTATCTGGCCCTGGTCTAAGACTTGGACCAGAACCATTGCTTGCGAATGTAGGATCCTTTGCTCATGATTTAGGTCCAATCTTATCAGGAGAGCCATTGGATCAAACACAGGTAGTCCTCCACTTATGATGGGTCACTTACCAACCATCTGAAGTTACAACAGACTCTGCAAAAGTTAGTTGCAATCTGATTTCAAAGTTAAAACCACTGCAGTGCCCCTGCCATTGTTTATCCCATTGTTGTCCACAGGGATGCTCAGCATCCCCCCCACATGCACACACACACACACTATCTCCCCCGCCCCATCCCACCAGGTCCCTTTAGGCCTCAGCCTACTCACAATCACCCAGAAAAGGGAATTGAAAGTCAATCAGCAGAAGTTACCAGCACATGGAGGACAGTTACAGCTTATAGGTACTTCCTATCCAATCACCCAAGGGACTTTGCAGGACTCAGAATAGCAATATCACTTAGACCTATATATCGCTTCCCAGTGCTTTCCAGCCCTCTCTAAGCAGTTTACAGAATCAGCCTCTTGCCCCCAACAATCTGGGTCCTCATTTGACCCACCTTGGAAGGATGGAAGGCTGAGTCAACCTGGAGCCTGGTGAGATTCGAACTGCCAAATTGAAGGCAGCTGGTAGGCAGCAGAACTAGCCTGCAGTACTGTACTCTAACCACTGTGCCACTGCGGCTCTTGAAAGTCTTCTCGAGATAGGGAAATCCTTTAATTACATAAAGCCACTTCCCATCTCAGAACACTCACCCCACATTGCAAGACCTCAAGCACACAAAAGATTAAGAGTTAAACATTCCCCATAGGGGTGCACTCAGTCTACTGTAGAAAGTAGAAAAAGTCGTGATGACCAGAACTGGAGAGTTTTCCAAGTGAGATCTCATCAAGGCAGTATCTCTATCTCAAATATCTATCAAAAATGTTTTGTTTAAAGTTTGTTGAAAGCGTTTGAGGGCAAAACACATTTTGTTATAGAGTTTCCAAATTTGGCCTTGAAATCCAGAAGGCAGCAAGGAGTTTTCTGCACCTCAGTGCTATCTTCTAATAGTAATCCTGGTCTCTGCAGTTAGATCTGGCAAACCTACTTCTGTTATGTCTGTTGGTACATAAATCTTACATGGTTTCTACAATGTCACATTCTAGAAAGGATGTATGTTTTTTTCAGGAGGAAGACCTTTGAGTGGTACACCTGAGACAGTTCTCCAAAACACGTAAGATGTCGGAGGGGGAAAACCACCTGAATTTAAAAGCATGTTATTCACATTTGAAATAACTCAGTGGTGTCAACTGAACTTTCTTCTTGTTGTTGTTTTTTCTTTGAAGATGTTTCGCTTCTCATCCAAGATTGCTAAATGTCTGTAGGATAAACACCCTTTGAGTGGTGTGGGAATAAGAGTGGATTTCCAGCAAAAAAAATGGAGACTAAAGAAACCAGAAGCCCCACTCAGGTGACCCTGAGGACACAGATCAACCTCCAAGTGCTTCAACCATCCTCTAAAAAGGATGCAAATGACCAGCTGACTTAAAGGAATATCAATCTTTCCATTCCCTGCTATCCTGTCAGAGCCGAAAAAGCTTCTTGGATGAGAAGCGAAAGGTCTTCAAGGAAAACAAAACAGAACAAGAAAGTCCAGTTGCCTCCTAAAAAAGCACCTTTGGGACAAGTGTGACCTGGATGACTGAGAATCTCTACAGACAGATATTTATTTTTATTTATTTTTTGTCACTCATGTACAAAATAACAGGAATAAGAATAAACAGGAATAAGAACGCAGGAAATGGGTACAAATAAATGGGGACAGTAGGACAGGGACGGTGGGCACGCTGGTCTCTTAGGAATGGGGTGAGGTCAACAGTAGACAGTTTAAGGTTAAAGTTATGGGGGTTTTTAGGATGTAACAACAGTCAGGTAGTGTCAAGAGGTAGCCCTTGACTTAAGACAATCGAGCCCAAAACATATGTTGCTAAGTGAGACATTTGCTGTGAGTATTGACCCATTTTACAACTTTTCTTGCCATTGTTGTTAATGGAATCACTGCAGTTGTTAAGTGAGTAACATAGATGTTAAGTTAGGGTGACCAGACATCCCGCTTTTGGCGGGACAGTCCCGATTTTACACAATTTGTCCTGCGTCCCGCATCGTTGTTAAAAAGTCCCAATTTTTCATTTTTGGCACATTGCAGTTCGCTCACTCGCTCCCCCGCCCATCCGCACTAAGCCAGCCCAGTCTGCTGCTCACTGATTGGCTGGAGTCCAGCCAATCAGTGAGTGGGCTGGAGGCGAAACGTTTAAATTTAAAAGCTTCACGCTGCTTGAGTCTGACCTCCATTTCGTCTTCGCCTTCCAGGAGCTTGCTGCTTCCCCCTCAGGTAAGCAACTAAGCCCCGGCAGCAGGACTCGGGAGGCTTCAGGTGGGCGGCGGCGGCCTAGCTTTCGCAAGGGAAGGCCTTCCCTTGCGAAGGCCTTCCCTAGCGAAGCCATGGGCTGGCAGTAGCCGCCGCGGCCTAGCTTTCGCAAGGGAAGGCAAAGACGGCCTAGCTTTTCTCCCTACCCCACCCTCTCCAGACCTGCTTAGTGACCCTAGCCTTGTTGTCCCTCCAAAGTCCAGTCCAGTGTCTTACCTGTTCCTGCTGCATCTCTGCCTGCCTGCTCCCTGTTGCTTCCATCCATCACTGCGAGGATCCATCGCATCGGAGTTCTGCTGATTCTGCCTGCTGGTAAGTGACCCGGGTTTTTTTTCTTTTATTTTTTAATATATTTTAAAATAATATTTTATTTATTGTGCATAGGATTTTTTAAAATAGTTTTATTCTGTGTGGATTCTTTTTTTAAATTGTCTTAGACTATTAAAAAAAAGATTCTATCCAAAATAAATTAAAATAAACCATTTTTAAAAATTCTATGCACAATATAGAATTTTTAAAAATGGTTTATTTTAATTTATTTTGGATATAATCTTTTTTAAATAGTCAATTACTTCATAGTTACTTCAATTTATTCTGTGTGGATTCTTTTTTTAAATTGACACATCTAATCATAAGGATATAAAGTTATTTCCAACCATTATTAGATTTTTTGATTCAGAAACTGGAATACAAATTAGAATTTTAGATTTTGTTTCTTTGCCCGGCGAAACTTCTGAAATAATTTTTAGTTCCATTATTAATATTTTGGAACAAAACAATTTAAAACATAAAATAATTGCATATTGTGGAGACAACACGAACGCAAATTTTGGAGGAAAAGCGAGAAGAGGTACAAATAATATTTTTTATAAATTAAACAAAAACCTTAATCAAAACATTATTGGTGTTGGTTGTGCAGCGCACATAATACATAACACCATTCAAACAGCTGCTGACTTGTTGCCCGTAGATGTGGAAAATATTGTTGTTAAAATATATTCTTATTTCTATATATACACTATGCGCGTTGAAATGCTTAAAGAATTTTGTGAAACTGCGGAAGTTGAATATCAGAAAATACTTGGATACAGTAAAATGCGCTGGTTAGCTCTTTTGCCAGCTGTCAAAAGAATTTTGAAAATATACGATCCTTTGAAATCCTACTTTCTATCACAGGATAAATGTCCTAGAGTTTTAGAAGAGTTTTTTGAAAAAGAATCTTCAAAAATTTGGCTAGAGTTTGTACACAATCAAGCAGCTCTTTTTCAAAATGCTATAAAACTTATTGAAGGTGACAAAATTTTGGTAATCGAAGTAGCAAATGAAGTTAATAATTTAAAATTTCAGTATCAAGAGCGATTAGAAAATATTTTTATTCCATTAACTATCCGTAATAGTATAAGCCAGCTAGAAGAACAAGGTGCAATAAATCATGCAGATATCATGAATCACGTTAAAAAGTTCTATAGTAACTGCATAGATTATTTAGAAGAGTGGACGGTACATTACAAAGATATTGAACATTTTCATTGGGTTGCATTAAAACAAGAACTTAATTGGAATGATGTGCAAAAATCATTCGATCATATTACTCAAAATTTCCCATATAGTAATATTTCTGAAAATGATCTTTTTGATGAGGTATCATTATTAAAAATATATATATATTGATAAGGAAAAGGTTAAATCTTGGGCATCAGCAAAAATCACAATAGAGAACAAATGGTTAGAAATATTTCATCATTTTGAAACAAACCATGTTCCATACAATAATGCACTAAAAATTGTGGAATACGCTCTGTCCCTACCAGGAACTAATGCTGCGACTGAACACGTTTTTTCTACGGTAAATAAAGTGTGGACATCAGAAAAATCACAATTAAGTGTTGAGACTTTGAAAGCCATTTTATGTGTGAAATATAATTTAACAAATTCTTGTGAAAAATTTCATGACCTTTTAAACAAAGACAGCAATCTACTAAAAAAAATTCACTCAAGTGAGAAATATGCCAAAGAATAAAATAATACTGTACATAATTTTTGTAAATATATTTAATAAATATAAATGTAAATAAATGTATTATATTTGTAAATTGTAGTTATGTTGAAATAAAATATATATATTACAATACTATTTTTGCGTTCTATGAAAATTTTTGTTGCTCTATATAAAATTTTTAATCAAGAACACCCCCACCCACCCACCCCCCGGTCAATGGTGTCCCTCTTTACCAATCTGAAAATCTGGTCACCTTATGTTAAGTGGACCTGCCTTCCGCATTGGCTCTGCGGGTCATAAGGTCGCCAAAGGAGACCCTGGGACCCTGGGACATAGCAACCGTCCTAAGTAGGAACCAGTTGCCAAGTGGCTGAATGTGGATCGTGTGACCATTGGGATGATGTAAGTGTGAAAAATGATCATAAGTCACTTTTTAGGGCCGTTGTAACTTTGAATGGTCACTAAATGAACTATTGTAAATCAAGGACTTTATTATTATTTATTATTACTCTATAAACCTGAAAATAAATTGATCCTCAAAGAATTCTTGAGACTTCAGGCTTGGAAAAACAGGCCTAGAGCATTTTCTCAAGGAGATGCCAAGACGGCCCACAACAGTCTCCCCTGAAGGAAAACAGTGTTATTTTCTATTAAACTGCACCATCTGGTGGTCAAAGTCAGAGGTTGCAGCCTCAGCATCGCCCCCAAAAAAGCACCTGCCTCATTTGGACACTGAAAGCAGCTGGAAGAAAGAGATTTTCTAGAGCAGGGCTGTCAAATTTGCGGATCAGATGCATCATGCAGTGGCCACGCCCACACCCGGTTTAGCAAAAGGGGGGAGTCTCAATACATCAAATGACGCCCCCGTAACGACATGAGTTTGACACCCCTGTTCTACAGACTCTCTTTCCCTTTACCATTTCTTTATTTTATTTATTTTGTCAAGCATGTACAGTATAAGAGAACAGATATAAGTATGTTGGAAGAAATGTCCTTCTGGGGTTTAATTCCAAGCGGAGGAAAAGACACTGGACACATGGAGGCTGCTTGGAAAGATGGTTTAATGGTGGCCAGGATCACATGACTTGAGCTCCTGAACAGAAAAGGGGATCACATGCTTCCAGATGTTGGGTGAAGAAGAAAAAGGGGCAGAGATGCTGAAAGTCCCTGGTTTTAATGCCCTCTCTGGCCTTTGATCTTGAGTTTGTATTCTGATTGGTTGTCAGACTCCCATGGGGCCATGCAGGGGCAACTCTCTAGGCTGTGCTTTGAATCCATGTTTGTTTGAGCACTGCTTCTCCCCAGGCGCCCTGTGGTGAGATGGGTAAAGGGCCAGTACTATTATGCCTTAATCCCATCACCCCGGAGCTGAAGGGGAGGAGTTTTTGTTACATAGAAGTGACTGGCTCAGGGATTTTAATGTTCCATTGACAAAGGTGGGGGCTATTAAGAGTGAGTCTGTTTCCTGCCTAAAAACATGTTTCTCCATTTCTTATCCAGGGGAATATAATATTCTGCCTTTTCAATATTTCCCAGGATATTTCATTTTTCTAGGAGAGGGAGGGGTGGGTTTTAGCTTCCTACAAGTATAAACATGATTATGAATACAGGAAATGGTTATGAATAAGTGGGGACAGGAGGACAGGGATGGTAGGCAGACTGGTGCGCTTATGCACACCCCTTACAGAACTCTTAGGAATGGGGTGTGGTCGACAGTAGACAGTCTAAGGCAGTGATGGGTAACCTTTTTCCCATCACTTGCCAAAAGTGGGGGGGAGCACAGTGGGGTCGTGCACGGGCGTGCCACACCCATAATACCATGGGCACGATCCCCGCCCTCCTCCCCCTTGCTTTTGGCTCATTATGGATCCGTTTTTTGCTTTCCCCAGGCTCCAGAGGCTTTCTAGGAGCCTGAGAGGGGCAAAAACAGCCTCCTGCCTCTCCAGAGGCCCTCAAAATTCAGATGCTTCGCAATTGGTTTGTATTTGTGATGGTTGCAGTATCCTGGGGTCACGTGATCCCCATAACAACTGTGGCAAGGAAGGTCATTAAATGGGCCAAAGCTCAGCTAACAAATGTCTCGCTTGACAACGGAAATGTGGGGCTCAATTGTGGTCGTAAGTTGAGGACTACACGTAGCCCATTCTGTTACCCATAATGGAAACAGAAAAAAATATATGAAAGAATTCCCGGAGCGGGGGGAGAAAGAGGAAAGAGTTAGAAGAAAGGCAATGAGAAAGGGGGGGGGGGAGCCTGCAGAAGTTACTCTTCAGATGGTATAGTTCAGCGGTCACCAACTGGTGGTCCGTGAGAAAAGTTTGGTGGTCCGCAGAAAAATTATTTGCATTTTTTATATTGCACTAAATCAGGGGTCCTCAAACTGCGGCCTCTGAGACGGACACGTGCACTGAACGTTTGTGTTGCTGCAGAGAGTCTCCTCCCTTGGGGTCTTTTTGTGTAGGACAGAGGGGGACAGAAATTCCAACTTGGGGTCTGCCTCGGCCTCCTGGTGCGGGGCTTTGGACGAAGGTGCAAAGAGCCGGAGGGCCTTGTTCCAATGGGACTGAATCATGGCCTGGAACTGGCTGACCATCTCAGCCCACTGAGCCTCCAGGCACTGGTACCTGGCATTGCACTCCCCTCTGCTTGGAAAGACTATGCTCCTAGTCCTCAGTGAGGTGCTTTTGCTGAGCCTCCTTTTCGATCAGATCCAATTTGACCTGAGCCAGCTGTTTGGCCAACTCTTTCTTGTGGTGGCTGCTTAGCTCCAGCAACTGCTTCCTGTTGGGGCCCTAAACAGCCCAGGTGGGCAGGCAAGGAGTGGCTGAGAGGGGAGGGGCAAGTAGAGTCCGGCAAGGCACCCCTCAATGTGAGTGACATCAAGTTGGCCACACCCACCCACCCAGTCATTAGGCAGATCATATTAATGGTCGGCGGGATTTAAAATTATGAATTTAGTGGTCCCTGAGGTCTGAAAGGTTGGTGACCCCTGATATAGTTGGTCCTGAGTGAAAAGGAAGGAAGCAATGGGTGTGTCATGTCTGCAAGCTATCTTTTCTTTTGGACTTCAGGTCTGCCACACTTTCTACTGTCTATTTTCTATTGTGGGAAAATAGGAGGGGGGATTATATGGAGTTGGGTGATATGTAGCCATAACAACATTCTTCTTAGAAAGCCAAGGTCATTTTTGTCTCTGCACCTGCCTGGAACTGGATGGGTGGAAGCTGCCAGCAAGGCAGTGGGAGATTTGACCATGGGATGGACTTATGGGGACAAGATCTTGAACTTTCAATTGGATGTGGAAAACCGGGAAGCTTTCAGATTCGGGTTTTCCTAGATGTGCCAACATGGCTCTCTTAATAAATTGGAACTTTGAGGAATCCTTTGCCTCGGACTCTGATTTACCTTTGGGTGCTATTTGGAACCCTGACAGGGTGGCTTGTATGACTGCCACATATTTTCAGCACCAGAAAGTCAAATAACTTTCAGAAACCTACCTTACAGCCTTCCTGTCCTTGGACAACATTAGCTGCTGAAGGCCACAATTCGCCCCATCCACAGACCTGCTCTCTACTTCCAGCTTGTCATTCACAGGGCTCTATACAGCCTTCGATATGCAACCACAATTGAGCCCAACATTTCTCTTGCTGAACAAGACGGTTGTTAAGTGAGTTTTGCCCCCATTCTATGACCCTTCTTGCCATAGTTGTTAAATGAATTGCTGCAGTTGTTAAGCCAGTAACACGGTTGTTAAGTGATTCCAGCTTCTCCATTGACTGCTTGTCTGAAAGTCGCAAGGTGAGGACATAACCCTGGGACATTGCAACTGTCATAAATATGAGTTAGTTGCCAGGTTTCTGAAGGTTGATCATGTGGGGCTGCAGCAGTGGTTGTGGTCATAAATGGTCATAAGTCCCTTTTCTCACTGCTGGTGTAACAATAATCACTAAATGAACCGTTGTGAGTCAAGGACTACCTGTACTTGCAGACAGGTAAGGAAACAAACAAAAGGTAAGGAAGATAAAGGTAAAGGTTTCCCTCACACAAATGTGCTATTCATTCTCGACTCTAGGGGGCAATGCTCATCTTATTTTGGCACTTCCTTGTTATTTCAATTTCAGGTGAGGATATTCCTACTTTCCCAGTATTTCCTTCCTCCCTTCCTCCCTCCTTCCTTTCTCCCTTCCTTCCTTTCTCCCTTCCTCCCTCCCTCCTTCCTTCCCTCCCTTCACACAGAATGTGATTTATGCTCTATCAGTGGTTCTCCTAGACATATGGTAACTTCATTTATAATGTTATTCTGTACAAAGGTAAAGGTAAACGTTCCCCTCACACACATGTGCTTGTCGTTCCCAACTCTAGAGGGCGGTGCTCATCTCCATTTCAAAGCCGAAGAGCCAGCGCTGTCCGAAGACGTCTCCATGGTCATGTGGCCGGCATGACTCAATGCCAAAGGCGCACGGAACGCTGATACCTTCCCACCAAAGGTGGTCCCTATTTTTCTACTCACATTTTTCCCTGTTTTCGAACTGCTAGGATGGCAGAAGCTGGGACAAGTAATGGGAGCTCACTCCGTTACGTAGCACTGGGCATTCAAACCGCCAAACTGTTGACTTTCTGTTCGACAAGCTCAGCATCTTAGCCACTGAGCCACCACGTAGTAGAGTATCATGGTTCTAAACAGGAGACTGAATGTGAGAAATTTTTCCTGGTGCAATTATTTAGCATTTCCTTAACAATAGTAGCATCCAAGTAGAAGTCTTCAAACAGAGGCTGAACAGGCCTCTGTTTCAGAGATGGTCTGTTGCAGTGTGTATCTCACTCTTAGCATCTTTAAGATGTGTGGACTTCAATGCCTCAGTCAGCATATTTGGAGTTACAGTCCAGCCATCTTAAAGTGGCCACAATTGAGAAACATTGTTCTAATGCAGGGGTCCCCAACCACTGGTAGGTGGACCGGCACCAGGCCAGGGCATGCCAGAAGCCGGACCACGCAAACAAGTGAAGCCGGAAAACTCTCTCCATGGAACCAGTCCCTGGCACCCAAAAGGTTGGGGACCGCTGTTCTGATGTATCCTACAATGAGAAGGGACTTGGACCACACCAGTGTTTCTCAGTCTTGGCAACTTTAGGATGTGGATTGCAACTGCCAGCATGCTTTCTGGGGAATTCTGGGAACTGAAGTCCACACACACACACAACTCTGAGATTCTATTCAGAAAACAGCCATTCCAACTTTTTCTTTACCTCAGCACAGGTTTTGAAAAAAAGATTTTAAAAAGAAACTCAAAACCCCATAATCTTACAAAACATTTAACACATAATAAAACATTTATTTATTTATTTATTTATTTTAAAAAACACTTTTGAATTGTTTCTTAACATGGAAATAAACGTCAGGAACAGTTGTCTTTTATTCAGACAATAACTTCAACCCCCAATGCAATTCTCATTCTCCTCATGGAATCTGCCTCTTGCCCAACATACATATTCAAAATCATCAGCATATAACATAAAACCATAAAACTATCCATCTCTTTTTTGCCCTGGAAATTACTCAATGCCAATTCCCATGAACTTCATGGAAAATGCTCATTTTAAGTCATGAGTTTACAATGGTTTCTGGTGAGCCAATTGGCTACCTGTTTGTCACAACCAGGGTATGAGATAGAGATACTAGGATTCGGGTAATTTACCGTATCCAACTCAGTGTTTTTCAATCTTGGTAACTTTAAGGTGTGTGGACCTTTAATTCCCAGAATTCCCTGCTGGCTGGGAAAGTCACCAAGACTGAGAAACGCTGATCTAAATAAACTTTTAAACCCCAATCAACGCACAATTGAAACCTAAATGTACCCCCGTCTCTTAGAATTATAAGGAATAAATATGCAAGCAGGTTAAGAAAAAGTAATGAAACTTCCTTCACCTGCAGCTTATTCTACCCTTATTTCTACCCTGTTTGCTCTCAAAGAGGAGTTGTCCTCTATTTTGCAGGTTTCAGCCACCACCATCATACCTGTCACCCTCCCAAGCATCTCAGGTTGGTCCTATGTAGTATCCCCCGTCTTGCTGGACTGGAAACGACTCTAACCCAGCTGGAATCTGAGACAATGCAGAGATCATTTCCTGTGTAAGGAGACTACATGGTTGGGCTTCAAGATTTTGAATGCTGGACTGCATCTGTGTCACATATTGGAGAAGACCTAAGGTTTCCTGCACAGATGGGTTATGCGCTCCAATCGTGTTAGCATAAGGAATCTGGGGTGGAAGTTGAGCCTGACATTCTTCCACAGGGGTCACGGCTTCAGCACAAAGGACACTCGGTGGAAGTGGATTCCCAAAGGTGTTTATCCCTTGTGCTCCATAGGGTAAGGCCATAGGAGTTCCATGTTGATCTGGATGTAAAACCCCAGAAGGTAAAAGAGGCCCATGCAGGCTACAGAAATCCGATAGATCTGGATCGATAAAAAACTGTATCTCTTCCCCACTCGGACATGGCCGTGATCCCCAAGTTCCCAGGGTTAAATTGCCCAATTGTTCTCCAGTTGAAGCAGAATCTGCTGTTGAATGGAAAGTATCGCCCAAAGGAGTTTGATGGACTTCATCTCTTGCATCTTGGGGGCAAGAAGCGGAAGGCACTCTACACAGTATGTCTCTTTTGAGCTGTTCTATGAGACCGAGAAGACCATCAACTGTCAGCTCCTCTTGCTCTGGAAAGCTTGAGGAAAGCTCCCCTGTGCACAGAGGCTGCGGGGTCTGTTCCTGACCAACATCTGCCTGTAAATGTGAAGGGACAGTGAAGCGGCTGTTTTCCAGGCTGACCTTAGAAGTGACCCTCTTTCTCTTGGCTTTAGGTGGAAGATCATGACTTGTCTTCAGAATGTCCGGACTAGTCCTTTTGGGCAGGATCAGCCCTAGCAGCAAAGCTGGGTGGCGTTGATCAAGTCCTGTTGAAAGAAACAAAGCCATGGAATGAAAAGGACTTGCCCAGGGACAACTTCACAAGCGTCTCACACATTTTTAAACAAAGCCCTTTCTCTTTGCTGGTTGCCAATACCGAAAAGAATGAAGTTCATGGGGCAGGAATTTGTAGTTCTCATGCCAGGGAGAAGCATAATGTGAACCTTAAGCATCTCCTTCCCATTCTCAAGGCTGTGAAGAGAACAGCCAATTTTCTACTCTCTTTTCTGAAGGAAGTAAACAACTACAATTTAAATCATGCACATATATGGCAATGTGACGGTGAATCTTTTGGGCTTGGCATGTCAAAAATTTGGAAAATGCCTAACTTGACCCTACAGGCATGTCTCTTATATACACATATACATCCTGAACAAAAGAGACGGAACGCTTTACATATTCATTCCTAATCCAATGCACATCTGGTTGACACAAAGTTGATTACATACAATTGCTGATAGTATTATCATTTTGCAGACTTTGGTTGCAGATATTCTCTGCGCTTGCTCCTCAAAAATGATCTTTGCTCTGCAAACAACCACCCCGTGCAGCAGTTGGCAAACAAGGGAACTGTGCAGCTGCCATGTTGCCATTGCCTTTTGCAAGCTGCGCTCTTTTTTGTGTTACCATCAATCACGCCTTTGAAGATGACAAATGCTGGCATGGATGGGGAGAATCCATTTTAAATGATCTTTGGGTAGTGCCCAAAGGTATTTCTTGTGTTTGTATTCATTCAGTTTCTTTGGTAATTCCAACAGGGAGAAGAATTGTGGTCGGATGTTGGTGAACCCTGGAATGTCACACAAAATGACATGGGGTGTCACTTTGGACACACATGTCATAGGTTCACCATCCACTGGTACAGATATATAGGCACAGATTAGATAGAGATGGAGATATTTATTTAGTGTGCAGCGGATGAAGATATTGATTTTGGTGGACTGCCATAAACTATGTGTAAATGGTTTTCTTCCTGTCTCCATTGAAGGAATTAATCTAGGGCTGTCATATCCAATTTAATAAATTTCCAATTTAATAAAATTTGTATGCCGCCCACTCCCTAGGGACTCTGGGCGGCTATCCCCAATCTCTTGCTATAAGCCCATGATAGTGAGCACATATTGGTGGGCACGTGAGCACATATTGGCACATATTGGTGGGCACGTGAGCTCAGCTCTGGCCGAGCTGATTTTCGGGCCTTATTCAGGCCCTCTATAAGTCAGGAAACAGGCTGTTTTCAGCCTCAGGGGTGGGGGAAGGCTATTTTTGCCCTTGCCAGGCTCCTAGAAAGGCTCTGGAGCCTAGGAAGGGCGAAAAATGGGTCCACCGTGCCATCGCATGCCAAAAGCGGGGGGAACGTGGGGGGAGCACGCACATGTGCATGGGACAGACACATAGAATTATGAGTGTAGACACACATGCACGCAACCCCCCCACCATGCTCCCCCCGCTTCTGGCACTCAAAGGTAAAAAGCTTAGCCATCAGTGCTATAAGCAGTTTCCTGAATACAAACATTCTGTAAGAGTCAGAAGCAAAGCTGGGTTCCTATTAGTTCGGACCGGTTCGGCCCAATAGGTGGTAACCTGGTGGGCTGGGTCACTGGAACCAGCAATGACCCAGGCATGCCACGCCCCCGAACCGGTTCTCTCGGTTCATCTTGTTTTTGGCTTCTGCGCATGCGCAGAAGCACTTTTAAAGAATTGTGCATGTGCACACAGGTGGCATCAAGTTCGTGCGCAGTGCGTCCCTGAGCAAACTGGCGGTAGCAGCAGCCAGAACCCAGCCCTGGTCTGAAGAGTCGTGATTTACTGCTCTACGTACGAGAAGCCTGTTGGATATAATAAATACATCCTAACAGTTTGCAAGTCAAACTTGACAGGGAGTAGGGGAGGGGGTGGGGGGAGGAAGGGAAAGCAAACCTTTTGGTAATCTTGGGGTTTTAAAACAAGTCTTTAAACTTGTTGGCCCTTATTTATCCAAAAGATTTAACTAACATTATACAGGTGCTGTACGATGCTTTACCTTAGTGCGCTACAGATGCTCTGAAGTACAACTCTCAGAATCTTTTCCTTAGATCTGAAACAAACCAACGCGGTGAAGGAGACTAATCTGCTTTATTTAGAAAATGACGGGATGAATCGCTTTGACCAACTGGTATGTGCTCCCCTGCCTCTTCCTCTTCATCCCTTGCCCTGGATCTAAGTAAATAGCACACTTGGTAGCTGTGCATATGATTCTCTGGCATTTTGTAATGCGAAATGAAAGGACGAGGCCAATTCCAAATGTCGATGGAGAAATGTTAATATCCTGTTCCAGTTGCCGCAGGACAATCAAATACCATGTTGTCTCCAAACAGGCATGCAAAGGTCATCATAACAAAGCCAGTGAAAATGACAGCATTGGAGGAGGGGAGGGGGGAGATGACAGCTGAGGAAAGGAGACATCCTGAAAAGCCCATCATTAAAGATTCTGCAACAGTGCAGAATAGTCTCGGTTCATGTGGAGGTTGATTGTAATCCGTCCCACACGTTGGAGATTCAGCGAAGTTCAATAAAAGTTCCAACATGCCCATGTTTGCCCCTAGAGCATACAAAAGTATAGGACACTGAATCATCCAAGAGGCCTGGTATGCATCACACCCAGCAAAATTGAAATTGGACCCACTGATATAACAGAAGGTTGCATCACCTTTTGGGGCTAAGTCCACCTTTGCCTTTAGAACTTCATGTGAAATATGAATTTTATGTTATTTCTCTGCAAGAATTCTCAGTGGTTTCCCTCTCCAGTCACATTAAACATAACAAATTACTGGCAACTTTTAAAGGAGTTTTTGGTACTGTCCATGGGGTTTTCATGGCAAAGATAGTGGAGTGGGTTGCCATTTCCTTCTCCAGTGGATCATGTTTTGTCGGAGCTCTCTGCTATGACCTGTCCATCTTGGGTGGCCCTGAAGAAAGTAAAAGAGGCTTGCTCCTGGGGAGCAAAATTATGGCAAATCTAGACAGCATATTAAAAAACAGAGACATCACCCTACCACAAAAGTGCTATGGCTTTTCCAGTTGCAATGTATAGCTGTGACCATAAGAAAGGCTGAGCGCCAAAGAATGGAGGCCTTTGAACTCTGGTGCTGGAGAAGACTCTTGCGAGTCCCTTGGACTGCAAGGTGATCAAACTGGTCAATCCTAGAGGAGATCAACTCTGACTGCTCTTTAGAAGGCCAGATCCTGAAGAGGAAACTCAAATACTTTGGCCACCTGATGAGAAGGAAGAACTCACTGGAGAAAAGCCTAATGCTGGGAAAGATGGAGGGCAAAAGAAGAAGGGGACAACAGAGAATGAGGTGACTGGATGGAGTCACCGAAGCAGTTGGTGGGAGCTTAAATGGACACCAGAGGATGATAGAGAACAGGAAGGCCTGGAGGAACGTTGTCCATGGGGTTGCGATGGGTCAGACAGAACTTTGCAACTAACAACAACAAAAGAGGAGTTTTTATGATCTCAAAGCTGCAGTTTGGGCATCCTTGACATAGATGATATCTTCCTTGGTGCACATATCAGAGCTAACATTTCTGACTAGTGACTCCTTTGCCAAATATCATTCGCTTAACTGTTAGCTTAATCTGGAATTGCTTTAACAGAATGACATAACATTGAGTTCCCTAACAATCTTGCTAGCTGCAAAAGCTCTTGACACCATTTAATGCATCTTCCCACAGAAAACTTCATTTATACTCCCTCCAGGACCTTGTGTTCGCTCAGGCTTTCTCATGCCAGCTTTCATGGATCCTGTTTCTTTTTCTTCGGGTTGAGTTCGAACTGCAACTGTAGAACTGCCTTCTACTTTGGCCAGGTTGATTACATTGATTGGGGATCTCAGTTCAATTCTTCTTCCGCTTCCACTTGCCTTGTATGTTCTCTTGACATGTAATCAGAGAACTCTGTCAACCGCAGGTGAAACAATATTTTCGTTTGGTTACTCCTGTTCTGCCAAATACCAATAATCCTAGCAATTATCTATGTGGTCCTTGCTTTCTGAGCTTAGTTATTCTCCTGTAGGGGTTTCATGACCCAACTAAGTAACATCATCAGTACTAGCTGCTTTCTGCCATTCCCTTTCTTCTTCTGATCTTTTTTTGCTTCTTCATTTCTCTGGTTTCATTTGAGCTCTCATCCTTCAGCTGTCAAAGTTCAGGTGCCACTAGATGGCAGCAAAAAGATACAGAACACTCTCTTTCCTGTCATCTACCGTGTTTTCCCCAAAATAAGACCCGGACTTATGGGGGGGGGGGGGGCAAAAGATGCATTAGGGCAGTGATGAGGAATCTTTTCAGCACAGAGTGCCCAAGCCGTCTTCTGGTCTCCTTCCTCTTTTCTTTGGCACTCTGGCATGCTGGCCAGCTGGTCTTTATGTCTGCTGGAGTGCCAGAAACCTGAAGACCAGGTGGCCGGTGCACATGCGTGTGCATGCGTGCCGGCCAGCTGGTCTTTGGGTTTCTAGCAAATGCAAAAGCCAGCTTTCCAGTGTGCATGCGCATGCTAGAAACCAGAAAAGCAGCTACCTACAGAGTGCCATAGAATCGCCATCAGGGCATTAGGGCTTTTTTTCTGGAAAACATGCACAACGCGGGAAACCAATAGACAGTGGAACAGATTGACATCCAATTTAATAGACACGGGCAATTCCAACACGCAGCAGCACTGGCAGGAGGCATAGGCCGGGGAGGAGGGGGGAAGAGGGGAGCTGATTTCTGCCATTCTCTTTCTTCTTCAGACTTTTTTTTCATTTCTCTAATTTCACTTGAGCGCTCATACCTCTGCTGCAAAAGTTCAGTTGCCACTAGATGGCAGCAAAAAGATGCAGAACATTTCTCTTTCCTGTCATCTAGTGGCCATTCCAATGTCTGCAGTCCAGAAATGGTAACTACAAAACTGCTGAAACAAAGAGAAGTTCTCTTGAAAGAGAACTCATAACAGAGAGGTTGTATTAAATTATAATAGCCAAAGAAATAAAAACAAAAAAACGCATCCATTTTCCTTGACAGGAAGCTTATCTTACTAAGAATATATCTCCTGGTTTTAAGCTGTCCAGCTTCCTAAGAACCAACAACCTAGAAGTGACCTGGTCTGGTTCCTACCTGGTCCACCTACTGGGTGGAACTGGGAAGGCACCAATTGGTAGGCTGGTAATGGCACCAGGAATATCTCCATCAGGCTGCTTTCCACAATGCCATATCTCTGTCTGTTGTTCAGGTAGGTATACAAAGTGTGGTAAGAATTGAAATCTCTGGATAAACTGGGGCGAAATCGTATCACCCCCATTTCCTAAATGGAAAGGTAAGAAAAAGGCCATTAGCGGATGGGAAAAAGGTTTTGCAACATAAACATTTGTCTATATAATTTATGGTTTTAAAGCAGGGGCTGCCTATACCACCAGCACACTGCAGGAATAGGCAAACTCTTTGTGAAGTGTGTGTGTTCAGAGACTTACTATACTTTATGTTAAGCGTTACATTGGCAAATTAAGCCTAACCTAAGAAATAACTGAAGAAAAATAAAGAACTGGGTCTGCTCAAATATCATCCCCCAAATGCATCAGATTGAAGTAATCACAACAACGAAAAGAGCGAAGGGAGAGAGGAAAGGCAGGGAGAGGAGAGGGAAAGAAGAAAGGGGAAAGGAAAGCAAGACATGGAGGGGAAGTAAGTGTAGGAGAGAGGGCAGAAAGGGGAAGAAGAAAAGAGAAAGGAGAGGAGAAAAGAAGAAAGTAGAGAAGAAGGGAGGGAAGGAGAAAAGGAGAGGGAAGGAAAAGTAGGGTTATGATAAAATAAGATGGATGAATGGGATGGCAGGAGAAGCAGTCCCAATTAGATGGAGAAAAGAATTTATAAATGTTAAAAGATATACACACAATATCGATAATAACTATGAGGATGTATAATTGTGAATGTATGTATGAAGAATAAAAACAGAGAACTTTAAAAAATAAGAAACAATTGAAGAAATAGAAACTGCAAAAGCTTTGACTTGTGAGTGGAGAATTTACACCCAGGGGGTGTTCCAGATTTCAACACAGCTAACTGACTCCATAAGCTAAACAGAGAGGATTTTAAGAATGGAAATCCTGAAGGGAAAAAAAATTCTTCAGGAGGCTTGGGAGAGTCTTGAAAAACAACATAATTAAAGCCCAAACATAAACAGGGCCAGAGAGAAGGGAAAACCAAGAGACAGCTGATGAGACCAGCATCCTTTCAAAAGATGCTCTCTTATAAATTGAGAAACACAAAGGAGAACTTTTTTAAAAATGGAACAAAAGGTTGTATAATGAAACTAGAATACAGCCCAAAGATGGGGTCAGATTGATTAAAACTGAGAATGAATTGAGGCTAGTGATGAAATAATTAATAAATAAATAAATAAATAAATAAATAAATAAATAAATAAATAAATAAATAAATAAATAAATAAAAGTTCTCTTTGAAGTATGTACAGAACAAAAACCAAGGCAACAGGGAGTCTGCTGGTTGGAAAAGATGGCAAGATAGACTAGGAAGAGACCCTGTGAGTGCTAGTCTTTCCTTCAGCATGCAAGCTTCCTGGGTGACTGACCAGCCACATCCTTTCAGCCCAATCATAGGACTCCAACTATGGGGAGAAGGTTGGATTAGATGGCCTCCAATATCCCTCACATCGTGTGGTGGGATTCAAATAATTTAACAACCAGTTCTCTGCCCTAATGACCAGCTGGTAGGTGGGGCTCAGTGGTCATATGACTGGGTGGGCATGGCTAGCTCAACGTCACTCACATCGACGGGTGCTTTGCTTTAGCCGTTACAAGGTAATAAGGGTTAACCGGAGAGGCAGTTTCTGTAAGCAGGGCAATAAAGATTAGGCTAGAAACAACACCACAATGTTTCCTTCCTGCCTCCAGGATCCTTTCCAGGATTAGCCCTGGAAAGTGGGAAAAAACAAACTGAGTTTTCTTCCAACAACCGATTCTCCAAACTGCTTAGAAAGTTAACAACCGGTTCTCCCGGATAGGTTCCAACTGGTTGAATCCCACCACTGCTCGTATCCTATATTTGGAAGTGGAAGTTGGTTTGTTAGGATATGAATAACCATCCCTAAACAAAGGAAGAATGAAAATACCTCCCTCTTTGTTGGCCATATGCTGTCTACATAAGCCCAGACATTCTTGGGGAGAATACATCCCTCTGACCGAAGAACTGTTGGTAAAGCCTGCAAGAAAATAAAAAAGGCAAACTTTCAGTGTTGCAAAAAAGAAAGCTCCATATTTGGAAGTAAGGTTAATCCAGTGGATACACTTTTTATCAGCATTCCTTATGGCAAGATAAAGATAAAGAAGTCCCTGCAGATTTTATTCTGCAAATCCTTGCCAACCATAGGGGATGGTGCTCATCTCCGTTTCAAGGCCATTGAGCCAGTGTTGTCTGAAGACATCTCTCCATGTGGCCAGCATGATGTCCCAGACTGCTGTTACCCTCCCACTGAAGTGTTACTTATTTATCTACTCGCATTTGCATGCTTTCAAATTGCTTGGTTGGCAGGAGCTGGGTCGAGGACAGGAATTCACCCAGTAATGGTTGGCTATTCTTTTCAGTACCTGTTTGGTAGTGGGAGCGCATGTACAGAGGATCCATGATGACGTCAGGGTGGGTGGGCGGAGCTTCACACCACCGCCACTACCGGTTTGCCTGAACTGGTGCGAACTGGCAGTATACCACCTCTGAACTCACCCCATCACATGGTGCTTGGGTCTCAAACCTGGGCTGATGGTTTTCCAGCCAGAAAGCCCAGCATCTTAACCATGTGTTGAGCCACCACACCACCATTGCTTATGGACTATAATAAAATAAGAAAACCAATAGGGCCAAAACCCCACAGCAAAACCCCACAGATATGTTTTAAGCTCTCTAATAAGCTCCTGATGTCAGCCATCTTTTCTTTTGGGTCTTTGGCCTGCCACACTTTCTATTATTCTACTATGAAATTTCTATTGTGGGAAAATGGGAGGGGGGGAATTGTACAGAGTCACATACTATGAAGCCATAACAAAATTCTTCTTAGAAAGCCAAGGTCATCCTTTTGTCTCTGCACCTGACTGGAATTAGATGGGTGGAACTACCAGCATGGCAGTGGAAGATTGGACCATGGGATGGACTGGTGGGTATGGGGTCAAGATCTTGAACTTTCAACTAGGTGCGGGAAACCGGGAAGCTTTCAGATTCTGGTTTTCCCAGATGTGCCAACATGACTCTCTTAACTTTGAGCAATACTCAAAGGAACTTTGGAACTTTGAGCAATACTTTGCCTTGGACTCTGATTTACTTTTGGATGCTATTTGGAACCCTGGCACTTGATGGAAGGAGAACATGCCTGCCCCACCCATAAGAATATAAGAATAACTGTGGTGCATTTCTGTAAGCATAACTAATCTGATTGCTCCTTCTTTCCTCAATTCCACAATATCCCTCCAGAAATTCAGTGACCAAATAGTACACATTATTCTAAGCAGAGTGCATTAGAAATGTATACAGTGAGTCCTCACTTAACAACCACAACTGAAACCAGAATTTCTGTTGTAAGTAGTTGCAGTCATTAAGTAAGTCATTACTTAATGGCAAATCCATTCTCATGAATGGGTGTAATACTGAATTCCAAATTTCAAATGCCAAAAACCAGCAAAAAATACTGGAAACTGGCAAAGATTGCAGTCACATGACTGGCTGCAACCAGTGTTTCCCAGTCTCAGCAACTTTAGACTGTGAGATTTCATCTCCCACAATTCCCCTCCCAGCATTCATTAAAAAAATATATCAAACCACTTATTTGAGATGTGGAGTTATCAAAACTGAATGGATGGATGGATTCATTGCAGTTTGTTTCTCTTTGCAGACACCACTTCTTGCAACTAAGTGCATTTGAATTGCATTATGTAATTATATATTTAAAATTTAGCCATGATGGGTAATGTTCTAATGACAGAAGTGCAATAATGGAGAAATTGCACACTCCTTCTAGGGGCACAAGAGTGGCTGTACTAATATTATGTAAGTCAGGACATCAGGAAATTGTCTGCTACCATCACTGCATCCCAATGTGGAATAGCACTAAAATATGTTGGCCCTTTTTGGTGGCATTATGGGCAAGAAGAGGAATCAGAAGGTAATTCCCATTTCAACTTAAAAAGGCAGGTGCCCAAAATCACATGGGCAAAATTGACCATTCTGTGGCTGAATTTCAGCAACAGGTCAGGTCTTGCTGAGAGGCTGCAAATGGGGTGTCGGTTGTGCATCTCACAAGTAGCCCATAGCTGATTCAGTTACTTAAAGCTACCACTACCAGAGGGATCCTTCAGAGCACTCTGAACTTGGTTGTTTTCTGCAAACATTTCATTACACAACTAGGTAACATCTTCAGTGCTAGACTAGCGCTGATGTCCTAGCACTGATGATGTTACCTAGTTGGGTAACGAAACATCAGCAAGAAAACAACTAAGCTCAGAGAGTACCAAGGACCACACCATTCAACTCTGAGCTACAAATATTATCTTCTATAGGTACTACCCCTACCTGACAGAGACGAGGACCAAAACCAGAAACAGGATATGCTTTGGCTACAAACTGCTTCACACTGAACGTCTGGATAAGCCCATTCCAGATGACTGAGTAGCTGGACTGCTTTGCCGCGGGTCGATTACGGTTTGCAGTGCTAACAAAGGCAGACCTAAAGAAAGAGAAAGAAATCTGCAAACCATGGTCTGTTGCACCAGTACACACCAGCTACTTTGGGCAGAGATGGGTCACTACTATCGGTTCGCTTCGTGCGCGTTTTGCATGAGCACACACTAGATGCACGATGCACGTGCGCACACACTTTAATGTAAATTGTTCTTTGCGCATGCACATTACTAAACAACATGCTGGCAATGTCAGTGCCAACTGGAGAATCAGTTCAGGGGCATGGCCAGCCTGGTTACTGCTGGTTCTGCGACCCAGGCCAAAATACCACTGCCAGTTCGGCCGAACCAGGCAGTGGTATTAAAATTGGTTTAATTTTAATATACTAATATTTCTACATAATAAATTTCGAATAGAAATGACTACTGAAAGCTAAAGCACATTTAATAGAGATTATCTAACATGGATCCAATTGAAAGAATCACTTTGTCATAGTTTGCAGCAATCCAGCCAGCACACAAGCAAATAATTCAGCAGGATTCATTTATAGAAGAAACTTCTTTATATACAATAATGTAAAACATGATGCATGTATATAATGCCCATGCAACTCTTGCAACATGGGAGAAGTAGAAGTGACAAGGATAAGAAGCAAGGAGGCAGAGCACTCAATCAAAGACAAAAAAAAGTTTTATATACACAGAACAGTTAAGCTAAACCATGTCCAGGCTCCAAGTAGTCTCACATGGCTCACAACAAATCCTGTGTCTCCGTCTCCAAACAGTTCCCATTGTCTGACTTGTTATTATGGCTATTCCAGTTCATAAATTCTTACACACTGACACACTTTGATCGTGAGATGGGCAGCATATAAATTTAATGATTGAATAAAATTAAAACTTAATAAAGAAATGCACAACAGATGTACTTGAGGGATGGTCACAAAACAAGCAAGCAGAGAGATGAAGGATGGGTTTAATATCTAGCTGCCAACTGCGTGGCATTGACCAAAAAGATCTAACCAGTTTCTTCCTGGTTTTGCTGATACCTTCTTTTGCCAAAATGCAATGCATTGGGCTCTTTTGGCCAAAGGACAAATGTTGACTTTATCTCCTATTCAAAGCCTGGAGAGAAGAAATAAACAGGCACCACATTTTCTTGGTTCAAATATCTTCTTTTCAGAGAGAAGACAGACCAATTTGCATGGGATGGAAAAAGGAACCACTACTCCAGCCTTTTAAATCTCCATTAAACATGCTTCTTGCTGTCCAGAAAAGAATATGGAAGGCAATCAGCCATAAATTAGGAGAATAAATTTGCAAAACGCAACCTTACCTGCTAAGAAACTCAAATAATTTAGAGATGACCATTAGATGAAAATAAACAGTGCCACATTTTGCTCTGGCTTCACTGCGTTTGACTTTCAGTATGTGTTCCCCTCCTGAATGTGATAGCGACTGGAAATTTGGGGGCAGGAAGAAGTTTTGTCA
The DNA here is from genome assembly GCF_009769535.1 of Thamnophis elegans. Classification (NCBI taxonomy): domain Eukaryota; kingdom Metazoa; phylum Chordata; class Lepidosauria; order Squamata; family Natricidae; genus Thamnophis; species Thamnophis elegans. The sequence continues at coordinate 27,597,126 of NC_045552.1, forward strand.
TTACAAAACTCTGCCTGGTGTCAGCTTGGATGGTGTCCAGCCACCAACGTTCTTTGGCAGCCTGATTTCCTTTTACCACTAACTCTTCTAAACACAATTGCTTTCTCCAGGGAATTCCCCCGCATGACATGGCCATAGCAGAGGTGAAATTCAGCAAGTTCTGACCAGTTCTGGAGAACCAGTAGCGGAAATTTTGATTCGTTCAGAAAACAGATAAATACCTCTGGCTGGCCCCACCCCCATCTTTCCTCTACCTCCCGAGTCCCAGTTGATTGGGAGGGAATGGGGATTTTGCAGTATCCTTCCCCTGCCACACCCACTAAGCACACCCACCAAGCCACACCCACAGAACCAGTAATAAAATAATTAGAATCCTACCACTGGGCCATAGTAAGTGAGTTGCAGTTTCATGATTGTACCTTTTAATGATATGTCTGGTGTTATACACTCCAGTACTTGCTTGTTAGTCAGCTGAGAGGCTGGAATCACACAGCATTCCTTAAGATTTCTGGAAGCTTTTATTGAAAAGGTCAAGACACTCAAGTAGTTTAGGTTCACAGAATGTGGACACATCATTTGAAAATCATAAATTGAGACAGACCTGCCCTCATCCTGAGGTCTCTTGTCAATCTCGGAGCATGTGATGTTTTGATGCAAAATCTGAGAGGGATTTGCCTCCTGCTGAAAAGTAAATTTATAGGTGGCCGGCTCAAACAGCCGCTCATTGTCAGCAGCCAACTGTCCTGCAGAGTCAGAAAGTAAGATACTTTTAAGTGTTGTTTTCAATTACAGGAAGTTCTCAATTTACGACTGCAACTGGGACTACAACTTCCGCTGCTAACAAAGCCGGTTGTTAAGTGAGTTGTGCCCAATTTTACAATTTTTTTTGCCATAGTTATTAAGCAAATCACATGTTGTGAATACATTATGAATCAATCAGTTTAAGTGAATACATGGTTAGTACCGTATTTTTCGGAGTATAAGATGCACCAGAGTATAAGATGCACCAAGGTTTTGAAGAGGCAAATTAAAAAAAAGGTTTTTCCATTTTACAAACCTCCCAAAACGGGCCCGTTTTCTTTTCTCAAAAAAAGTGCATGAAAAGCCCTTAGGAAGATTGTAGAGTGGTCCTGGGGGTGGGGGAACAAAATACGAGCAAAAAACAGCCCATTTTTTGTGAAAACGGGCCAGTTTTTCACCAAAAAAAGGGCATGCATAGCCATATGGGGGCTTATAGAGTGCTTTTGGGGGGGGGGCCAAAATTGAGCAAAAAACGGCCTGACCTTTGCTCATTTCTGCCCTCCCCAGCCCCCAGGAACTCTCTAAAAGTCTCCATAACGCTATGCACGGCCATTTTGGTGAAAGGGCGGGGCTTCAGGAGGCAGAAAATGCTGTATTCAGTGTATAAGACGTACCCAGATTTTCAGCCTCTTTTTGGAGGGAAAAAGGTACGTCTTATACGCTGAAAAATACAGTAAGTGATTCCAGCCTTCCCCCATTGACTGCTTGTCAGAAATCAGTTGGGAAGGCCACAAATGGTGATCACATGACCCAGGGATGCTGCAACCATCGTAAATACCATATTTTTGGAGTATGATGCACCCTTTCCCCCCCAAAAGAGGGTGTACACTGTATACAGCATTTTTGCCTCCCAAAAACCCGCCCCTCTTTCGAAAAATGGATGTGCAGAGGCTTTGGGAGGCCTGCAAAGTGCTCCTGGGGGCTGGGGAAGGCAAAAACAAGCAAAAAATGGCCCATTTTTGCCCCTTCTAGCACCCAGGAGCACTTTGCAGGCCTCTCAAACTCTCTGCATGCCTCATTTTTCACAAAAAATGAGGCATGCAGAGAATTTGGGAGGCCTGCAGAGTACAAAAATTTTACCTCTTCAAAATCTTGGTGTGTCTTATACTCCGGTGCATCTTATAGTCCAAAAATTGGTACATGCTGCTTGGCAAAGGTACAAATTTCGATCACATGATTTTGGGTACTCTACAACTATTGTTAAGTGCAAAGATCAGTCATAACTTTCCACACAAAGACTACCTGGGTATTTTAAATGCTCCTAAATTTTAAATGTTTCAAAACCCATGTTCAAACACTAACATAAAAAGTTAAACAACAAATATACAAACAGCAAGTCCTGAAGTTTGAGATGCACTGTGTCACTTAGATTCCATGATTGACATTGCTCTATTTATTATTTATTCAAAAAACATCAGTATGTCTTTCTGGTTAAAAGGACTGGACCCTTGCAAGGTTGGTTTTTCTTCTCCAAATCATCCCACGCTCCCTCTGACAATACCATTCCCTGGTGGAAAAAACTGATTCTGAAATGAAGTAGTAACATAACCTAAGAAAGAGAGGCATGGTCATGCCATCACCTGAAGGTTTGCAGACTCCCCAAAGGTGGTTAAAAAGAAACCATTTGAAAATCAACATTCGGTTCCATTCCTTCATTTCAGAATGACAGTGAGTAGAAAAACAGCCCGTAGATTTTACACCAAAACCTGGAGCTAGTTGTTTCTTCCAGCCCTTAGAGTGGCTTGAATGCAAAATTCCGAAGCACCAAAAGCAGTTTGTGAGCCTCCCCTACTCTAAGTTCCAAATACAAATAAAATAAATTCCAAATCTTTTAAAGCACAGGAGTACTTAGAATCACTTGGAGAGTTGAGATTGTTTATATAGCTGTTTTTAATGTGTTTAGTTTTATAGATTTAATATGGTTTTAACTGATTTGGAACGGGAGCAGCCAAGACATGGTGAGAAAATGGGTAGCGAGATAAATGCTTTCAATCAATAAAATATTAACCAAGTAAATAAACTTACTTATTTGGTTGTTCCCATCTAATGATGGCACCTCGAGTAGCGATGATTCCTAAAAATAATGTACCACAAGGAGAGTTACTGTGCTTTTAATGTTAAGCCTCACCAGTTGACATCTATGATAAAGTCAATGAAGCTTGCAGCTTTAATACTATTCACTGGAGGGTGGGGGCTTAGCCAATGGAGCTGTTCTAACAAGAACAATACAGTTTGCTACAGGTAAATCCCAACTTATGATCACATAAGGAAGGCAGCTGATAATTGAGTTATACCTGATTCTGCATCACTTTTTTTGCCACAGTTGTTAAGTGGATCATGCAATCATTAAGCAAATCCAGCTTTCCCCTATTAGATTTACTTATCAGAAGCTGGCCAAGAAGGTTGCAAATAGCAATCGCATGACCCTGATGGGACACTGTAACGCTTATAAATACACGCTGGTTACCAAAGCCTCAAATTTTGATCAGATGACTGTAGGGCTGCTGCAAATGTTGTGTGAGGACAGCTCAGTGGTGGGATTTAAGTAATTTAACAACCGGTTCTTTGCCCTAATGACCAGCTGGGTAGGCGTGGTTTGGTGGTCATGTGACTGGGTGGGCATGGCCAACTCAACATCACTCAGGTTAATGGGCGCTTCGCCTTAGCTGTTACAATGTAATAAGGATGAACCGGAAAGGCAGTTTCTGTAAGCAGGGCAATAAAGATGAGGCTAGAAACAACATCAGAATGTTTCCTTCCTGCCTTCCTTAGAGGACTAGCCCTGGAAAGTGGGAAAAAAACAAGCTGAGATTTCTTCCAACAATCGGTTCTCCCAACTGCTTAGAAAATTAACAACCGGTTCTCCCGAATAGGGAGCTGGCTGAATCCCACCACTGGGAGAGCTGTAAGTCATTTGTTGTAACTTCAAATAGCTTACAAATGATTGTGTAAGTTGAGGGCTACCTTTAGCAATATCAGAAAAGGAAGTCAGTAAGAACAATCTAAACATTAGATTTTAGACACCTTTTCCCAAGAGTTCAATTTCCAGTGTAGAAACACCCATTTGGTTAATTTCTATGGCAATTGATGGAAATGTTAATATCAAGGAGAGTAAGGTTGCATGTAGGACTCAAAAAGGAACTTGGAAAAGCATCTAATCCAGACTCCTTTTCCAATGTTGGCTCCACTAATTATACAGAATTCCAAGAATGTCACCATATATAACATGAATATAAACCTTTTCTTATTTGGTTGATCTGCTGCTGCCTTTTTTCTGGGAGGGGAGGGGGAGGGAGGGAGGCAGCAAGCAAAAGCAAAACCAAATCAGCACAAAAATTTGTAAAATACATGGAAATAATAAATACTGAAACTACCCAAGAACTAAACTTCTGATGAAATCTCTATAAATTCACTGCAACAGAAAACAGAGTCCAGAGGCAATCCCCAAGTTACATAGCAAGCAGGGGTGGCTTCCGGCTGTCACTACTGCCAGTTTGTTCAGGGATGTAGCGTGCACTTGATGCACGCTGTGAGCACATACAAGTGGTGGGTTCCGGATCCCGTTGCAACCAGTACAGTGCAACGTGGCCGGGTGTCCGCCACATGAACGCGCGCCACGAGCGCATGTGTACTTACCGCCCATGATGTTCCAACTGCTTGGCGGAGCTTTGCGCAGGCACCGTACACTCCGTGCGCGGAAGCCCTGAAAACTTCAAATACCGGTAAGGAGTGCGGGCGGGTGGGCCCTCCAGAGCACCATACCAGAACGGTACCTGGTGCTCCCGGCAGGCACCGGTACGCCCGTACCGGGGCGTATCGGTCATAACCTACCATTGGAACATACACAGTGCAACAAAAATTACTCTCACAGAGGGCAAAAACAAGATGGCAGTGCTTACAGAACTGGTTCGGGGACGTGGCAGGCCTGGGCCGCTGCCGGTTCCAGCGACCTAGGCTGCCAAGTTACTACCAGTTCGGCCAAACTGGTTCGAACCAGCAGGAACCCACCTCTGATAGCAAGGCAAGAGAAGACCTCCAAGGCAGGAGGAAGGGTCTCTGACCAGAACATATCTTCACAAGGGCTTCTTCTTCAGATCTTAACCATCCAATTGGAGGTAACCTTTGATCCGGCCCTCTGGAATGAGCTCCCTGTTGAGATCCGGATCCTTACTACCCTCCCGGCCTTCCGCAAAGCCACCAAGTCCTGGCTGTTCCAGCAGGCTGGGGGGAGCTGAGAAACATTTACCTCCACGGAAATTGTGAATGTTGGTTTTAATATGTTGTCTTTGTCTCGTTCCCCCCTTTCCCTTGTCTTTTGTGAGCCGCCCGGAGTCCTCCGGGAGTGGGCAGCATACAAGACAAATAAATAAATAAATAAATAAATAAATAAATAAATAAATAAATAAATAAATAAATAAATAAATAAATAAATAAATAAATAAATAAATAAATAAATAAATAAATGTATGTATGTATGTATGTATGTATGTATGTATGTATGTATGTATGTATGTATGTATGTATGTCTCCCTTCAGACTCAAGGGAACTGCCTACAGCAAGGTTCAGTTGGTTGCCCTGGCCCAAACACTACCCTCTACTCACAATTAATTCTTCAGATGCCACATCTATATCTGCTTCTCTGTAGATCTCTACAATTCCTTTGTGGGTGAACTTTTCAGAGCAACATCTTGGCACCTCTCGCTCCTCTTTCTCAATCATCTCCAGTTCCTGTAAGCAAGAGAACGACACAGACATGGCCCCAAGGAGGAGGGTCATTTCACACATGACATTCAAAGGGACACATATCTGATATTGGAATCAAGATGGTTGGTGACAGACCAGCAGCTTCTGAAATAAGCTGGTGGCTTGTGACAGGCCTTCCCATTTTTGGCTTCATCAGACAATCCCAAATGCCACTCAAGGATCAGAAAAGTACCCAAACTACCCCCAGCAATGGTAGGACTCAGGGGTGAAATCCAGCAGGTTCTGACAGGTTCTGGAGAACCGGTAGCAGAAATTTTGAGTAGTTCAGAGAACTGGCAAATACCACCTCTGACTGGCCCCAGAGTGGGGAGGGAATGGGGATTTTGCAGTATCCTTCCCCTGCCACGCCCACCAAGCCAGGCCCACATAACTGGTAGTAAAAACATTTGAATTTCACCAGTGGGTGAACATATTCAACACACTTTCCTCCTTTTACGGGTGGGAAGAGTCCCCTGAAAGTAAGCTGGGTGGCATATAAATTTACTAAAACAAACAAACTTGGCTACCAATATTAACTTTTGCAGATGGGGGAAACACAAGGCTGAATTTGTACCTGCAGCAAATTCTTATCCTTCCAAATAAGTCAACTGAGCTGAAAAGGGCAGAGGGACTTCAACTTACATGTTTGTACTTATTGGCTCTCCACTCTGCTAGTTCCTTGGAGGCCATCTCTAAAGAGTTCATCTGAACTAGTCTCCTTGGGGTGATTTTTCCAAGCATCAACTTGTGGAAGAGCTGGGGAAAACACAAGCAAAAGATATTTTGCATGAGAGCTGTAATTAAAACAATAATAGCTGGCCTAAAATAGCCTTATTTTCTTTTCCATGAAAGAATACAAGAAACCAGCAATGCCTTTGAAACAAAGTGTCATACAGATTGCAAACCAAGATCTGTAATACAATATTCTAGCAAACTGACTGGGTCACCAGTTCCTCACTGCCTTCTCTAGATTTCTCCAACTCAAAATGGATAAACTTCTTTCTTTCAAATGGGTGGCTGGGCCCCCATTTGCATCTCACCATCCACGGACGGCAACTGTTTTCTGTCCCATGGATTGCCTTTATCTCACCACACAGCCCACAAAGAGCCTTAATTTGTGCTTAGCTGCAGAAATGTTAAGGTAATATTCGCTACTTATTCCAACACTGTTCAAAGGTGGTCTCCACATATTTCACATTTGTTCGTTTCATCACCTATATAACCTTCCAGGAAAGGTTGGGAAGTGAGTCAGGGTAATTAGTCTCCAACTTGCAACTGTTTATTTAATGTTTGAAGTTTATTTTTGTTTAACTATTTATTTGATTAATATGTCACCCATCTCAGAATAACAGACTTGGAAGGGACCTTGTAGGTCATCTAGTCCAAGCCTCTACCCAAGCAGAAGAGCCTACACCATTTCTGACAGATGGCAATCCAGTCTCTTCTTGAAAGCTTCCAGTGATGAAGCTCCTACAATTTCCGAAGGCAACTTCTGTTCCATTGGTTCTCATGTCAGAAAATTTCTCCTTATTTCTAGGTTGAATCGCTCCTTGACCATTTTCCATTCGTTATTCCTTGTCTGGCCTTCGGGAAGTAGGTTGACTCTCTCTCCTCTCTGTGGTAGCCCCTCAAATATTGGAAGACTGCTATCATGTCTCCCCTGGTCCTTCTCTTCACTATACTAGCCATGCCCAGTTCCTGTAAGCGTTCTTCATATGTTTTATCCTCCAGTCCCCTAATCATCGTGGCTGCTCTTCTCTGCACTTTTTCTAGAGCCTCAACCTCTTTATTATAGTCTGGTGGCCAAAACTAGATGCAGTACTCTAGGTATGGTCTTACTAGGGCTTTATAGAGTGGTATTAGTACCTCACTTGATCGTGATTGTATCCCTCTGTTAATGCAACTTAGGATGGCATTGGCTTTTTTGGCTGCCGCCACACATTGCTGGCTCCTATTTAATTGGTTGTCCACTAAGATTCCAAGATCCCTCTCACAGATGACTGTACTACTATATATGTACTTTTGGTTTTCTCACTTTGGAAAGTGCTGCAGTTACAATGGCTTTGAAAAAAGAATTATAACTGACCCTGCAGTCACATGATCAAAATTCGGGCACTTGGCAACCAACATGTAGTTATGATGGTTGCAGCATCCTAGGATCATGCGATTCCCATTTCTAACTTCCCAGCTTGTTTCTGAGAAGCAAAGTCCATGGAAAACGTCAGATTTGCTTAACAACTACGTGACTGACTTCTCTGTAGGGGGTAGGGGAAAGATCATAAAACCAGGTGTGACTCATTTAATGATTACATAGCTTAGAGATTGAAATTTGGGTCCCCATTTTGATCATAAGTCCAGGACTACCTGTAGAGGCAGTAGATGGACCAACAAGGGTGACAGCTAATTTCATGCTGATGCAGCTTTCTGGCAACTCAAGGATGATTACATATTACCAGCAGTCCTTGTTTAGCAACCACAGTTGGAACTGGCAATTTGGTCATTAAGCAAAATGGTTGTTAAGTAGAGTTATAAGAGTGCCTACAGTTCTACTTCAGCTTTTCTTTGCTTTTCAAACTTGCAAAGGTCATAAATACAAGTATTGGCCATAAAGTTACTTTTTCGTCACTGTCATCTGTGAGCTGTCATTAAACACAGAAGTTGCTAAATGAAGTAGCTACCTGTACTATCACTCAGTACACAGTTAAACCCAAGAATTGGATGAAAAGCTCATTTTAAACCTTGCCTAAATTGTAAATTATATGACCCAAATTCTAGCAGAATTTGGAGGAGCCATAAACCACTAATCTGCAGTCTCCTAATCCTTCCTTTTATACTATATTGAATAAAAACCGGGCAAGAATGATTTATAATTTATCTTATAATTTATTATTTTGGCTTATAATTTATATTTTATTTTATAATTTATCATTTACCTTAATTATTAATTATTCTTATAATTCATAAGAATAATTTATTCTGCTCATTAGATATTGGTTTAAAAGTACCCTTTCTGGTTAAATGTTATTTTAAATGGAACAAAAAAAATGAATGACAGCCCGAGATACCGTAGTAATAAAGCAAGCCATATTTTAAGTTTCTTGCTTCATAGTTAAGATTCTCTTTAATGTTTTGAAATGAACTATGAGGCAACTTAGCTTGCTTTTTTTTTTTTTGGATTTATGACCTGGTTGTCTGTTGATTTCAGATTGAAGAGCAGACTGCGATACTTGTTTTTATAAAGCCGATCCACACGGCCAAAATGTCTGAATATCTCTGTCTCCACTTTCTTTGCTATTTTCGATGCTATATTTTTCTGCACATCCATGTCAAGGGAATCATTCAGTCTGAAATAGAGAGGCAGGAGATAAGTTGGTCTAACCAGTCAATCGCTCGCACTAAATAACATGTGTTCTTTTCATTTCCACCCAAAATTAGCAAACAGGCCATTTAGAATGCTGTTCTCTTTTCAATTAAATACATTATTTAAAGATACTGGAAAACACCAAGGAAGAATATTTGCTTTGGAGTTCTATGAATCAAACAGAGGCCAACTCAAGCTACCACTCTATTCTAAAGCATACTGGATGAATGTTGGTGGTCCTCATTTTCTTAACGTATCTCAAAAAGTATCTTCATGAGCCAGGGATGCTATTTATACTATCACATATGTAAGTAAAACAAATGGGACTTTCATTTGCCACCATCGTTAAGTGCTACTGTGTTAACAAAATAAAAACATAGAAGGAAATGTATCCTTGAAGTGTCTGTTCTCAGTAAGCTTTATCAAAATTTCTATCACCACCTGATAGGCTTCTTTCTATTAAGACAATAATTCTTTCTTGAAGACAGTAACAGTATAATCTCCAGTCCACACTGTGAAATAAGTAAGTTCTTCAGTGAACATTGATTATTAGTTTTGGAGTCCTACATTTGATTCCACACATCAATTCATTTTTAATTGCCATTATTTATTGAATTTGAAATCCCAAATGGGTTAATAATGGTAATTAAAATTAATTTCATCAAGTTTGTCCTCTTGTATACCAAGGATGTTCAGCCATACTGACCTACCTTTTCTGGAGGGTTTCTGTCAAGGCTTCCACAACTTTAATGCGACTTTGCTCTTCAGAGAGCCAAAACCTAGATATTGGTTTGGACATCTTTTTTGGTGTTGTCTTCTCTTTTGTTCTGCAGTCTTTTAAAATAATAGAAAAGTCTTGAGACACTACAACAAATGAATTTGCAGAAAGAAATTTGAGGGAAGCCTATTACTTCCTTGCTAAAAGCTCTGCTTTTTGTCAAATATATGTACACATTTAGCAAGCCCTAGTAAGACCACACCTAGAGTACTGCATCCAGTTTTGGTCACTACACTATAAAAATATGTTGAGACTCTAGAAAACCAGGATGATGAGGGGACTGGAGACTAAAATATATGAAGAACGGTTGCAGGAACTGGGCATGGCTAGTCTAGTGAAGAGAAGGACCAGGGGAGACATGATAGCAGTCTTTCAATATTTGAGGAGCTGCCACAGAGAGGAGGGGATCAAGCTATTTCTAAAGCACTTGAAGCCAGACAAGAAATAATGAATGGAAAATGGTCAAGGAGAGAGTCAACCTAGAAATAAGGAGAAATTTTCTGACATGAGAACCAACAGAACAGCTTGCCTTCAGAAGTTGTAGGAGCTTCATCACTGGAAGCTTTCAAGAAAAAACTGGACTGCCATCTGTCAGAAATGGTGTAGGGTCTTCTTCTTGGGTAGGGGGTTGGACTAGATGACCTACAAGTTCCCTTCCAAGTCGGTTGCAGAGAGAAGGGGGGTCAAGCTATTTTCCAAGGCACCTGAATGCCGGTCAAGGAATGATGGATGGAAACTGACCAAGGAGAGATTCAACCTGGAAATAAGGAGGAACTTTCTGACAGTAAGAACAATCAACCCATGGAACAGAAGTTGCTTTCAGAAGTTGTGGGAGCTTCATCCCTGGAAGCTTTTAAGAAGAAACTGGACTGCCATCTGTCAGAAATGGTGTAGGGTCTCTTGCTTGGGCAGGGGGGTTGGACTATAAGGTCCCTTCCAACTGTTAATCTGTTAAAAAAATAGAAGAATGTCGCCCTAACTTCTAAAAAAAAACAACCATTCTCAACCTTCCAATCAGTTTAATGAAATTTGCCTCAACTGAGATAGTATCTTCTGTGGAGACAGGTACCAATTCAAAAGCTCTCTCTAATTATCAATCCAGATTCAAAAATTAAAATCATTTCAGAACTAAATGAGAGGATTAGGTTGGGGCACTTTAAAGCTTTGTACTTTTTTCGAGTAATAAACAAGACCTTGCTATAAAGCCACATTTTTCAAACTGGCATCTTTAAGACATTGACTCCCAGAATTCCTCAGAAACCCTGCTGGCCAGGGATTTCTGGGAGTTGAAGTCTACACATTTTAAACTTGTCAAGTAAAGAGACTAGGGCAGGAATTCAAATTGCCATTCCAAATCACAAAAGATTCAAAACAGAAATTATTCAGCTCGTTATCTGAAGCATCTCTTTATTCTGCTTCTCCGCTTCAATTTTCCTGGAATTCTCTTTTTCTCTTAAAATTCCAAGCTTTGCTTTCAAGATCTGGGAAACAGGAGTAATCACATTTCTCTTTATCTATGTGACATGAAGATGTAGATTCTAACTTTTCTAACTCGGAAATTTGAGGCTGCCATTCACCTCCAGTGCAGTTACTAATAGCAATAGCCCTTAGACTTATATACCACTTCAGCCCTCTCTAAGCGATTTACAGAGTCAGTATATTGTCCCCAACAATCTGGGTCCTCATTGTACCCACCTCAGAAGGACGGAAGGCTGAGTCAGCCTTGAGCCTGTTGAGATTTGAACTGCTAAACTGTAGCTAGCAGTCAGCTGAAATAGCCTGCAGTACTGTACTCTAACCATTGTGCCACCGTGGCTCCACAAAAAGCTGCTTATGACCCCGTTACTAATGCTTTTTACACGATATCAGCCCTGAATTTAAATCATTCAGAATTTTGTATTTTTTCACATACATTTCAAACTGATTCTAGAATTTAAACAGCGGAGTTTAAAACATCCACCGAATGAAATGCATGACTCATTAGTGCATGACACGTATTCTTCAGAGCCTATCAGGGCTTTCAACAATTTATAGGCCTTAATGAGCACTCCTGAATTATTGCTGACATTGCAATAAACATTCTAGCAAGAAGAATCTTACCTTCTTCATATCTCCTTCTTCAGGGAAGCTGTTTCACTAACAGATGTGTGTGTGTGTGTGCGCGCGCGCGTGTTGGTATACATATATATCTATATATACCTACCGTATTTCCCTGAAAATAAGACAGGGTCTTATTTTCTTTTGATCTCCAAAATAAACGCTTGGCCTTATTTTCGGAGAGGTCTTATTATTTTTGAGGTGCAGGAGATAGCGAACGTGGTCACCTCATGGCTGCTGCTGTGTTGCAATATTTTCAGGAGGGCTTATTTTCAGGGGAGGGCTTATTTTAGCACATGCGCTCAAAAGCCTGATTGGGCTTATTATCCAGGGAGGTCTTATTTTCAGGGAAACAGGGTAGGTTCCTACCTACCTACCTACCTACCTACATACATACATACATACATACATACAAGGGACGCGGGGGCTCAGTGGCTAAGACGCTGAGCTTGCTGATCAGAAAGGTTGGCAGTTCAGCAGTTCAAATCCCTAGCGCCGCATAACAGAGTGAGTTCCCGTGACTTGTCCCAGCTTCTGCCAACCTAGCAGTTCAAAAGCATGTAAAAAATGCAAGTAGAAAAATAGGAACCACCTTTGGTGGAAAGGGAAGAGCGTTTCATGCTCCTTCAATGTTTAGTCATGCCAGCCACATGACCATGGAAAGCTCTGGCTCTTTGACTTTGAAACGAGATGAGCACCGCCCCCTAAAGTCGGGAACAACTAGCACATATGTGCAAGGGAAACCTTTACATACATACATGAGAATATACAATGTATATACTGTGCGTGTGTGTGTGTGCGCACACACACACAGAGTATATACACTGTATATTCACATACATACATACATACATACATACATACATACATACATGAGAAAATTCTGCCTTTGTTGCATTGGTCTCTACCACGCTCAAAGGCATGTCTATTAATCAATCTTTGGAAAATTCCCTAGCCAAAAAAAGAGATTCTGAGATTTGTCAAGAAGTATTTATGATGATTGAAATGTCAAAAAATGCTTGAACTGTGTGAGATTCATGGAGATTTGAAAAGTCAAGATATACAAGAGACTACGGCTTCAACCACAGTTATAACTACCATCTTGGGGTTTTTTTTTACCTCTACAAAGGTGCCTCTAATTTATCCTCATAATCTGTAAAATATTGTATATGAGGAAGACACTTTTTCAAGATATTAATCCTTAGCCAATCACGTAACAGTACCCTGACTTTGGACCAGCATCTAAAACCCTTCTCCCAGCCAACAAGACAGTCTTATCCATCCCATAAATTATCCCATTACTGCATTGCGATGGATCAAACTGAGAGCTCGTATATGTTCTATTTACTCTTTATGACCAATAAATTTCACAATTCCCAGTTGATCGTCAATATGATGGAGGGAACAGGCCCACAGCAAGCTGACATTTGTTCAAACTCTTACTCCATCATAAAGCTTATCACGCACGTCCCCAGGGCAGGGTTTTAAAACACCAATATGTCTACAGACAATTCCGTTTGCGCCCTCCAGGCTCTTGCGCACAATGGGATGTTTAATTAAAAAATAATTGTAAACAAAATTAAGGAAGCAATGGGGAAGTTATAAAGGAAAGCACCAGCTTCTAGCATCAGCCGTATTTCAAAAAATGCCTCTGGGGGCCATAACATTCCTATAAAATAAAAATAAATGGGGTTATTTTGTTTGGAGATCTGCCTCTTTGCCAAGAACTACAGGAAAAATAAACTGCGGCGCCAAATGGTGTATTCTGCAATATTGGTGGGAAGCATCCCCAGGTTTTCTTTTTGGGTTTTTTTAAACTGGAAGCCAGCCATCATAGCTGTGGGTAACACAGCCAAAATGCAATTTCAAAATTCCCAGTGTGGCCACCAGTCCTTGAACTGGGAGTCACCGATAACGGGGTTGACTTTAATCCAATCTATTAGTTTGCTCCTGAATAGATAAAATAAACAAATCCTCAAACTATCCAAGTCTCCTTCCTACTACAATATGAAGGATTGAAGTGTCTATGGAGATTCTCAGTCATCCAGGTCAGGGTTGTCCCAAAGGTGCTTTTTTCAAAAGGCAACTGGACTTTCTTTTTTCTTTTCTTTGAAGACGTTTCACTTCTCACTCAAGAGGGTTCTTCCGTTCTGATTGAATCAGAGGTGGTATTCAACAGATTCTGACCAGTTTTGGAGAACTGGTAGCGGAAATTTTGAGTAGTTCGGAGAACCGGCAAATACCACCTCTGACTGGCCCCTCCCCCATCTATTCTCTGCCTCCCAAGTCCCAGTTGATTGGGAGGGAATGGGGATTTTGCAGTATCCTTCCCCTGCCACGCCCACCAAGCCCATAGAACCGGTAGTAAAAAAAATTGAATCCCACCACTGGACTGAATGGTGGAGAATGGAAGGAGCTGTATTCCTTGCAGTCCTCTGGTCGTTAGCACTAAGTTACTGCAAGGATCATAAAATGCTTCCATTCTCCACCATCAGAACTGACGAAATGTCTTGCATGAGAAGTGAAATGTCTTCAAAGAAAAAAGAAAAGAAAGACAAGTTGCCTTTTGAAAAAGCACCTTTGGGAAAGATTGAAATCAGAACTGATATCTGAAAGCATAAGACACTTTTACTTTTTAATAAGATGCCCAGATCCCTTGACTGGTTATAAATACTATAAATAAATGAACTAGCAGCAACGTACCTAAGCGCATGGCTCTGTTTGCTAAACAGAGTCTATCTTCTTTTTTTCTCTTTGAAGAGCTCTTGGTGTCACTGCCTTCACGTTTCTTGCATTGCAGGAATTATGACAATCATGCAAGGAAAACAACCAGGATTTAATGAATTGCCTCTTGCAGACTTGAATATGAATTAAATTATCCATTGGTTACTGTCATTGTTAGTATGCAGCCCAGAGTTGCATGTGGTGGGAGGAGGAAGTTTACCCAATGAGTGGGCTCAGGCATCACATCAATCCATAGATTGTTTAACTATTGCCACTGTTACCATGTTTCCCCCAAAATAAGACAGGGTCTTATTTTCTTTTAACTCCCAAAATAGATGCTTGGCCTTATTTTCAGGGAGGTCTTATTATTTTTGAGGTGCAGGAGGCGGCAAGCGTGGTCACGTCATGGCTGCACTGCTGCAGCAGCGAGACACGACGCTGTGCCTGCCGTTCTTTTTGCAGCGGCCATTAGTGTGACAGAAGGGGCATGGTGGGTAGGGTTGCGGGAGTGGCTGTTAGGTAAGGACGTGGGATGTGGGGGCATGTTTCCCCTCCCTTTCTCCCACCTCCAGCCTCACCTCCTCACCTCGTGTTGTTTGTGCGGCAAGCAACCAGAGGAAATGGCAGGGACCGGATGCGCATGTGTTTACATACAATACAATACAATAGCAGAGTTGGAAGGGACCTTTGAGGTCTACTAGTCCAACCCCCTGCCTAGGCAGGAAAGCCTATACTGTTTCAGACAAATGGCTATCCAACAACTTCTTAAAGACTTCCAGTGTTGGAGCATTCACAACCTCTGGAGGCAAGTTGTTCCACTGATTAATTGTTCTACCTGTCAGGAAATTTCTCCTCAGTTCTAAGTTGCTTCTCTCCTTGATTAGTTTCCACCCATTGCTTCTTGTTCTATACTTAGGTGCCCTGGAAATATTTTCGGGGAATGGCTTATTTTAGCGCATGCGCTCAAAAGCCCAATTGGTCTTGTATTCTGGGGAGGTCTTATTTTCAGGGAAACAGGGTAGAAACAGTACGAGTTCAATGATGGAACTACTCAAGACAATAACTTCAAAGCAGCAAAGAATACATTCACATCATTGCAAATACAGGTGCACACAAGGTAGATACAGCATGAAGTGTTCACCAGCTTTTTATCCCCTAACACAAGTTCACTTCCCTCACCACACCTTTGGCTCAGCATCCTATCAAAGACATCTACCTTATATGGTACTTACTTTCCCCACCCCCACCTCATCTGTGTCATATCTACAGTTAAACCATAACCTAGTTTTTGTTAGCATAAGCTCTATTTTTATCTTTGTGTTTCCGCTACTTGCGGTGTCAACTGATATGTAGTTGTTAACTGCTTATCTAATATCAAAACAGCTCAGAATTTTCCTTATAGAACATAGGTTAAGCATTTACTTTAGAAACAATAAGAGTTCCATTTTTAAAAAAAATGACACTGCCCCAGAAGGCTGGCCCTTCCCTATGTGCAACACCTACTGGAAACACACACAGAGGTGGAGATTTCAAAAGACTTTATTCTGCACAAAAGAAAGACACGGGGATCACTCCTACTAGGCTGGCTGGAGAATTCTGGGAGTTGAAGTCCATAAGTCTTAAAGTTGCCAAGTTTGAGGACGCCTGCCTTAAACAGTACATTTTAAAAGATTTATTTGCTTACTATTGTGGTCTGCTGGCGGCCTGCAGAGCTGGCAGCAGAGTCGAACAGTGAGGAGGTTAGGGAGGAACATGGGCCGGTTCTGGAGTCTGGGGAAGGCTCAGATGAGGGCTCGGCATCAGAGGCAGAGAGGGAGCCAGGACTATCTGGGAATTATGTGCTGCCTCCGGAGCCTCCAAAGTCTGACATCAGCAAGGCAGAGGAACAGGGGGAGTCTGTTCCCAGTGCGCACATGTGCAGAGTTGCCAGAAGGAAAGAACAGTTAAGACAAAAGGCGAGACTTGGTAGTAAGGCTTGGAGATGACTGCCCCCTCCCATAAGAAATAAAGGAGGAGCAAAGGAACATGAGCCTTTGCAGGAAGCAACTTTGTTCATTCTGGTCAGTTTAAACTCTGAAGCTCCGTTTTGACTCTGTGCTCCGTTTGACCTTGCAAAGCTAATTGGCAATTAGGTCTTTGGCAGCATTTCAAGGGAGATAAAGGTAAGTGCTTATCAGCCTTATCCTGAAAAACTGTAGCAGACTTCTGCTGGACTCTTTACATACTATTTGGGACTCATTACGGACTGTGAATGAACATAATTCACAGCCGTTGAAATAAAAAGAGGGTTTTTGGGACTAAGCATGTGCATTTTACTATCTCAGGAAGCCTAGATCAGAACACTCACAAGCTCCATAAGCCATCCCCTAAAAGACCAACCCACTTCCATCCCCTATATTCAGTAAATCAATATATAATTAATTATTATGTAGGCAATTCCTAGCATTTACTATCTCCAAGTTCCCTTTTTTAATGAGGTCGCCTTACCCCATGGCAACATGTGGGGTTTCATCAGAGCAAGCATTTCTGAGGGTTTTACTGACCAAGCTGTTTTCGTTACCTGATCCCACCCCACCCCATGAACTAGCAACTGGTTGCAAAAGATCTGAAAAGCAAAAACAAGAATTTCTGGCAAATGCAAAATTTTTAGGGTCTTTTGGACCTTTCCTTCACTAGGAATTTCTAAATAAATCAATATTGGTTGAACAACAAACAAGAATCCATCAAACTTTCAGATATCCAAAAGAAACAAAGGAAGAATCCAAAGGGAATTTTGCTATTCTGCTTTGAAAATTATTTCATAGCAAGGAGTCCTGGAAAGTATGTTCAAAATAAATGATTTTGTTATATACATACCCTTTTGGCTAAATGCTCTGGTTTTGAACCTGATAATCCACTCAAGATCACCAGAAAATGAACCAATAAATGATCAATACATTAGTCATTGCATTGATGAGAGAGGTCTTATTTTCTACAACATCAATTGCTCTGGGTAGAAATTTATCAGAATTCTTCTTGGCACAAATTATTAGGGTTGTGTTTTTTTTTTTGCCTGAATGATGTGTGAATTCTATTCCGTATTCCATCATTCACAGCTGTTCTATTCTGTCATTTATTCAATTATTCCATAAAGTTGCAAAGGACGATGTAAAATAACAACACCAAATGAAACTATGGAATGATTCACCTCAGCATCTGAAGAATCCTCCAGTTCGGTAAGTCTTCCCAATCTGGACTTTTTCTGATTAACGCTGGGGCTTCCAAGAAGTTTCACTAATGACCCAAACAGTTCCTGGAGGAAAAACCCCACACACAATTACAGATAGTCCTTGACTTATAACAGCTCATTTAGTGACCCACCAAAGTTACGACGGCACTGAAAAAAATGACTTGTTTTTCACACTTAGGACTGGTACAGCCATCCCTACAAGAACTAGTAATTTCAGATTTTGCATTCTAGATATAGCAGTTTGAACCTGGAACAAGACATCTGTGCTGCACATTTAGCAATTTCTCCAGTGGAAAAAATTAATCAAAGGCAGTTTCTATCTATTATGCTGCAAAGAGAAAAGGAACTTACATAAAAGACCATTTTTACACTCTGAGACTGACACAGCGGAAAGTTTTCTTCTTCCTTAGAAAGAACATACAAATCTTAAATTATTTTTTCATTTTACTTTATCTCTTTTTTAGTGACTAGTTTAAACAAAAGGATCGTCTCCTGATCTTTTCCCCTTAAATCCATCATCAAAATGAAGCACAAACATGCTTCCGACTATTCCATTCGGCACTAGGACCAAATAAAGATATTTCCTAGACTGCTCTAGCTTTTAAATTTCCCTTTTCTTGAAGCTGGGACTGAAATTTGCACCTAAGAAATGGCACATTGAATTCTCCATTGGAGACTCTCTTTTACCAACCAAATGTAGGCTAAATCTGACCAGAGAAACAGATAGAATATTTATGCTGATGAATAACATTAATATATTTTGTTGGGTGTGTTTTGTGACAAAGACCCAGCTTTTATTATTTATGCTGATTTTTGGCATTTAGGATCTTAAGCAGAGGTGGGCTTCAGCCGATTCAGACTGGTTCAGGAAAACTGGTTGCTAATTCTGCCCAGTTCGGCGAACTGGCTAATCCTATCACTGGCTGACCCCAGCGCATTTTTCAGCAGTTTTGGGGCCATTTTCCAGGCCATTTCTGATTGTCCTTTGGGCCATTTTTAGCTGTTTGGGGGCCATTTTTTGAAAATACAGTTGCCTTTTGGAAAAGCACCTTTGGGACATCATTTCAAAACTTCCCAGCCAAGATTCCGACAAGCAAAATCAAGGGGAAAAGCCACATTGGCTTCATGACCACAAGATTCACTTAACAACTGCAGAGATTTACTTAACAACCATGGCAACAAAAGATCATAAAAATGGGCATTTAACAACTGCCTTGGCTTAGCAAGAGAAATTCTAGTTCCAGTTGTGGTCATAAGTCAAGGACTACCTTTATATTTTTAGATTGCCTTACTACTATTCCTATATTAAGAATCTGGTCACATTTGATGCAGCCGAGAATGCACAGGGGACATTTTCCTAAATTGAATTGGTACCCTCCATAAAGAGAATATCTATAATCATACTTCCACAGAAATGTTTTCTTCTGCTGGCAGACAATCCATATTTTCTTTTTCATCATTGAAGAAACTGACTTCCTGGTCTTCAACTGACATTGTTGCTTTTTTTATCTCAGTGTGTATGAAGGCTCCATCATTTTCATCTGGATATGTCTGATTTGCTAAATTCCCATCTGATAGTAAACATTCAGCACTGTGATCTGAAAGGCCATCATCTCCACATACCAAATCTCCAGCCATTTTTTCATCAGCTACACACACCGGAGCGTTATCGTATCGAATTTCATTGTTTTTTAGCAGGAACCAAAATCTCTCTGTATTTTTACTGCTATTCCTGGTATTACCTTCCTCCTCTTCCAGGGTCATTTGATCTTCACGGACCTTTTCAGTTAATGTGTTCAGACTGAGACCCTTCATTTCCTTTATTGGCAGCTTAATTTCACTCTTGTTCAACATTAGAGTCTGTAGGTCTAATTTAAGATTGATTTCTGAAAATGATGAGAGACGTTCAGATACCTGGCATCTGTCTCCTTCAGGAGATTTTTTATCAGTCAAGATCATTCTGCTAATTGATGTTTTGGAGAAGGTGTCCCTGCTAAAGGCAGGGATCATTTCCTTACTCTGCAAAGCTCCTTTATCAGAGATAGAGATGGAATGTAGGCTGCAGGGTTGGGTTACATCACTAATAGTAGTTTCACTTGAACCTCTTGAGAGCATTATTTCCACATCTTGATCATCTTCTGATTCATAATAGGCACTTTCCTTCTCTGTTTCTTTAACCACATGGCTTCCAGATTCCATACATTTTTCAATTGTTTCAAGACATTTAGTATTCATTTTTTCTGCGTCAAAAATCAGAAGAGAAGCCTTTTGAAAGTTTATTTTCCTTTCTTCATCTGTTTGGGCATGACAAGGACCCATTACTGCATTTCCATGGTTTGGTTCGATAACAGATAATGTTGCAAACAAACTCTGATCACTCAAGGCCAAAAATTTGGAAGATTTGGCTCCATTTCCAGATTTTCTAAGGTCACAATCTGAATTTGTTTGCCCAGGGTCCAATTCTCCAGAAAATTCCCCTACTTCCATAGAGTTATCTACCTCTGTGGTGCCTCCCTCTGTTGTGTCCTTTTTTTCCTTTTCTACCAATGCTCCAACATTTGAAATTTGAAAGGACTTCTTTAGCGTGGGAACACAATTTTTATCCAATATGTCATACAGTGCGACTTGCAGTTTTCTAAAAGCTGGAAACTTCTTGTGCTGTGTTGGTGGTGCCAACTGCTTTCCACGTGGAGCCGTTAAATAATAATCATGCTTTTCTTTCCTTCCACGGTTAATGTTTTTCAGCAGTACAAAGGATGCCTTTATTATTGTATTCTGCTTTAGAGATTTATTTCGGCTTCTGCAAGATGTTGATAATATTTCTGAGGTCAAACCAATCTGTTTTCTACTGTTTTCTTTCTTTGTTCCTGCTTTTTCGGAATGATATGTTGTAGATTCCATTTGTAATTTCACCAACTGATGCTTTTCGTAGAAAAGGTTCCTCAATGTATTCTCTCCTTGCAAGGCAATTGCTATTTCATGTTCTTTTCTCTGTACAATCCTTCAAAACTATGGATTCTGTATTGTGAAAAGAAGAAAAATCAAACACAGATACAGCACAGTCTTTCTCCCATTATTTTTATCTATTTTTGCCCCCTCCCCATCATCTTTACCAGCTGAGGTTAAAATCAGAGCCAAGTATTTAATGAGGGTTTAAATGAGGGTGCATTATTTCACTCTTTCAGACTCTTTTGGTCTTAAGATTTTTTTAAAAAATTTCCCTACTTGCTCCCTTCCCTTCTGCAGACTGCAACAAGTAACTCCATTCAGTTCACTACTTTGCTTCCCTCTTAAAAGGCAGCAGTTTACAAGCAAAGCATATATCACAAAAGAAAAACAAATCCAAGGAAAATATACATTATTTAGTGTTTAAGAGAAAAACAAGATAAGCAAATGAACATTTACATAACATTTTAAAACTGTTAAGAATCCAAACACTATGTGTCCCTGAAGAATGTTAATTATTCAAAGGAATAGAATAGAATAGAATAACAGAGTTGGAAGGGACCTTGGAGGTCTTCTAGTTCAACCACATAGTCAGGCAGGAAACTCTATACCAGCGACGGCTAACTTTTTTGGCTCGCGTGCCATAAGGGAGAAGCGCAGGGGAGGGTCGTGCGTGGTCATGCCACACCCATAATGCAACATGCAACCCCCTAGTGCACATGCGTGCAAGGGAGGCGCTTCCCCCCCATTTTTCCATGCTTTTATCACCCTCCCCAGGCTACAGAGGCTTTATAGGTGCCTGGGGAGGGCACAAATAGCCTCCCCCACCTCCCTCCGGAGGCTTCAGAGACGGAGGACTAAAAAGACCCTATGAGCAAACCGGACGTCACTTCTGATTTGCTCGTAGGTTTAAGCCCTCCGACCCTACGAGCAAATCAGAAGTGACTTCCGGTTTGCTCATAGGGTCCTTTTGACTCCTCCAGAGGCTTCCGGGAAGCCTCCTGAAGGTCCCTGATGAAGCCTCCGGAGGGCTTAAACCGACCCTACGAGCAAACCAGAAGTCCATTACCGAACTTTCGGTTTGCCCATGGGGCCAGTTTTTTGTGCTCCGGAGGCTTCAGGGAAGCTCCTGAAGCCTCCGGAGGGCCCCGGGGGGGGGGGACTCTGTTCGCCCTCCCCAGGCTCCTATAAAGCCCCTGGAGCCTGGGGAGGGCGAAAAATGGCTTTAAAAAAGGGTGAACTCAGATGGCCAACTGACAGGGCAACGCCTTGCATGCCCTGACAAATGGCTCCGCGTGCCACCTGTGGCATGCGTGCCATAGGTTCACCATCCCGGCCCTATGCCATTTCAGACAAACGGTTGTCCAACATCTCCAACATCTTCTTAAAAACTTCCCAGTGTTGGAGCATTCATAATTTCTACAGGCAGGTTGTTCCACTGATTAATTGTTCTCACTGTCAGGAAATTTCTCCTCAGTTCTAAGTTGCTTCTCTCCTTGATTAGTTTCCTCCATTGCTTCTTGTTCTACCCTCAGGTGCCTTGGAGAATAGTTTGACTTTCTCTTCTTTGTGGCAACCCCTGAGATATTGGAACACTCCTATCATGTCTTCCCTAGTACTTCTTTTCATTAAACTAGACATACACAATTTCAGCAACCCTTCTTTATATGTTTTAGCCTCCAGTCCCCTAATCATCTTTATTGCTCTTTTCTGTACTCTTTCTAGTCTCATCATCATTTTTACATCATGCCGATCAAAACTGGATGCAGTATTCCAAGTGTGTTATCAAGGCATTATAAAGTTGTATTAACACTTCACATGATGTATTTCCCATCCTAAATTCTCAAAATAATCCTTCCTTATTAGGCCATCTTTTTCCATTCTCATCCACATACATTCAACTATAAAATACAGAATAACAGAATTGGAAGGGACATTGGAGGTCCAACTCCACTTGAGCTGAAGACCCTACAGTATACCATACTGGTCAAATGGTTGTCTTAAAAAATATCTTCTTAAAAATCTTATCTTAATCTTGTATTTTCTGATTCTTATCCTACCTTTATTACTTTTTCAGTAACTCAAGGCAGCATACATAATACTCCTTTATCTCCTAGTTTTCCTACAACCCTGAGAGGTAGATTGGGCTGAGAGAAAGGAACTGACCCAAAGTCACTCAGCCAGCTCTCATACTTAAGGCAGTGCTAGAACTCACAGACTCCTGATTTCTAAGCCTGCACCTTAACTGGCCCAAGCTAACTCTCAAAATCATCCATTTTGCTTCATCACATTTTAAAATTCAGGGATTGTAGAAATTAGAGATTCCCTGCCATTGTTAGACAGCCTGATTTGTTAAGCTTCAATTCCCAAGAAGGCTGTGAGAATCTGGAAATTCTTAAGAGTTGGTCCAAAATATCTGAAAGGCAGTAAATTAAAAAACAGCTGTTCTTAGCAGTGACAGTCTGGCATTATATAGTTTTGAATCTGTTTCCTGGAATAAATTTTGTCTATGAATAGCATTGTTCTGATAAATGAAAATAAATACAGTTATAACCTGCTAATCAGGATTCAGAAAGATCTAGAAATTCAAGATATGGGAATTATGGGGGAAAAAATCTAATACTAATGAACTATTTTATTGTATGGAAATGACTTATAACCAAAATAGTCCTTCCCAGTTTTGATAAAAAGCAACCAAAAGATTTGATTGCATAACATCATTTTGCAGTGTAACTTTTTCCCTACTAAAATCAATATCAACATTCCAATCCCAGGTACTGTAACATTATTGTCTACTATGATTCTACTAGAGCTTATTTCTCTCCTTATGTTTCCTGTGGATGTCAACTTCCAGAGTTTCTAGAATAATGTTACTCAGTACCCAAAACTTTGACAGGTAGACCTCAACTGCCAGAATTTCCCAGCCAGCATTGTTTGCAACAAGATGCATGCTGGCTGGGAGAATTCCGGAAGATCGAAGCGCACCCATCTTAAAGTTAGGAGGTTGAAAAACTGTCCTAGAATGTAATTTTGCTGTTTAAAATATTGTATTGTTTTCCTAATCATACATTTTGCTTATCAAGGCTTTCTATGCTTGGTGAGATTATCACACCCTCAAAATATATATAATTGAAACATATTCCTTTATGCCAGTGATGTCAAACTCACATCATATGATATATTGGGATTCCCCCCCCCTTTTGCTAAAATGGGAGTGGGCATGGCCAGCGCATGACGCATCCAGCCTATAGGCCAGGAGTTTGACCACCCAGCTTTATGCCAATCTTCCCCATTGAAAAGATGCCTTCCTTTCACAGGTTGGATTACATTCCCCACTACTCCCCTCCAGCATGTCAAGGACCAGTGAGTGATGAGATTTGTATTGTAAAGTTGAGAAAGGAAAAGCTCATCTGATTCATTTACTTGATTAAAATTGTACTATTTTTTATTTATTCCTCTATTGAAAATGTTTCCTAATTTCAGCACATCCTTATTATGATCAACTCCTAAGAAAAGGAAAAAAACGTATTTTTTTTAATTGAGAGAAAACGATTGAGGGGGGGAGGGGGGAGGTGAAATTCCTTGTCTTTTGTTACAGTCCAGTCCAGTCCAGGCACAACTGGTGGTGTGTTTGCTCAGTGTGGAAAAGTGGGAGTCTAATTTACGTGAGAGACCTTTAAGGCAGGGACTTCAAGTTGAAGTCCACAAATCTTAAAGTTCCCAAGTTTAGACACCCCTGCTTTAGGGCGAATTTTAGGAAATACTCTTACTTGCTTGTATCACCAACCTTTCGCGCACGATCAGCTGGAAGAAAAACTGAGCCAACCCAAGGACTAAGCAAGAAGACTAAGCAACTTAACGTTTAAAAGGAAGGGGGGTTAAAAACATCATCGGTTCTAAGGCCTGGGCCAGGTCGGGAGTCCTCGCCCGCGTGTCTTTTCCCACGGGTTAAGGCGGATGCCCCTCTTTCTCATTTGTCCCCGGGGTCTCCACGACCACCGCTCGGGCTGAGGCTGGCCCCACCGAAGCCCGGGGAAATGGCGGATGCGTCTCCTCGCTGGCTTCCTTTCCAATGCAAGACCACCAGCCGAGCAGGGCCAGGATGGGACGCAATCGGGCGGCTTACAGGCTCCTTCCCAACGGCCGTGCGCTCCAGCAGTTAACAACCCACGCGCCTCCTTTGCAAAGGGATTGGGAGCCTACCTGCGAACGCCCCGCCTACTTCCCTGGGCCCCGCCCACGTGGGGGGACACTCGCATACCGAGGTTAGGCGGTCAAAGAGGCGGAGCTTTACCGGCACGCTAGCGGGCGGGGCCTGCCCGATGAGCCAAAGATGCGGAGGAGGCGGGGACTTGAGCGCTTCTGGCCCGGCCCGCCCAGCACGTGTAGCGGACTGGCTTCTGCTTGATTGGGAGCGGCGTCCATCCGAGTGGGAAGCGGAGTTACTGCCGTCTGGGCAGGGAATGACTGACCTTGTAGTTCAACGCAACTGAAGGGCGTCGGGAAGGCTTGGCGCCATGGGTTCAAGCGGAACGCGGACAGGATCCGGGAAAGGCACCGAAGGCAGGAATGGGGACGGCTTGGATCTCGCAGTAGAGCCTTCCTAGTGGTTTTCTCCCTCTATCGTACTCGTCATTTGGGTTTAAGTATCCTTTGAATTTTGCATAATTGATGGGGGGGTGTAGCTCAGCTGGAATAAAATAATGACCTCTAAATTAGAAGATCGGGGCTATAGAACTCGGGCAATCATTCGATGACAACCAAGAGATGGGAGCCTCTCCCCCTTTGCAAGCCGAGATCTGGAAGATCCAGTTTCTAGTAAGGTGGAATATTTGGGCAGCATCTGAATGACGCAAAGGGAGGTAGGAAGAAGAGGCTTTAAGGCAGGGGTGGCCAAACTTGGCAACTTTTAAGACTTGTGGACTTCAACTCCCAGAATTCTCCAGCCAGCTGGCCTGGATCCAGGGGTCCCCAAACTCGGCAACTGGCAGAGCTGGCTGGAGGATTCTGGGAATTGAAGTCCACAAGTCTGGGCACCCCTGCTTTAAAGGATGGCTGAAACACGGTGAGACTTAGAGGCAGCTGGAAAAGAGCCTCAAAGCAGTGGGAGGTCATGGAAACAGGTTGGCGCTGCTGAAATGGTCAGGATACCCTGCTCAAAGCCTTTCCATCCATTGTGGATGACTGTTTTTCCCCTGCTAAGAGCTGGCCTGAATTGTTCATCTGCCTTTGACATCACAGCCTGTTGAGCACCAACAGGAATAATTAGGTAATAAAATACTTCAGGCCACGCACCTCAAACAAAACAAGTCTGAAAACTCTTGGCATGAACTAAGCAGGCACATTAAACCCTGATCTAACAATGGTAACTTTGAGGCAAAGATTGGTTGTTTACAACCCTAAACCACCTGCCATCAGTTATGTGGTGTGTCTGTGTGTGTGCAGCCAATTGAAACTAATTCAGGGAGTTGTTTGGTTTTGGCTTAGTGAGGCATGAACATATCTAGGTTTCTTTAACCAGGTTTTATTAGTTAGAACCGTTCAACAAAGCTTTTAAAAAAAAAAAAAAGCATGACTTGGCAAGAGTATTTTCAGTGGCCCAGTTCATGAGGCATGGTGAGATCCTTTCTTTGGACAGATTCTGAAGAGAATTAATACTACTTGATGTCTTCTCTCCTGAAAAACTGGGTGAAGGATATTTAGCTGAGATTTAGTATCTACTTCCATCTACAAGCTTGGTTTCCTAAGATATAGTTCCCTGACTTTGGCTAATTATGAGCTTATTAACAAAACTCTGAAGATTCTGACCTGTACCCTAAATTCCTGTTCTGAGATTGGCTCCTGTGAAAAAATGTTAGGTTTTATGAAAGCAGATGTTTCCAAGACTCAATGCAGACTCAAGACTCAACACAATAGTTGTGTTTACATGACGCATCAAACCACAAAACAGGTAACCACATTTTAGCTTAGTTTGTCGTGCAACCTGGCCCCTGGGGTCAATACCAGATTTAGACTTGATGAGGCCCTAAGCTATATAAAGTTTGAAGGTCTCTTATTTAAAAATTGCACAAAGATGCGTACCAAAACAATCCTTGATCACCACAAAAAATGAAAATGTGTTTTAATTACATATAAAGCCATTTTAAAACTTCACAAACATTTACTACTCAAGTACATATAAAAGCCACATAAAATTCTTTTTAAACAATCTCTGAAATTTTGGGAGGTTCTACAGATTGTGAGGCCTAAGCTGTGGTTTATTTAATTTATGCCTAAATCTCACAATGCATGTGGTTAATTCATAGCTCACTTCATATCATATTTTTGCATCAAATCAGCCCAGTAACTAAGGAATGCCCAGATCTTGAAGTGAAAGTTCAGCCATTTAAAGCAGGATGTGTTGGGGTTAACATTCAAGCTGATAAATTCCTCTGTGTAGCACAGCATTTATGTGACTGTTGTCATTATGGAACCGAATCTTGAAAAAAAAAAGATTCTGACAGCATCCAATATATGCATCTTACTCCTCAAGTAGAGATTCAGGCAGCACCAGGTACGGGCACACAAACGTCCTTCCTCCCACAGTCCTCTGAAGGACAGCTGGATTCCTAACAAAAAGGCAGTGCAGAGTCAGAAGCTTGGGCATTAAGCAAATTGATTGGAGTGGATCATTTTCTCTGAAAAGCATTTTCACCATTGGGTCTAACACAGGAAAAAATAAAAACCCCAAAATAAAAGTCTTGTATTTTCCAGATGGAGGCAGCAAACCTTCTAAGTTCTTTCAGTCTCTGGACTTCTGCCCTAACCCAAAACAGTTGATCCTTGTAACAAATTCACTAAGAAGCAAGCAGGAGACTTTACAGTAAGAACTTTATTGCACTATGTTTCAAGTGCTAAACCAGAAATTGTGCCTATTAAGCTCGGCTCACATTGAAGCTCCAGCATTTCTATTCTATGACAGAATGTGTAGCCCTGTATACCGAACTGTTCCCCCCACCCGCCCCCAATCAGTTCTGCTAGGTTTGAAATACAAGCTAATATACTGTAATACAATACAGTGAAACTGAAAGGGGAGAACAAAACTATACATAGGGAAAAGAAAAGAAATCAATTATTTTACAGGTTTAGGGCAGAACTTTAGGAATTTTTTAAAATCTGACTTCAACACATTATGCTGCAGCATTTTTCGGTCAAAATAACATTTTTTTAGGAAATAAGATCTGATTACAAGGATGTGTACTTTTATGCATATGTGTGACAGCCAGAGCAGGAAATAAGGAAAGACAGCTCTATTTTTCTTCTTCTTAGAATTATGCTTCCAGATAAACATGATCTTTCTTAAATGTAAGACATGCCACTCTGAACACTTGTATGTTTTACAACAATGTGAAAAAACAAATATCAAGGAATCTGGCATTTGGGGCTTAATAGATTTACAAACTAAATTCAGTCAAGACTGCAATCTTACAAACATTCAGGGGTGTCAGTTTCCCTACATTTAAAGAAGTTCTCAATCAACATGCATAAGATTGCACTCCAGGTCACCCACATCGAGATTTAAGTGGCGTTATCACCACAATCAGCTTTCACACAAGTTTGCCAGGAAGCTTTTAATGATTTTTAGACTCAAAATATTTAAAAGGACTACTGTATATCAAGTGATTCAACACAATATACTGTGAGATACCCTGTTGGAGAGCTGGAAGGCCTTGTCTGTGTTCACTGATAGAGCAGCTGGAGGATCCCACTGGAGCCTGATGCTGCACAAAGACTGAAGAATATAAATTAAAAATCTTCAGCAAACATTTTTAAAAGCAAAACTGAGCTGGAAGACAAACAACTCAGTTTAATTGAAGCAATTTAGCAGAGAAGTAACTTAAAATGAACAAACGTACAAGCAAAACTTCCTGCCTTTCCTAATCAAAATCAGTAATCAAAACTGAGCCCAGTTTCCCGATATTTTACATGAAGACAACAAACATATGAGGCATTGACAGTATGTGATCAGCAAGTCTCCCTTAAGAACCTGGTGAAAAGTTAAAAACAAGGCAATCAGTGGTTAAGGTGAACTCTATGAGAGGCTAAGCTGGAAAAACGCCCGCAGGCATGGGGAGCTCAAGATGCCAATGGATGGAAAAGCAGCATGAGAAGACGAGACTTGATTCAACTGTTAAGATCTCTCCAGGGAGGAAACGTACCACCTTTTCATCCATCCTGGATGATACCATAAGTTGGCATTTTAAATGTTTTCACCAAAAACATTCAGTCTCTCTCTTTGCTGGAAGATATTTTTTTTCTGCTTAAATTGCAGGAAGTCAACTTCTAACTCAAAACATTTAGATAACATGTAACTGTAGACAAATGTTGAGCAATATATCTCAGCACTGAAGACAACATTGGAAATACCCACCATCATGTAATTTGGACATCTGCATAAAAAGAGCATGAAACGTCACTGTTAAATGTATCACAGCCACCAGCATTATGAAATGAGCCCACGCCCCCAGCCTTCTTCCTGGTGCCTCTTCAGGTGTAAACTGAAAGATGCTCGTAAATACCACCTAGTTAAGGGCTTTAACCCAGAATATCAGATTTACTGACACTGCCTTTACTGACGCTGGTAAAACAACCAGTTGCCAGCAAACTTACACACATACATATATCACACTATTTCTAAAAGCACCCCACAGGGTTTAAGGCTGCTGCTCACTCACATGGACCATACCAAACTCCAATTCTATCTTCCAGGTTTCAACAAAATGAAAGAGAAACCACTTCTAAAACTAAAAAATAATAAATTCAGGCTAGGACCTCATTAGGGCTCCCCGTCCTACTCCACCATTACAAATTTCTGCACATACTCCGGTGTTCCTTAAAACATAAAATCAATTTGGTTTTCTTCCACCAAAAAAGGTTAAAAACACAGAAAAGTAAGGAAACTCCCATCACTTGGCAGATGATCAGACTAACATGAGAAGACAATCCTGCACTGAAATGTTTCGTTTTAATTTTATTTTTTATCACAATCATTATCATTAGGAGAAAGGCAGAGGAGCCCTGACTCCACAACAGCCAGGATGTCGCTCAATGCAAGAATTACAATTCCAGATTCCACAAGTCCAGAAAGACAGCCATGATAGCGTCAAAGACATCACAAAGGGACTTGGCTTATTGCACGATGCAGTGCCCGTTGGCATCTCTAAAGCGTAACCTCATCTTCGGTCGGTATTTCTCAAGATAGAGCAGTTGTTTAGAATTGAAGGCTCCTCTCCTCTTCCTGAAATACAAGAGCATTTCGGGCATTAGCATATAATTGCTGAATCCATGACTAAAATAGAACAGCCCCAAGAGTAGACAATTGAAAACTGCTTTCTTATCCAGCCCTTCCACTTTACCCCAATGACAGTAAGATACGAGACAAACAAAGTGATTGGCATATGTGCACACAAGGGCAAGTGGACCCACAGATTGTATTAAACCTGCAATTTAGTTTTTGCTACCTGCATTAATTCAACAACGGGGAAGACCCAGCAATGGGGCTGCATTGATTGCTAGTTTGCTTTCAGGTCCAAAGTGTCACCTTTAAAGCTCTTCATGGCATGGGAGCAGATTATCTGGGGAACCCCTCACCTTAATGGCTTTGGTCTGCTCTACCCACTCCAGCAGAAGAGGCCTCTGGAGATCCTGTCAGTTGAGGGATTTTGGCTAGTGGGGTCAAGAAGAACCACCTCTCTGGAACATCTTGTCCTCAAAGGTGAGATCCACTTCCACCCTTCTATCCTTCCAGAGGAGTCTTAAAGCTTGCTGTCCCAGTTGGCTTGGGGCCCTGCTAGGGATGCATGCTGCTGGAGGTGGCTGCTGGAGTTAAGAGACAAATGTCTATTCCTTTACTCTCCACACCCTTGGTTTTAACTGTTGTTAAATGTATCTGTAATGCTTTTATATCTATGCTTTTATATCTATGCTTTTTTATTATTGCAAGCAACCCAGAGTTATTTGAAGCAGGTGGCATATAAATTTAATAAATAAATTTCCTCTCTTTGCAAGGAGAAAGAGAAGTGTCCATAAGCCAAATCCAAATCAGAAGTGTTAGGATAAAATGGGATGTTTTGGGGAACCTCATTTGCCAAGCTTCTTAGAGGAAAGATGAGATAAAAAATATTTTACAAGCAAGCTGGATTGGTGAGATAAATTCCTAAGTTAAAAACATGTGGCATATTAAAAGAAATGCAGGCTACCTTTGCTAGCAGCAGCATCTTTCTTTAGTTAAAAGCAGTAGGAATTATCTCTTAAAGGGCACTTGCTGCACAGAAAACTTAAATTTCTCTGGAAAGGGTACCATTATCACCTGGACCAAAAATCTTAAGCAGGGCAACACTCCCATCCAGACTGGCCAAGCATTCCAAAGGAGTTGGTCAAAATCTCAAGGAAGCAAGACAACAAGTCAGCATTAAGGTGTTCTTTTGCCAAAGCTTGTATGTCCTTTAGGGGACAATCTCTAGTACCAGCAGAAATCCCAAACCCAAACCCTGGGAGGAAGTCTGAACTAAGGTTTTTTCACAGCTACCTCTGCACAAAATCGGAATTACTTCAACCACTGTGACAGAAACTTCCTCAAGACAAAAACTGAAATAGAAAACAAGCAGGAGGAGACGGAATACCCCAGAAGATCAACCCCACTCACTGTCTTATAAACTGCACAGCGTCCTCATACTTCATTCCACATTCAATGAGTGCAAGGGCAACCAGAACTGGAGCTCTGGAAGGGCATGAAATATTAAGACAGATTTAAAATTCATCCAATAAACATTCAGAAATAAATCCAATTAGCATAGCCATTGGCCCAAGACAGTTTCTGCCTTGCAGCAACAGAACACCTGTTCTGATCTCGATTCAAGTCCAAGTCAATGGTTTTCTGGGTGCCAAACAGAAGTGATATAATATGGTTTGTACATTTTGCTGAAATAGCTCTTTACAAATAAATGAAACATGGGAAAGAATATAAAGATCCCTTTGCTTTGTAATTAGGAACAATTTTTAATGAGCTGATTTAACACTGCAGCCCATATGGCAATCCTCACAAAGGAAACTCATGCTAACAGTTATAGACGCTCTGGGCTTCTTAACTT
The DNA here is from genome assembly GCF_009769535.1 of Thamnophis elegans. Taxonomy (NCBI): domain Eukaryota; kingdom Metazoa; phylum Chordata; class Lepidosauria; order Squamata; family Natricidae; genus Thamnophis; species Thamnophis elegans. Next base: position 27,628,935 of record NC_045552.1, read on the forward strand.
ATCCATCCTTTGTATTACTAAGCACTCATAAAGGTATTATCAGTAAAGATATTGATATCTTAAGATTGCTATTTCACAGGCCATTAGCATAAAAAAGAAGTCTAACACCAAATCAGGCAATCCTCCACCAACAGCCCGATGCTCAACACACTAATGAAGACTAATGTGTATATTAACACTGCAAAATGTTTCACATTTGAAACATCCCAATGTCAAAATAGATATTTCAAGTTTGAAGCAGGTTGGTCTGACTCTACTGAAAATCTAGAGTGTTTCAAGGTCTGGACACCCACAGGAACCTCAGACCAGCCTTGTTTCATGTTTGAAACACTGTCACACCTCTAGTAACAATACACACACAGGAGCACCTACTGAGTGCAGACATGTTATCTAGAAGTGTAGCTAAACTAAGCTAAATTATTTTCAATTATTATTCATTTATTTCTCAATTCAATGAGAATTATTTGTGTCACTCCGAGGAGTATTAAGAGGAGTATTAGGAGGCCTGCACTTTAGCACCGGCTTGATTGATTCTCATGCTTTATAATGTCCTAAAGATGAATGTTTTAAAAGAATAAATTGAAAACTGAAAGACTTTACATGGTCAAAGATTAGCTTAATGAAGGGAAAACAATGTATGTATGCCTTACCAGGACCTAGAGCACTTCTAAGGGAAAATCTCTTTACAAGAGGCACATTGCTGTACAAAATGGTCTCGTATACCATTCATTTTATGCTCAGAGGTAGGACAGAAATTTATGGAGCTGACTAGTCACTTTTCTGCAGACAAACAAATGCCTATTGACAGGCAGCTGCCTCACTCAAGAGAGACTGGGCTACATTCATCCAGTGGCATCTGACACAAGCGATAAGCAAGTTTTGACAGTATATCTGACATAAGTGGGCATCCTGTCAAAACTACAATAAGCCCGAAACGCTGTTACAAAGTAAGACCCCCTTTCATAGAAAGCCACACAAATCTCACTTTTGCTAACCTAAGCACAGCCTCACCCAATTTGCCTCTTTGCTATATCCCACCCACTTTCTCTCTCCCCCCCAAAACAGTATTACAGTTAATTTTCCTGCTTTAATGCAAGACAACGTTTACCTTCCTAATCCTGCCACGCAATGCACAGCAACACAGCAGCCTGGCTCCTCACGGAATTTGGTTTTCAACAGGTTCAGCCAATCCTCCACAATTTCACCGGGGGGTGGGGCTCCATCATCAAATGGCCAGTCCTTTGGAAGAGAAGAGGAATATCCAGTTTGGTCTGAATGGTTAAGGCACCTGGCTAGAAACTAGGAGCTCACAAGTTCTAGTCCAGTCTTAGACATGACAGCCATCTGGGTGACTTTGGGCCAATCACCAGGAGACAATGGGCTCTAGTCCCGCCTTAGGCATGAAAGCCATCTGAATGGACCAATCACCAGAAGACATGTCTATAGAGATTTTCAGTCATCCAGATCATGGTTGTCTCAAAGGTGCTTTTTCAGAAGGCAACTGGACTTTCGTCAGTTCCAAGAAGATTCCACATCCTTTTGCACTGATTCAGGTGACCCATAGGGCAGAGCTAGCCCCCCAAGTGACCTCAACACTCTCAGAGTGCTAATGACCAAATGACTGAATGTGTGTGTGTGTGTGTGTGTGTGTGTGTGTGTGTGTGTATGTGTATATATACAGACACACACATACATACACATATACATATGTGTATATACACACACACACACACACACACATTTCCACCCCCCATCACCACTATCCACTCAAAACTGAAGAAGTTTCTTGGATGAGAAATGGAAAAAACCAAAGTCCAGCTGCCTTTTGAAAAAGCACCTTTGAAACACCAGAAGACAGTCCGGCTTAAGGCATGAAATCCTGCTGGGTGACTTTGGGTCACTCCCTCTCTCTCTCAGCGCAATTCACTTGTTGTTGTTGTTGTTGTTGTGGGAAAAATAAGAGGAGGAAGGAGCATTGCGTGTTTTCACTGTCTTGAGTTATTTATAATGGCTGGATATAAATAAATAAATGTGAGGTCCATTCTAGCTGTAGAGAAGGGGGATGCCACCAACTTCCTTCCAAGCAAGCAGAACAGAGTCAACACCCCCATATCTTCAAGGCTTTCATGAAGGTCCACATGCAAATTGATGGAAACAACTTAAAACAGGAGGCACAAGACACACACGCTGTGAAGAAGAAATAATCAGGCTCTTAATTCATAACTGTGTAACATGAGGCCCCAGGAAATTTGGATGCAGTCCCGGTGAAAGCAAATACTGCTACTAAATTTGTTTTTATATACCAGAAACAAAAAAGTATTAAATGAGACGAGTTTAATCACACATGCACAAACAGATTTTATAATTTAATTAATATTTATTAAATGTAAATGAAATAACATTTAGTTTTGAATTGGAGGTCCAGAAAAGACTTTAGATATACTTTTGTCCTCTAAGGTATACATTAGTTTTATTTTAATAATGTGAAAAAAAATGCTTTCTGGGGAGGAGGTAGTTTGCTTGGTCATTGCAACATTTTGGAGAAAGATTAAGGCATCCTTCATATTCAGAACAACTCCACTTTGAAGTAGGAGTCTTAGGACATATTTCTGAGAATCTATGTAATAGTCAAACGTAAATTGAGGCTAGGAACGAAACGACTCACTTGCAAAACTGAAATATTCAAGTGCCTGATTTATTTTTCCTGGAAAGAGGCAGTAGCCGGTCTTGAAGTGAAGGAATAAAAACAAGTTTTCTCAGAAGATTCAGCATGAAAGTTGACATCCCAAAATGTCCACTGGAAAAACAATTCAAAATCTGAATGCTGGCCCAAATTTATACTTTAATAAAGTGTATGTATAAGTGTCTGTCTGTCGGGTTTCCCCCAAAATAAGACCATAACATATTAATTTTTACTCCAAAAGATGCATTAGGGCTTATTTTCCTGTTAGGTCTTATTTGGGGGGAAATATGGTACTAAATGCACCCATTTGGCTGATGATCTTAACTGGGGTTTATTTTTGGAGTATCCTGAAAAATCATGCTAGGACTTATTTTCCCGTTTGGTTGAAGTCCCAACTGAAGGTCTGAAAGGATGAAGTCCTGAAGAGAAATGACTTTCAACTGACGGAGTTGAAGGAATGAAAGTTGCAGACAGGAAAGTATCAAGATATGAAACAAGGAAGGATAGTGAAGATCTTTGAAGAGAAGGGCAAGGTCATGTAATATAATCCGGAATGAACAGAAAGCCAATTTAAGAGATTTAAAGAAAAGACAATTAAAATTAAATGACTTTAGGTAATGGAATATTAGAAATGGAAAAGAATGTGCAGAACTAGAAAGCTAAAGGAAAGTCTTGGCTAGAGTTAAAGGGGACATTCACCAGAGTTTTTGTCACTGGAAAAGGGAGACTATTTTTGTTCCAGTTCTGCAAATGAAGAAGCAGTACAAATAGAAGAAAGACTAATCCTCCCAGACAGCAGAAGTCTTTGAACCAATTTAGTCAATGGAGAAGATAATGTGTTGAAGCCTCCAGCCTAATTTAGCAGGAACTGCATATCTGAATTAATTACTGCTTGAGCAACAAGAACAATGGAATACAGTATATTTAAAATAGCCTTGTGTTTAATCAAGTCAATTAATTTAAATTAATTCAAATTTATTTCATTTCCAACAAGGAATGGAATAACTCTAGCTCAGAAGCCTATTCAGCCAAAGGAAAAAGGAAAACAGTAGGATTTGTATAACATTTTAACTGAATTACATTCTTCATTTAGCTGATAGTATTATTAAGCAACTAAGGTTCAAATGTAACCAATCCCAAACATAACCCAAAAGTGCTCTCATCCAAACCAGGGGATCACCATGCTGTCAAAGAAACCCAGGGTCTGCTTGTAACTTCAATCGAGAAAGTAGCTAGTGTAATAAAGTAGTAACAGATTAAAAGCAGGACGATCAGAATTCTACTCAGCCATTAGGCCTCCTTTCTCTTAGCTTCACTTGAGATGTAGCCCATGGGATGTCTTGAACTGCTTAAGTAAAGGCAAAGAGTGATGCACTTTAAAAGCAATGCCACAAAAAGGGTGTTGGTACTTACCTGATACGCCTCTTCTCATAGTGGTGGAGAAGTATCCAGGATGGGTTGACCTTGTCCTCTCATTGATTGGACTGAGTCAGATAAGCTCTTTGGGACACGCCCTGGTCACCAGGTACTGCCCAATTATCGACGAAGAACTCTATCCGACTCGTTGTGCTATCCACTCCAGACTTTAATTTTAGTTTCAAACCTTTATTGATTCAAACCTTCAACATAACAGTTTAACAACCAACATAACACTTGCTAGATAACGATGTCAGGGAGGGGCTGGATATTCCTTCCCCACTATGAGAAGAGGCATATCAAGTAAGTACCAACGCCCTTTCTCCATAGTGAAGGGAGGAGTATCCAGGATGGGACGTACGAAAGCCTACACGTCCCTAGGGAGGGTTACACATGAAGACAACATGGCCAAACGTATGCCTGGTGGGGCATGTCCCCCACCTTGTGAACAGCCTGTAACACCCTGCGACCGAATGATGCTTCTGCCAAGGCAAAGGAGTCCAACTTGTAGTTCCTCATGAATGGTGAGGGGGAAGACCACGTGGCTGCCCTACAGATCTCAGTCAATGAAGCCTACGTGGCTCAGGCCGTTGAAGTGGCCACGCTTTGTGTGGAGTGTGCTGTGATAGGACTCGGTGTTTGCAGACCCTGTGATTGGTAGGCCGTAGCAATACAGGTCTGCAACCACCTGCCTATGGTGGTGGAAGTCACCTTGTTACCCAGAGACCCCAGTTGGAAGGAGACAAACAGAGCTTTGGATTTCCTGTTCGGCCGGGTTCTTCTGAGGTAAATCCTCAGAGCCCTCCTTATGTCCAAGGTGTGCCACTTTCTCTCCAATGGGCAAAAGGGTCTGGACAGAAGTTGGGCAATATCAACTCCTGCGAGCGATGGAAGCAGGAGCACACCTTGGGTATGAAGGAGAGATCCAACCGTAGCACCACTCTGTCCAGGTGGAACACGCAGAGGTCCTCCCTGGTGGGCATAGCTTGCAGTTCGGATATCCACCTGGCAGAGGTGATGGCCACCAGAAACACCACCTTAAGAGTTAAAAACTTAAAGTGACACAGTTCGTAATGGTTCAAACGGAGCGCCTGTCATAGCGTCCAATACCTTGTGCAACTCCCAGGAAGGGTACCTGTGTACCGTGGGCGGTTTGAGGTTGGATGCCCCCTTGAGGAATCGCCTGACCATGGGATGGTGAGTCAAGGTCTGGGCCCTGCCACACAGAAGTACCAATGAGATGGCCGAGAACTGTCTCTTAATTGTATTGCCCGTCTGGGGAAAGTCCAGAACTTGTGGAACAGTGGTCCGCACCGGATCGTGCCCCCGGAAGTTGCACCATGCAGAGAAGGCACGCCATGTAGTGCCATAAATGCGCTCCGTGGAGGGTCTGCGGGCGGCCTGGATGGTCTGTATCACCCTGGGGGAGAAGTGGTCTTCCCTCAGGATGTTCCGCTCAAGCGCCAAGAGGTCAACTGGAACCACTGAGGGTCCAGGTGCTCCAGTGACCCCTGGCTGAGGGAGATCCTCTCCCGGGGGATCCTCCAGGACCTGTCCACCGAGAGAGTTTGGAGATCGGCAAACCATAGCCTCTGGAACCAGTGAGGGGCAACAGCACCACCTCCGCCCCCCCCCCCGTGTCTTGTACCTGGAGAAGAACCTCAGGAGTTGGGTGTTGAGGGGAGTGGCGAATAAATCGACCTCCGGGCGTCCGAAGTGCCCTGCCACCTCCTCGAAGATAGCTGGTTGCAGCCTCCACTCCAAGTTGTCCACTTCGGTCCAGCTGAGCCAGTCGGCTCTGATGTTGTCCACCCCCACTATATGTTCCGCCGTCAATGACAGAAGATTTCTTTCGGCCCACTGCCCCAGTCTTTTGGCCTCCCGCATGAGGGCCTTCGATTTGGTCCCCCCCCCCGTCTGTTTATGTGAGCCTTGTTGATGATGTTTTCTAAAATGTGCCTGCCCCTGACAGAGCGATAGAATTGTAACAGGGCCAGGCTGACCGCCCTGAGCTCCAACCAGTTGATATTGTGAGTCAATTCCGCCTGGCTCCATTGTCCTTGCACCATCTGAGCCTGCAGATGGGCACCCCACCCAAGCAGGCTGGCGTCCATAGTTACCGTCACCCGGTCTGGCATTCTGAAGACTTCGCCCTTGGTTATCGCTGGGGACATCCACCAGATCAGTGGGCGGGAGACTTCTGCTGGGAGAAGGACTTTGGTCTGGGAACAGCTCATGCGCCTTCGCTAGAAAGGCAAAAGGAACCATTGGATGTCTCTCATGTGGAGGCGAGCCCAAGGGACAATGCCAATGGCGGAGACCATGGTGCCTAAGGGAGAGCTGTCTTTCTGTTGACAGAGAAACCTTGCTTGCCTCTATATCTGTCAGGGCTCCTAGGTGGACCAGACTAGTGGAGGGGTGAAGATGGCTTTTGGCCAAGTTTACCGAGAACCCATGGTCTCTCAGTACTGTCATTGTGATGTCTAGATCCCATAGGGCACCCTTAAAGGAGGATGACTGCAACAACAGGTCATCTAAATAACATTGAATTCCAACAGGTAACTGCCTCAGGTACGCTGCTAGGACAGCCATTACCTTGGTGAAAACTCGACGGCAGAAGAAAACCCGAAAGGCAAGGCCCGGTACTGGAAGTGGTGCCCTAGGTTGCAGAACCTGAGATATTTGCGGCGTTCCTGAGCAATGGATATGTGCAGGCCTCTGTGAGGTCTATAGAGGTGAGGAAATCTCCCCGCTTAACCCCCTCCAAGATGGAATGGAGTGAGTGCATTTTAAACCTCCTATAGTGAATGAAGTGGTTCAGGAGTTTCAAGTCAAGAATCGCTCTCCAGCCACCCGAGGCCTTAGGGAATACAAAGAGGATAGAGTAATGCCCCTGACCCTGCTGGTCTAGGGGCACTAGTTGGATAGCCATGATGTCCAAAAGGTGTTGAATGGCCTCCTGCATCAGTAACCTCCAGGTCTGGTTATTTGAGACCGGGCAGATCCAGAAGAAACTCGGGGGGCTGGAAAGGAACTTGAGTGAAAGGCCATACCTAATGGTGTTCTGTACCCACTTATCAGAGGATTGGTCCCAACAGTCAGCAAACTATGCCAAGCGCCCCCCAAAGGGGGGGTGAGTTAGATCTAGCTCTAGTTTTTGCGGAAGGAGCGCCCCCCGCCGCCTCCTCTGCCCCCTCGAAAGGGCTGCTTCTGCTGCCTGCCTCTCTGCTGCCTATCTGGGTATCTCTGCCTGGCAGAGAATCCTCCCTGGTACTGCCTGGGACCTGAGTACCCTGCATCTGACCCCCTGAAGGAATTCTGACCCCGGAAGGAGGACCCGAAGTCTTATCCCCAGGAATAGGAACACCTGGGGTATGGATCCGCCCTGAAGCTGCCCTTCTTCGGAGCATTGGGAAGCACCTTCTGCTTGTCCTTGTTCTCAATCAGGTAGTAATCCAGAGCCATTCCAAAGAGGGAGCCCCCTGTGCAGGGGGCTAATGCCAGGCGCCATTTGTGGCGTATGTCCACCTGCCACTGTTGCAGCCACAGCAGCCTACCAGATGCTATGGACGAGGTCATCGCCCTGAAGGCAAACCTGGCTGCGGTCCAGGTGGCATCCGATGAAAATTGGATGGCTGCTACCAGTTTGTTGATGTCCTGGTGTGCTCTGACATCAGTTATGGGAATTTGTTGCTGCAGCTCCTGTAGCCACAGCAGAGAAGACCGATTGAAGAAGGAGGTGGTGGCCTTCACCGCCCAAGCGGCCGCTTGATGACTCCTTTGCAGGGTGAAGTCCGCCTTCTTGTCCTCCAGCTTCAGAGCATCCTCTGGTTCCCCGGGCATGTTGGTAGGTGTATGGAGAGCCATGACAGGTGCATCGATGGTGGGTTGCGACAGCACCTGAGCCATGTCCTGATCCACATTGAAGAAAGCCTTGTCCATGGATGTGGGCATGGGTCCCGCTGTGGGAGATGCCCATTGACACTTGACCAGGTCAAGAAAGGCCCTGGGGGTTGGCACCGTGTCGGCCTCAATGGCCTGCTCATCTAAGATGGTTTCTGCTGAGAATCCCTGGCGTTGAGGTGGTACTTCTGCTGCTCTGTTTCTGAGCTTGGCAGCTGTCTTGGCCTTGAAGAGAAGTGACTTGTACAAGGAGGGCTGGAATAACCCGAAAAAGGCCAGCTTAGGAGGGGGCATGCCTTCGTCTTCAGATAGTTTATCCTCTCTAATCTCGCCCTCCTCGCATTCCAGGTCACTGTCCTCTTGGGATGAGGCCGGGGAGCTGGGGGGTCCTCCCCATGGGTTTCCAGCCCCTTTAGGACCCTAGGAGGGGATGCCACCTGTGGCTGCATCTGTGGCTGTTGGAATGCCACTGCCATGCAATGCTGGAAGGCATGCATCATCAGGTCCTGAAAGTTGGGTACACTGTGGGGGATTTCTGGCTGGTGCCCATGCCCACCTGTGCAGGGGGAAACCCCAGAGGTGGTAGTCCCGTGAGCAGGGCTGTTCCCAACGATGCAGGGGAGGGGATTACCACCCCTGAGCAGAGCCCCAAAGGCCTGAAGTGTCAATAGGGATCCTTGCCTGCAAAGCAGGGTCCTCCTCGGTGGCCCCGCTGGTTGAAGAAATCCCTGGAGCCTTCCACTCTGTTCCCGGGCCTGGGGTAGTCTTTTGGCTGCCCGCCTCTTTGCAGATCCGCTCCAAAGTCTTGTGCCTTCGCTTTTCAAACTTTGAAGAGGGTTTGGAAGGCTTGGGGCCACCCTCTGCCTCTAACTCTGCCCTGGGAAAAGGTGCTTCTTCTTGGCTCTAGCCTTTGCTCCCCCCCTTTTGGAAAGTCTCTGGGGTGGCCACTGGATGGGTGCACCTCTGCCCCTCCGGTGGGGCTACTGGCCGTCGATGCAGTTACCTGGGTCCTGCTGGCTTCCTCGGAGCTGCTGGGCGCCGCCATCTTGGGTCACGTGTTTCCTCCCGGTTTCAAAATGGCACCACACACCAAAAACAAAGGCGCTGCCTTTAAAAATGCTTTTTCAAGCGGCTTGTGCTCCGAGGAGCTTTTGTGCACCCTTGCCACTGGTTTTCCTTGCCTCCTGCCTTCTTCCAATGCTGCTGTAGCCGGGCTCTCACTCGTGGCCTCTCCAATGAGTCGGACCACGTGGAAGCAGTGCGGGCACTCCACGGCACTTGGAGAAGCCACGGTTCGCCGCTCCACCCCTGTGGGGAGCGGCGGAGTGCTCTGGCACCGGTAGAGCCTCCACAGCAAAGCTTGTGCCTTTGTCTTTCTGGCTTGCCCGGCAGAAGTCCTCACTGAGTGACCCTGGTCTCACTCAGTGGCCTGGGCAGCGTGCCGCCCCTGAGGGCTTGTGGCAGTCCTTTTACCCCACCAGGGAGTTATCCAGTCCAGAGGAGGTTGATCTTTGTGGCAGGGAGGCAATTTCTCTTTTCTGTTCAGTCTTTTATATTGTTTTCCAAGATTACAGGAGATCCAGAATGGCAAACCGTCCAGTTGAGGGACTGAGTCGATAACGGGGCAGTACCTAGTGACCAGGGCGTGTCCCAAAGATCTTATCTGACTCAGTCCAATCCCCTCACTATGGAGAATTGGCCAGGTACTGCCTCCATCCCTCACACTGTTAAATTTGTTGTTTTCTGCTCCACATACAAAACACAAACTACAAAATTTTCGTGCAGATGCAACACAGTTCTAAGAGCATAAGAAGAAGGTCGGGAAGGGGAGGATGGGTCAGAATTGTCAACATCCATACATTAATGGTAGCAGTCAGGCTTACTTTAGCTAGCATATAACACAGAAGGAAAAGGGACTGATCTAGAAAGAAAGAGAAAATATGGGCACTAGTTCTCAAATGCAAGATTTTATCCAATCTCCAGAACAGATAACTCTGCAGCTTGTGCTATCGGTAGTACAAAAACAAGCCCCTAAAAAATAAGCCATGAATCCCACCTTGTTAAAACACATGCAGGGAAATCAGAGACCAAATTGGCTCTCAATCTAGGCTGATGGCATCTGGAGGTTTTCCCAGAATCTACAAGCATCTGGACACTCTGAACATCTGGACATATTGAACACATATCTCACCCAGTCCAGATGACATTCATCAAACCCAAGGCAGCAACCCAAGGTTGCTCTTCCTCCTCACAAAGCATCTGATTCCAAAGATCCCAATATACTTAGTAAAGACAACAGCCAATATAGATGGCCAGAAAGCAGATCTGCTTTAATTTTCAGGAAAACAGTTTCAAGCATTTTTTGTCAGACAAGACCAGAGTCAGATCTTATAGTATTTTTGTCCCTTTTTTCCATTCTGAAAAAGGTACAATAGATCTGAAAAGTTAACTGAGTAATTATCACCATACCAGAGATAATGGCCCTTAGTACACTGTGCCAGGTAGTGCCTGGCCAAACAAAGCAGCTGCTAATTTTAAATTTTTTAATTTCCAATTAAAAAATTAGTGTCACATTTCTTCACTTTTGTTCAGAAACAGCGAAAGAGGTGCAGGAGTGGACCAAAGGCAAACAAACTCAACACTCTAGGATAGTAAAGTTATGACAGCAAATAGGGCAGAGGGACCCACATGCACCATGAATAGAAGTCCCTGGAGATATCAAAGGAAAAACTAGCAGCCTCAATGCAGAGATCCTTGCTGTAATACATCCTATAGTTTATTTCATAAGTACATCGTGTTGTAATCACACATGAGAACAACATGTTATTGGCAAGAAGCTATCACACACTACTGCTGGAAGTTAATTCAAGCTCTTCAATGAATCAGCATCTGTTTAGAACTCAAAAGACCTTTTATTTCACAGGTTGACAGCTATATAAGACCTTTCCTGCAGCGCCTTATCAGAATGGATGTCCTGCACCAGGGGAACTTCCCACCCACAAAAAGAGGCACAAGAGCTGTGGTTCAGGGCAGAGCTACTGAAATTGAAGCTGCCACTGATAAGTTCTTGTCACGAGCCAGGAATTAAGATGTCTTTGAAGCAGCAATGGAAGCTGACTAAGTTGCAAGACTCATGAAGTGCACCCTTCAATTCTGAAGGAGACCAAAAGGACAAGAGCTGCATTCATTGCTACTAGGAATATATTTATAACTTGCTAAATTTGTTTCATGTTTGTTTTTCTTCCCAAACAGCCTTGAACTGGCTGTTATTATTCCCCGTTTTACATGTTAAGGAACAGATTCTAAGCCAGGAAGAACAGTTTTTAAATATATTTGTTTGTTAGATTTATCTCCTGTCTTTCCTTCAAGAACTCAAAGAACCATATATGGTGTTCCTTCTTCCCATTTCCCCCACAACCCCAGAGAACTAGATTGGGCTTTAGCTCTTCAGGGCCACAATGTATATATGAATAAAAACCTGCAAATTGGTAACTATCTTTCAGGCAAATAATTAGGCTCAGATACTGCTCAAAGCTTGCTCTCAGAGCCTACTAAATATAACTTACAAACATATTCCACTCATCTACGACCACCAGAGCCAAGTTATGTTTTGTTCCAGACACAGTGACTTCTCTGTGACACCTTCTAATGAAACCATTCATAGAAAAGAATTTTGTTATCTTTAATCATGCCTGCTTTTCAAGCGCAAGCTATTCTTGGAAGCCAACACATGAACTTGTGATGTTTCAACAACTGCCATGGATTAATCTCAATAAAATCCCATGACCATCCCCTTCTCTTTTCCTTTATGGAATGCCGTCCTTACGAGGGCTTGTTTACCAATGTTATAAAAGAGGGCACTGGAATTAAATGTAATCTACCAAGGCAAGATCAGTGAGTTGTTCTATAGGCACCTTGGACCCATCTTAGTTCTCAAACAGATCTCCAAGATTACCAGGGTATCTTTAAATTGTAATTTTTAAATTGCTTTAAATTACCCTGAATTAAGAAAGTGGGAGGTAGCAGAAAGGCCAAGGTCATCTGTTGGTTTGGAAGGATTTCTATTTGAATTTTCCTCGGCTACAAGTACTCTGTAGAATTCACTGAATACATTTCCCCCCATCTTAATCTGGAAACAGAAGGGAGTGGTTGAAAGCTTGAACATATAGGACTGTAGGAGGGGAAAATGATCCAAATGTAGTTCTCTCAATCTAGGGTCCTCATGCCCTTTCCCCATAATGTCTGTTGATGGAGAGACGGTTTGTTCATTGCCACCACTCTTTACATAGAAAATTCTTCTCCAAACTTTTACTCCAATCTGCTCTCAACTGTCTCACTTTTTTGATAGCTAGCAGAGCAGTCCGGATGCTGGGTGGCTTAGAATGCTTGTTTCAGAACAAGATACAAATTTTTTACTCTGTAAATAAACAACCTAAAATGAACTGAAGACAACAGGAGAAATGGGGGGGGGGGGTGTTTCCTCATGGATTCTGTAGACTAAGGAAATAAAGAAAGCCAACTTAGATCAATCCATAATAAAAATCTCATTAGGATTTTTTTCTTACTGGGGGGACAGGACCATTTTTGCTACATATTTCCCCATATTGGAAGGCAATCATAAGCACGTTGCCCTCAAGAAGAATGCCATCAAATAGAACAGGGGTGTCAAATTTGCATCGTCAGATGATGTATAGTGACTTTTTCCCCCTTCGCTAACCGGACATGGGTGTGGCTATCGTGTGATGCATCCAGGCTGCGAGTTTGACCACCACCCCAAAGTAGAAGATTAGCCACATCATCTATGACTGTTTGCCACTCATGTTGAATAGCTCTTACCTATGAAATGGTGAGATAAACCCAGACATTGACTAAGATTTTGCTTTAGGTTTAGGTTTTATTAGGATTTGTATGCTGCCCACTCTCTAGGGACTCTGGGCGGCTTACAGATAAAAACGGGGGAGGGGGGGGACATATAAAAATTAAAAAGAACAAACATTAAAATTTCACAACATACATACAGCTTAGAATGGGGCTGGATAAAATCAACAGCCCCAGGCCTGCCGGAACAGCCAGGTCTTAATCGCTTTGCGGAAGGCCGGAAGAGTAGTAAGGGTCCGGATCTCCATGAGGAGATCGTTCCATAGGGCCGGAGCAGCTACAGAGAAGGCCCTCCCCCGGGGAGTCGCCAGCCGACATTGACCGGCAGATGGAATCCGGAGGAGGCCTAATCTGTGTGATCTTCTTGGTCTCTGGGAGGTGAATGGCAGGAGGCGGTCTCTCAGGTAGCCAGGTCCTAAACCATGTAGGGCTTTAAAAGTAACGACTAGCACCTTGAAGCGTGTCCGGAGACCAATGGGGAACCAATGCAGCTCACGGAGGATAAGTGTAACGTGGGTGTACCTAGGAACCCCCACTATCGCTCACGCGGCTGCATTCTGGACCAACTGCAGTCTTCAAACACTCTTCAAGGGCAGCCCCATGTAGAGCGCGTTACAGTAATCCAGTCTTGAGGTGACGAGGGCGTGAGTGACCATCCGAATGACCTCCCGGTCCAGATAGGGTCGCAACTGGTGCACCAGGCGAACCTAGGCAAAGGCCCCCCTGGTCACAGCCGACAGATGATGTTCTAACGTCAGCTATGGATCCAGGAGGACACCCAAATTGCGAACTCTTTCTGAGGGGTGTATAATTTCACCCCCCCAGGCTAAGAGATGGAACGACTGGACCATCCTTGGGAGGGAGCATCAATAGCCACCTGGTCTTGTCGGGATTGAGTGCAAGCCTGTTAGCTCCCATCCAGACCCTGACAGCTTCCAGGCACTGGGACATCACTTCAACTGCTTCGCTGAAGCAGTTCTTTATAGAGAAAGACCCACAGAATCTAATGAAAAAGGCAAGTGCTGATCAAAGGAACAAAAACCATCAAGTGCGTGTTTTACTAGAGGATCAAAAATACAAGAGAGGTCAACAGCTGTATATCATCTAAAATCTCAACTAAAATGGGAACACAATTACAGCATGTAGTTTGGCTGTCTGCATAAACATTTCTAAGGGTTTACATGATAAATTTTTTCAGTCTGTATGTATTTAACTTAATCCATGCTAATTGAGATTAAGGAATTAAGCTTCTTACAGAATCAAACATACTTTTTCCATAGCAGTCTTCATTCTACAAGTGGAACCAACTATTTAGTTGTTGATCCACGCTATTGATAAGTGAAACTGTGACTCTGCTTATGATCTTACTCCACTTTTCCTTTGCTTTATAAATCTGTGAAGGTTGTAAATGCAAGGATTGGTCTGAAAGTTACTTTTTCATCACCACCATAATTACAAACAAGAGTTTACAATGCACTTGCAAAATGTACATTTTAAACATATTGTTTTATTTCTAAAGTTGCATTACTACTTAATAAAAATTATACTTTTTTAAACACAACAAAAAGCTAATTTTCCTTATGATTATTTAAACACAGCCTTCAGCATTTCTATCTGGTCCCGGTGATCCCTCAGGTTCATATTTAATCTCCATGCTGACAATCTTTTGGGTTTTTTTATTTAATTCACACAAATTTCATCTATCCTTGAATTATACTCTGGCTTGGTTCCAGAATAGAAAACAAAATCCCAGAAAATGGAATATGGCATTTGGCATAATTCTCGTACAATGCATTTGGATATATAACTGTGGAAGCAAACTATAAAAATTTGTTGTCATCTAATATAAATGTTTTATCCATACTTTTAGCCTACTGTACAAAAAGCTATAAAAACTCTGAAAATAAATTCTGTGTACTTTATAACTGAGAAAACTAATAAAAAAACATTAATCCAAAAACTCCTTACTTTTTTGGAAAAAGTTGAAATACCTTTTCTTTTGGACACAGTAAAAGTATGTCAACTTTAAAAAAAATCCTTTATGTGAGCAAGCAATCAAAGCATCTTCAAAGACTGGAAAAAGTGAATTAAATTATAAACAGTAATTTGTCCCACAATAATAAAATAATTTCCAAACACTATGCTTTTTGACTGGGGAGGATGTGTGTGTTTTAACTGAGAAGCCTATGTTAGTTTTTATTTAGTTCACTTTTTCGAGTAAAAGAAGTGAACCAGAGCTTGTCTGTATGAAAAGCTGAATATAGCAGGCTGTAATTGTTTAACAGTACTTACGAGCTGGAAGATTAAATGAGACATGTTTTTTAACATTAAAACTCCTCCTGAGATCCTGAGGTTTAACACTGACATTAAACACATAGGACACATTTGTATTGAAGCTAGGTTCAAAGATGGTAGGTTCCTAATCGATTTTAGCTAAGGCTGAAATCAAAGCAGCTCCCAAAAGAAATTGGGATGGGCAACTTCTAGGAATTCCAAGGCTGGGAAAGATCCAAAAATAATATTGGGAGAAAGCAACAGCTGCTCACTTTGGTAATGCTGACAAGAAGCCTACCAAGTTGAGCTTCTTGAAAATGTCTTTAGTTTCACCTTTAAAAAGACTACGCTTTGGCCTGGAACAAATTAGGATGACTATTATAACCAGAGGGCCCCAAGTTTTCATTCAGAAAAATCAGTACTCAATTTTTTTTAAAAAAGATATCTCATTTAATCCTCCATCTTAAATCATTTATTAAATAAATATTTTCTGAACAGACATAGGAATTCCAAGATCTTTCCATAGTAATTTGTTGTCCTTTCATTATTTTCATATTTTCTAGTCATGAAAACTTTTTTCCCTTTAATTATATATAAATTGTCCCAAATGTTGATGTTAATAATTGTAGTAACATCTATAAAAGATTTTTCTTATTTGAAAATATTGAAACCAAGGCAGGATCCAAGTCCCAATATTTTATTATCCATACTTGTCCAAGAAATCTTAACTTTGATCTCAAAATATTTAGACTTGCCAAAGTTATCCAAAATCTTTTACTAACTTTTAGGTTCATGATGATTAATCAATGAATATGAACTGAAATCAAAATACCATAATAATTTATGTTTAAGCCACATCCCTATTTTATGCCATTTTATTCTAAATAAAACAAAAATACAATCTGAGAAGTTGACTCCCTTAATTTTTATTGCATTTAAGATTATATTACAGTTATACATACTTCACCTTAAAAAGTTGCATTTATTGAAATATAGGGTTTGTTTTTACTTTGAACATGCATTCTGAAATCTTAACATTCAATATCTAATCGACATTGTAAGAAATCTAAGCATAAATATATCCTCTGCATCTTACTCTCTACATACTGTGTCTATATATATAAATACATACACACATCAGTAAATCTTTAAATTCTCCTGGGATGACACAGTAGCATAGCTGCAAAATTTTAGTAAACTTTCAGTTCTATAAGGCAGTGGTCCCCAACCCCCGGTCCGCGGACCGGTGCCGGGCCGTGGAGTACCTAGCACCGGGCCGCGCAGCGGCCGGGGGCCATGATCGCTGCAGCGGCCAGGAGCCATGATCGCTGCAGCGGCCGGGGGACATGATCGCTGCAGCGGCCGGGGGACATGATCGCTGCAGCGCAAAGGCTCCTGGGCCGTGCGCAAAAGCTCCTGGGCCGTGCGCAAAGGCTCCAAGGAAGAGAGCCCCGCGCTGGTACACACGTGATATATAAACAATCAATGTGTCGTCGCGAACAACGCCCCCCCCCCACCCCTGCGCGCGCTCAGCTGGCCACGGTAAAATTATCAAAGGCTGACTGGTCCGCGGCGATAAAAAGGTTGGGGACCACTGCTATAAGGCATTGGCAAAGATGCTACATGAAAATCTAGAGTACATTTTTCCATTAAACCTGAATAAATCACACCTATAACCTGTGTCTTATCTGTACTCAACCCACATTTACACTTGGTCCAGTAACATACAGACTTCAAAAGACTAAGATTGTTACGAGATAAATGCAAATAAGTAATGAAATAGAGGTCCTGCAGCTTCAATCATTCACACTTAGTCCCTCCTGCTAGTGGGAAAAGTTAACCAAAGCAGTGAATTTCCTCACCAAATTTCTTAAGTATTTTTTTCAACTGGTTTCCCATGGTTTTTCTATGATTTGCTGTTCTCTCTTTTTTTAAAAAGCAACTCTCAGAAATCAGTTTATTTTTAAGATTCTTGTTTCTAAAACAAGAATTCAGGGATCTTGGCATGGAGATAAAAGTTTTTTTTTTAATACATAGCTTCCTTGGCTCAATTTAATTACAGATAATTGTTGTTTAATCTCCATTCAATCAGTGCTGAATGAAGGGACTAAAAGTCCAGTCCTTGACGTTCTGGCCAATGCAATGCCTCTGTGGCCACAGAAACAAAATTCAGGGTCACCCACATTTACAGCTGCCTTTTGGCCATCCACCTACCTGCTACCACCTGGTATTCCTGCCACCCAGCCCTGCTCACATCATATATCACTATGGTATAGCCGTGACCTTCTTTGTACCACCTTCTTTCGCACTGGTGCAGTCAGGACTTC